>NC_083821.1:7221292-7706292 GCF_015708825.2 Lethenteron reissneri | reverse complement strand
CACGTGGAACACGTGTACACACACACACGTGGAAGATGTATATACATACATACACTGAGATCTCAAGCTTCATTTGAATATGCCCCCCATTAACACAGCGTGAATTACTTTTAATGTAATCAATGACATCCCAAAAGAACAGACAGTTTAACACCCTTTGTAGGCAGGCTAATTAGACGGAGAACATTTCAAATTGGGTGTGTAAATTCCCACAAATTGCGAATAATAATAATAAAACAAGTGAAAGTGATTTCCACTCATGAGTTCCTATTTTCCAGCTCAGAGGCAGTGGTGCAAATTCCGAAATTCGACATTATTATGGCAGTGATGAGTCTCTCCCACAATACAAAATTGTGTATCGATCCCGGAGTGATGATGGGCTGAGTCAACCCACAACCAGGAGTTGACCTCCTTGATTGCGAAAATCTAAAATTAACACGTAATTACAGCTCTAAAAGGTCCTTCTGCGCTATTTAAACCGAGCCACCACCCTCGAGCGCGCGTGCCGGTGTGACCTGTGCCCCTTCAACTCTGCGAACCACAAAGTGGAAATGTTTGTACCCACTGCTGCATTATCAGCATGCAACATTAAAATAAAATCGATGCGATTTGAAAAGCAACATATCACAGCGTCGAAATGCGCCCGTCAACGTCACTGGTTTTACAATGGAATGTCAATTTTTATATTTATAAAAACCTCACATATAGTAACGATTACAATGCAGACATGAGTTTGGCACGCAGTGCCACCCGTACGTATGTACGTTGAACTTCTTTCGCACCGTACGTAGCCCGCCGTGCTAATCGAAGGCAAGGAGTAAGGACAACACCGGACCATCCCTAATGCCGTACAGTGTGCTCATAAGCTGATTATAAGTATAATTATTCAGTTGCGCATTCGGCGAAGCGAGGTCACGCTTAAGACATTAGCTAAACAGGGCACGGCCTGGCCCATTTGCGATCAATGCCAGCAGCTCAAGTGGAGCAGCGAGGGGTGGGGGTGGTGGTGTCACACGCTCACCGTGCTACGAATTCACGGGCATTTGTTTTGGAGCACGCACAACCCACCGGCCGAGTGGGACCGAGGTGGGGCGAGGTGGGGCGCTCTGAAATCAGTAGCACGGGCTCGGGTCACTTGGGTTCAGGCCCTGGGCTAACGTCGAGTGAGGAGTTGTAGGTCCGAATCGGTTTTTTGATTCGCACCTTAGCCGAAGTGCGAATTACCTCGGCTGACCTACCTCCGGTGAAGGACGGTCGGATATTGTAAGGTGTTCCATCGCTGCACGCGGTGAGATGGGTTCCGAACAAAAGCAAAGGGCGCACAAAAGCGAAGTTGCTTTGAATGGAGCGCACCAAATGCAATTGCTTGTTTTACAGAATATATATATAATTTTTTTTTACTATTGAGTAGTACTGATTAGATGAGTCTATCTAATCAGGATAAATGAGGCGTTGTGTTACCGTGGGCATGCGCAGATCAATACTAAGTTCTCAATGCATGACTTTCCTTGTTGTTCTGCTATTAGTATTAAATAGAACAGTTTGTAGTCTATGAGGTACTTTCAAATCAAGCCAAAGTGATGTCCTGCTCAAATAAGCATTCACACAGTACTCAACTCCCGTTCACAGCCCTGAGCCAGTGCTGGAAATTCAACGTTACTATGCCGGGGATGTTTTTCCCCATTGCAGCACCACCACGGTTTACTTCCCCCAGCAAGTGGATCTGACTTTATCGACCATATACGAATGATGGGCTGAGTCAACCCCTCCCAGCCAGGAGTTGAACTCATGACCTTTGGGTTTCGGGTCGCTCGCTCTCTCGCTGCGCCACCAGGCCCCTTCTGTACAATGAACAATTTTCCTTAATTTCGAGAGCTAAAAAAAGTCTCAACATTTGCCGTTGACATTTCGGAAATGTTACTTACATCCAGACGTGTCCGCGCACACAACCAGTTTGTATCAATTCCTCATTGTTGCACACAAGTGGGTTATTGCATTGTTGTTACCCTTGGGAGTAAAACACATTTAATATCACACTTGCCCCACTCACAGGGGGGGGAGGTACGGTGGAACGGTCAGCACACCGGGCTTACAATCGATTGGTTGCCGATTCGATCTCCTGGCACGGCAGTTGAAGCAACAGTGCACATTTCTTAACCCCCTCCATCCCCTGCCGCCTCTGTCCACCCAGCAGTAATAATGGGTACAACCACAATCGATCTTCTTGGTTCTTTCGGTAAAGTCACGTAGAAGGAAAATAATAAAATAATATAAATAAAACATAAAATTTTAACAAAAAGAAAACAGAATAAAATTTTATTATTTTATTATATTTATTTTTATTATTTTTGTATTTTCCTTCTACGTGACTTTACCGAAAGAACCAAGAAGATGAATCCCTGCAGTCACGAAAGCTTTAAATCGAAACCACAATCGATTTGGCGGTGTGCGGTGAGTAATAGTGTGGGTGAACTCCCGCCTCTGTCTACCCAGCAGTAATAATGGGTACAACCACAATCGATTTGGCGGTGTGCGGTGGGTTAAAGTGTGGGTGAGCTCCCGCCTCTGACCAGTGTGGAAGAATAAGCCAAAATATCCGCTCTGTGGGGGCTTTTTAGAGCTCCCTCCAGTGCTGTTGTCTGTGGTGGCGTGAGCAATTACTTGCAGAGCTATAATGTTGACAATTCTGTTACGTCGGTATGGAACATGCATCGGATGTAATATTTTGCACGACAGTGTATGCATTCATTTATAAATTCCGTTTGATGTTCAAGGGTTGTCATTATTAGACTACGCTATTTTATTATTTTATAAATGGTAGAAGGATGCATTTATTCATCAATTAATATCGACTCTAACCGTCACGACACGTGCATCGAGCTGCAAGTGTAAGAACAGACGTTTTTATTCGAATGGTTTGCATGCAAAGGGTTCACGTGACCCCTTCAGCCACTAGAGGCCGCTATCATCACTACGATGTTTCAATGAAATTGCAACCCTGAATTGTGACAATTCGTCTGCTCACGAGAGAGTTGGTTCATTAAACCCATCGTTTTAATGTAAAGTTTATATTTATATCGTTTATGACTATAATCTTGGACCATATCATGTATATTTGTTTGCACTATAAGTGACAGAAAACCGGTTTCTTTGCAAGTTTTTGTAATTATTTTGCATATTGCATTCTTGTGCATGCTCCATGTGTTTGCCCGCATTTCTCCCGGGTCTCTCTCGCGCCAAGGAGATGTTGTGGTTTAGATAACGCTCACACGTTCACAACAACTCCAAACATCGCACTACCACCCTCTCTGCGCAATGTATATTCATAAGCAGCGAGCACACACACACACGCACGGGCACACTTTATATTTGGAAGAAACATTCAAGTGGCTTCCCTTCTCATTGGCACAAACTTCCTGTTTGCCTCGTCGTTCAACCAACCTCATGCAAACACGCAGCTGTTTTAGGGCCTTATCGAGTCGCCATCAGCATCAGCAAGCATGCCAACTTTTCAGTTGTCAAGCCAGCGGCATTCTGCAGAAAGCCCGGAGATCAGACGCGTCGAAGAGAGAGACAAATGAGAGTTATTTTCGCCGTCAGGTGACGCACCGCAGGCAGATTCATCATCAGCCTTTCAGTGAATTGACTCGTCAGCTGCAATGTTGCCTAACTTGCCCTTTTTGAAGGACCGTGGGTTCCGTTTCAGCGGACTCCTCTGTGTAACAAATGGCTTTTGGGCGCCGTGAAATTACTCCGATTTAACGTGTGGTACGGGGAGCGGGTTGGCGTGGCCGCACGAGATGGAACGGCCCACGGTGTGGATGCTGATGAACATTTTTAGTAAGCTGGTATGCTGCCAATGCCATTATTGCGCGGGTGAGTCACACAGTGTTGGTGTACGGTGCTTTTTCTGCAATATTTTGCTGTCTTTTCTTGGATTTTCTGTTTGCACATAGTCACTTTAAGATGTTTTCTTGTTCATGTTTTTGTTTTTTTGTTTGTTGCGGTTGCACCCGATTCAAGAGCCGAATGGCTCACAGGGCTATACCTAACAAATGAAACTTGAAACTTGAGTCGTGCGATCATAGTGGGAAGCGTCCCGCACGCAGCATCATGCATGCGCACACGTACAGCCCCTTTGCCACTCCACTGCTGGATGAAGGGTTCCCCAAATCTCGCAGGTCACGTTGGAGGGGGGGTCATTTGACCACACTTCACCACGCTGGGCAGAGTGGGTTGGTGAAAGCGATGAGCATAAATCTGGTTGCATAGAGATACAGTACAACAATGGATTTTGCTGCAATGCCATCTGCTGACCACCACAAAGCATGGCCCTGTATCCACCCATTACGATCTGGCGGGCTTGGTTTATCGCTATCCAAGCATTATCCAGGCACAATTCTGCTTTGCTTCTGAGATCTTACAAATAGGTGGTGGCTATGCACCTCTGTAATCTATCACCGTGGAGGCAGCGAGGGTTGGTGGATTGCACAAATGTTGCGAAACTCCCTTCCTGCAGAATGCAGTACAGCAAGTGTGGACTCCATCTGTTCCGTCTGTATGGGATAGAGTGTTTCCCCATCTCATGCGCGTGAGTTTTCTCCGGGTGCTCCGGTTTCCTTCCACGTGTAAACACTCATTAATTGGCCGATCACATCTGAATATACAGAGGACCACGGAACTTGGCCAATTGTTGACGTCAGTTCACCATTTGGCTCTTCTCTCGCCTGCCTTTGGTTCCTCTCAGCTATAAGTCGTTCTCTCTCTCTCTCTCTCCGAGAGCGAGTGAATACTATGCGCGTTACTACACATTATCAGTCGCAAAATAATTAATCGTAGGAGAGCTTTCGCGTAAGGCTCAGAACGAACATTGCTCCTGATAGCGCGCAGAGCGAAGAGTTTCACTTACGTTGCCTCGAGCAGAGTGCAGCTTGCGACCGACTACACCACAACTCTCCCCCCCATATTTATTTACGCTAATTGTGAAGCAATTACACGCACAAAGCACAACATTATAAAATAGAGCGAGCGTAGTTTAGTTTTTTTTCTTCTTCAAATTAAATTAAATTCCTGAGACCCAACCCTAGCCTCCAGCGCGGAGGAGTGGTTTGACCCCAGGCCAGCTGGCTCGCTACTCACAAGGCGCCGTCTCTATTTTGATCGATGTTTTGCCGATCCCACCCTCCTCGACAAATCGGCACCTGCAGCACTTCAGTAGCACCCCACCCACACGCGCGGGTACCATCGGCACGGTTTGTTCACCTCGCTTGACGATTTGCGAACATGTCAATGCAATGGTTTCAACGTCAGTGTGCGAACGACCTGTGGCAGTGTTGTGTTTAGTTGCCCCACACACCCCACCTACGATTAGCACGGTTGGCTACGTACGGTGCGAAAGAAGTTCAACGTACATACGAATGTAAATGTGTCAATAGCCGCACTATTCATTTGCCAAGTCATACATAGTATCTTTAAGAGAGCAAGATGGAACCACAATGAATGATAAGAGATTGAATCGTAAAATGAGCGCAATAATTGTATAGATATTTTTAGACCCCCCCCCCCACCCCTAAAAAAGGAATATACCCCAAATAACGTAATTATTTTTCGATTTAAAGCTTTCGTGACTGCAGGGATTCATCTTCTTGGTTCTTTCGGTAAAGTCACGTAGAAGGGAAATAATAAAATAATAAAAATATTTTATTATGTTTTATTTTTCTTATTTTTTTATTTCCCTTCTACGTGACTTCACCGAAAGAACCAAGAAGATGAACGTAATTATTGCCACACGAGGGTGGAGGGTGTTCGAGATGTCACACTTGAAGAGGTATTACCACTGACCTCTGCAGTATGCAAAAGGTCAATGCACCACGACCAGATGAAAAAAACTGTGGGCATCATCCAAGAATCTGGACCAAGCTATTCGATGAACATCATTGGACCTAAATACTGAACGTAAGAAAATAATTGATGGAGGTAGGCAAATTTAAACACCACTACTATGCACAAGTAGGCCGTACGTTTTAGGATAACTACTGAAGGCGGTCTGTGATCACAGTTTTAAAGTAAAGAGGTGAACAAGAGCAATTTGGAGTGCTCATGGGAAATAAGTAATGTTTAAAAAAACTTTTTTTTAAACACGCTTTAATGAAATGCATCGTACTAGTAATGGAAGAACTCCACGACTCCAGGAAGTGGCCCCGAAGCTTGCCATAACATACGGGACCGCGGCCAATTACAGCCAACGTCAGTTTACTGTGGACAATTAGACCCAAGCCGAAACATAACATGTAAAAAATAATGTTTTAAAATATGTATTTTATGATAGAATATAGTAGTGTCATCAGTATGACATAAGTATACCAAGTTTGCAGTCGATACCACATTGGGAAGTGGGTTAAAATTGAGTTACAAGGTTTGAGTATACGACAACAACAACAGAGTTAAATAAAAGGGTGTAAAAATATATATTTTGAAAATGTGTCTTGCCCCACCATATCTTGCCACGCTTGTTTCTTTCTACGTGCCTTCTCGATCTCTCCGTTCACATTCTTTGCTGTCTCTCTCTGTTCCTCATTTTTATTGTGCTCAATCCACGCTTTCACTCTCTCTCTTCTCTTCTCTCTCCCCTTCACTGGAACGTCCCCCTCCACATGAAGCAGTCACCTTAGCTCACTGGTTTCCGCTCCGCACTCAAAACTCACTGATTGTTCCCGAGCTCACCCCACGACCCTCTGAGTCTCCCCCTCAAAACCACCACCTTGACTCTTCCCTTTTATCATTTTTTCATCACATGCCTCTCACTCATTCCCCGTTCATTCGATACATTCACCATCATCATCATTTTCCGTCATCGATTTCGCTTCCATCGATGTCACGCATCATCACGGATTTTCCCCCCATTGCTTCCTCTCATCTGTTTCATTCACCCCACCTCCACCTTCACCATCCGTATGTACCGCCGTTAATGCTGTGCAAAGTGCCTCGCTTAAGGCGCTATGTAAATTATTTTAAGGTTAGATATGAAGAGCGACATACGGATGTGAGAAAGCAGAAGGCTTTGAAGACGTGCATATTATCCGGCTGCGAAGCATGGATTTGAGGCATACGCATTGGCAAGAGAGGGCATGGGACGTTATTTTTTATACGAACTGACACACGAAAGCTGTAAAGTACACAAAGAAGCATAGAGAGGCACATGCTGGGTTGGGAATGTTTATGCCAACGCAAGGTGTAATATCCAATAACAGTGGTGGAAATATGTCATCTGCAATAACATGCTGCAATAACACAATAATCCAGGCTACTGCACAGCGTGGTATTACATGTGCAAATGCAGAGCGTTAAACAGGCACTATCTGAGTTTAAATAAAATGTCACAAGCGAAAACTAGGAACAAATGGCACAAAAACAGGACTTATTAAGAGTTACAAGTACTTTGCTAACAGTTATAATGACTGTACTAACAGTAATACTGTATATAGATCTGAATGAAAGAGATGATTAAACCTAACCCTTGATGATTCTTTTTTGTTACATTATTTCCTAGTTTCCACTCGTGCCATTTTCCCTGCACCAAACGGACACAGCTATTTTACCATGCATGGTAACATCTGTATTAATCCCCGTGTTTACTCTGCACAGCCGTTCCTAGGCTCAGCCACCTGTCCTGCTTTACCATAAGGATGTCCTCTTTTTCAGGCTTCTAGCCTGGAAAATCTGTAAAAAAAATCTCAGTTTTTTCTCAAATGCTAAATATTAGCACTGGATTTGTTTTTGTTACCTTCAACACAACAAGATTCCTTCATCAAGGTGAATTGGACGTTGTTAATTCGAAACCAGAAATGATCTGTAAAGCTGAATGCCAAAAATGCCCTTTTGAGGGCCAGAAACCGATCTGACTTTGCATTGAGCTCCTGGACATATTTCTACGTGCAACAGTAAAAACTACACCACTGCACCAATCATTTGAATGTACTCAGTGGTCGAAATAAATATTCAGGAATTAATCCGATTCTTCCTACAGCCGATCGTAACTATCGTTGCCGCCCTCCTGTAGAAACATTGTCCTACAGGCATAGGAACCATTCGGACAAGTGGCGCGACACGCGTGTTTGGCCTTCATGAGAAGTGCCGGCATGGCATACAGTCGCATACCGGGCACAGTTTGACCGCTGCATCAAGTTCTCCCCTTTGCCTGGAATTGTGACATCTTCATCTTCTTCTTCCCATCGGCAACCCTAATTCATAATCAGAATATTGATATAAAAGGGAGGAATCCGATGAGCTATGAAGCTCTTTTCTCGCAGCCCATGACGCACCAAGTCCACGAAAACTACTGCCTCTGTTGCTCGGGGTCTGCGGAGGCTACTCAGGTGCATGCACAGCACAGAGCGGCGAGTGCTGCAGGTGCAGCGAACGGAGCCCCCTGCCTGGCTTCTGCCCTTTTTGCACTAAGCACACTCGTTAGCCCGCACACTTCACATACTTCTCTGCCAAGTTTCCCACAGTTTCCTGAACTGAATTGAACCTGTTGAGAAACGTGGCCGCTAATAAATTCCACCGCTTTGGCCTCCCGCCGCCAAGTACGTACGGAGAGAGATTGAATGCGTAACATTTTTCATTCTCGATTGCCTGTGGGTGAATTATCTGGGTTGAGGATTGATCGTGCTTGCGAATTATTACTTAAATAACTAGAGCGGGGACGGTTAGTCGAAGGGTCGATTAATCGACTGAGACGCATATAATGAATCGATGACCACTCTCGTTTTTATTGGGTCGATTACTCAGGAACCTTTAAGAACGGGAGCCACCGGCACACCCAGCCTCCTGAAGGCAGGAAACCCCCTACGGGGAACACCCAAGTGTGTGATGTGGCTGATAATGCCGGTATCCCACCCATCACTTCCTGTCCAGAGTCACGTGGGAACAGCAACAACTATTTTAGTTAGGATTTACTCTTTGGTTCTTTCAGTAAAGTCACATAGAAAGAAAATTAATTAAATTCAATATGATTTAATTTATTTTCTTTCTACGTGACTCTACCGAAAGAACCAAAGAGTAATTCCTGCAGTCAGGAAAGCTTCAAATCTAGTTTTAGTTAGGATTACTATTTTTACTTTGTTTATTTTTTACCAGGTAAGGCCCACTGAGCTATGTAACTATTTTGCAAAAGCGACCTGGCCACAAATGCTAGGCCAACGAAGTGGCTTATCATGTGGACTTGCATAGCAGCCACATTCCTTGAGTGCACGCTGATTCTGAATGTGGAGGGAAAACCGGACAACCTGGAGAAAAATCCACACGACGACAGGGAGAGAGAGAGAGAGACACGCAAACTTAACATATACAGGCAACAGGGTCGGGATCGAACCCACGACCTCCTGTATACCAGGCGAGGTCGTTAACATATCGCATCTAAAGGCAATGGCACCTGAAGGCGCTTTAGACGGTGGGTGGCATGGCGGCAGATCAGGCCAGGGGAACATGCCAGAGAAAGAACAGCAACACCGCGGCACCACCACCACCAGCAGAAACAACAACAACAGCAACAGCAAGAGTCGGACATCCAGAGCTGCAGCAACAAGTCCCAGGGCATCCTGGGCGGGGGCATTCGCCAACTCTTAGAGGAGTCTCGTGGAGGCTGAGGACCAACCACGAACAATCAGTCTCAGGGCCTCCGTGAGCAGTTCTCGACTTCATTCCGGAACAGTCCGGCACCGTCCGGGCACAGCTGTTGCGATAATTATTTTGGCAACCCCACATCTACCACGCCCTGTTTCATCCTCACGAAGCCGGGCGGATCGTGCTTAAGGGTTACCAGATGGCCTCATGGGTAGCAATGATGTTATTTGTTTATTTATGTGTCACCTGGAAAATCGCTTGGGATGGAACATCCCACCTGCAATGGTGTCCAGGGTGTCAATTTACACATAGATATCAAACACATGATATTTAATCTTGATGTGAAGCTTTCGTGGCTGCAGGAATCAATACTCTTTGGTTCTTTCGGTAAAGTCACGTATAACTTTTTGTTTAATTTTATTTTTCTACCCTCGTGACTTTACCGAAAGAACCAAAGAGTACATGATATATACTTACTTATAAGGTACAATAACATAGGATTATTATAAAGTACTCTCGTGGTTGTGACTTAATTTAATCAGTACCCAATCACCAACAATTCCCAAGGGCATCCATGGTAGGTGCTGGATTCTTTAAGAGGTGACTTTTCTTCCTAACTATTCCCGTGTATTTCCAATAATCAGGAGAGTAATTGGTTAACATTCTACAAAGATGGTACCTTGGGTGTGCACGCTGGTTTCATTATCAGCTGCTGCCCCCAATTGTGCCAGGATGGTGACTCTGTGCCCGCCCACGTAACCACAAACACATTGGCAGTAAACCGAATACTTTAAGCGGCAAAGCAGATGGCAAATGTTGTGTAAGCACCCCCATTCTACTTAGGTGAACAATACATGTCTTTTTATTGCCGTGGTGGCGAGATGTTAACTACTTCGCCTGGTTTACAGAAGGTCGTGGGTTCGATCCCAACCCTGACAGATGTCGTATATTTGTAGTTTGCATGTTCACCCCGTGGTCATGTGGATTTTTCTCAGGGTCCTCTGGTTTTTCCCTCCACATATAGAAACACGCGTTTACGTATGTATAACTTCTTTCGCACCGTACATTGGCAACCGTGCTAATCGGAGGTGCGGGGTAAGGTCAATAAACTCAACACAAACATTTTTTCGAAAGAAATTCAATGTCAAAGAAAGTAGTGCTTGGCTGCTGTAAATATCCACGTGATGAGCCACTTTGCTGGCCAGGTCATTTCTGAAAAAATAACTTAATAGCTCAGTGGGCCTTACTGAAAAAATCAAAAAAATCTTTAATTAGTTTTAAATTGTAGGTTTTTAATTTACCTTGTTTATCGGCCGTAGCTACCCTATTACTGGAGGTGATCAAGTTGACTTGTATTTGTGTACTTTTTAATTCCCCTGTGAACCGGGTCACTCGAGTTCGATTCCCAGCAATGGCTCACAATCCGGGTTAACATTGGAGCTAGCTGAGTGATGTCTGAACTGTTCCCAGGGCCCACCAAACCCACGATGATCAGCGAACAGAATTATGAGATAATTTCGATGATTTTGGCGCTATAAACGTCCAAATGATGGGCCACTTTCTTGAGCTATCATTTTTGGCCAGGTCGTTTCTAGAAAATAAGTTAATGCCTCAGTTGGCTTTGCCAGGTAGGATGTATTTGTATGTATGTATTGTGTTGCGCCCGAAACGTCGTGATTTATTTTATTTTTCTACCTACGTGACTTTACCGAAAGAACCAAAGAGTATTGGATTCCTGCAGTCACGAAAGCTTCAAATCACGATTGTATGTGTTTGCTTGAATTGTTTGCCTTTCTTGTAATTTGCACTAATGTAACGTTTTAACGGAATGTTCTAACCCGCCTCTACTGGACATCCATGAAAAAGAGCTTTATAGCTCATCTGATTCTTCCAGTATAAATACATATTCAGATTTTGATGCTGGTCCAACAATCCCTGTGAACAACACAGCATGGGGAGGCCTTCATCCCCCTGGCTTTCTGAAATTATTCAAAAGAGAGCTTTTAAAATAATATATATTGTAACTATGCTTTCAATAATCTCCCAGCAAGCTGTGATTATACCAGTGGGGTGGAAAAGTTTCACACATTGAGAAGTGCATGCCGAGAAACCTAGTCACTTACAGCAATTGTACTTTGGCAGCAAACGGGTGTCATTTTAACATGAGTAACATGTCAACAAAATCTCCTGGAGTAATGCGTATATCAGACGCTGTTAACTCTGTGTTCCAAACCTTGGACTAAAGCGACGCTTTTATCATTATTCTAAACATCCCATGGGTCACAGTTCCGTGGAGAAAACCCCTTGAGAATGACATTCCAGTCATGACAATCTCATCATTCCTCCTAGCAGGCGCTGCTAGCAGCAATGGATGCTAATTAACTGGGTGACTAATGTGTCACCCTGTTAATAATAATAATATGTCCCATGGGTGACTAATATGTGAAAAGATGGTTTAAAAATTAGGCAATCTGGGACAGCATTGCTGCCGACGCACAGAATTGTACGTGACACTGCGATCGCACATATTTAAGGAGAGACCATGAACACAAAGATAATTTATATAACACAATAATGAGGACAGTGGAGATAAATATGGGGCAATGAGTTTGCAATTGGGACACTGCAGAGTAACGTGGACGTAAGTTAAACTGAACGGAGGGCAATACGCGTGGGAAGGCCTTCATCCAGCAGTGCATAAAGAATGTTTCACTACGATTATAATGCTGCGCCTTTAGCTTTTGTTGCAATTTCGTGATTATTACCGATGGCGCCATCAAATACGTATTGCTCAGGTGTGAAGGGTGTTAAAATCAAGGCTCTTTAGTTGACACCAAGTCACGGATTGGCGTATGGGGCCGTCCATAAATGAAGTCACGCGGTTTTGGACGATTTTTGACCCCCCCCCCCCCTCGTCACACGGCGTCACAAAAAGTCAGACCCCCCCCCCTCAAATATGACGTCACAAAGCTCTGCCCCCCCCCCAAAAAAACATGCTTCAAATCGCTTTAAACTATTGTCATTGTAGTGCGTATTTAATGTGGCGCTGCACTCTGATGTTGTAGGAGAAAACATTTATTTCAAAGTCTATTTAATTAAGAAGAACGAGTTGTCTATATTTATTTAAAGTTGCGCATTTTGATGTGACGTCACATTTCTAACCCCCCCCCCTAGTCACACATCGTCACAAATGTCTGACCCCCCCCCCCCAGGTGCGTGACGTCATTTATGGACGGTCCCTATGCTCGTACGCTTAGGTTACATGGCATCGAACCGTGCACAGAAGCGCGGCACGAACACCGCCTCCGATGCTCGATTCACAAACGCGCGGAAGGCGTCAAGTCGCCCGCAGCGACGATGCGACCATCTGGCTCAAGCACCTCAATGTAAAATCACAGTTGCTGCGCTCCGTCAACCATCAGCCGGAGAATGAAGAAGAAGACGGTCGATCCAATCGTGACGGATGGGGGGGGGGGGGTGCGGATTTAGCATCCACCGCGATATTCCTTAATACGCGTTTTTGTTTTAGGTTATATCGTGTAAATATATAAATGTGTCGTTAAATCCGCCACCACCCGACACAGCCAACTAGTAAGGTTTGTCACGTAAACAGAACGTGGCCAATTTGTCACTAGTACAGCACCACCGGTGTGTTGGAGAGCCAAGCCACAACATTTACAATCTGAGTACGACGTTTCGTCAGTAATTACAACTAGCTTCATCAGGCGACAGCCAGATTTGTGGCGGTTTCGGTTATGGTTAGGTGCGGGTTAGGTTAGAATTAGGTTAGGGATAGTTTAGGGTTAGATTTAGGTTAGGGTTATGTCAGGGTTAGGTTATGGTTCTGTTAGGTTAAGGTTAGGTTAGGCTTAGGTTAGTGTTTGGGTTAGGTTAGGGTTCAGTTAGGTTTATATATTGACGCGATCTAACCCCTCCAAAAGACCCCTGTATTATGGACGACATTGGTCGCGAAAGCGTACGTGTCAGACGATGCTCCTTCTTTGCTGCTCACAGGCGCCTGCGATGATACTTGTGAGCAGTTGTCACAAGAGGGCGCCGTAATACCTAACAGCAAGCGGGCAAGTGAACGGGGTTGGGGGGCATGGGTGTCGACAAAGCTGCCGCATTGCCCGTGTGTTGTGGATGAGCCCACGAGTCGCGTGGGCCTCTGCTGTGACCTCACTTGTTGTGTGTGACCCCCCCATGGAATGTGGTCGGACTTCTGCGGTAGCTGGAATGTGACCTTTGCCCCGCCCGTCTTACGTCCTTCCCCCCCCACCACCACGAGGCATTGTTATCCCGAACATGGCCCATGGGGACAGCTTCCTGCACGACCCTTTGATCACAAACCACGGAAATCACAAACCACGGAAATGTAGCATTTTAATGCAGAATTCGTCATCGTCATTATGACCATCAGCAGACATGAATGAAGGGCTCCCAAAGCCACCGCCACCTCTCTCTCACGATCGCGCGCGATGCATTAAATCCGCCTGAGCACCTGCGAACTGGCCGTCTCTAAGTCAGGGGTCCCCAATTCCCGGGCCGTGGACCGGCACCGGTCCGCGGCCTGTTAGGAACCGGGCCGCACAGCAGCAGGAGGTGAGAGCGGTGAGTCCGCGCGTGGAACCCGCCCCCATTGTTTTATTATTCACCACTTCCGTCCGCGCCTCTTTCCCCCACTGCGCACTTGTCTCACTCACAGTGTTGGTGAGCCCACAAGCTCTAACCCCTAGTAGCCACAATGAGTAGAAAACAAACGTCGCTGGAGAGCTTCCTTGAAAAGGGGGAAAGACCCATTGATGTAACACCCCCCCCCGTCTGTGAAAAAATTATCTTCCACGAAACCGGTCCCTGATGCCAAAAAGGTTGGGGACCGCTGGTAACTATTTTGAACGTATTAACTTGGTGCGAATGTTGACACGAGTAACTCTGGCAATGGCATTCTGGGTGGAAGAGCGGCGCAGTGGTTAGCACACTGCTATGATACTGGTCACCGGTCGGGGATATTTGAACCACATTCTGACACCTACCCCACCACCAGCCATCACCCCGCACTGACCAGTGTGGACAAGCGTGGTGAAGTATAGTCTAACAACGCCCGTATGACTGATACGGTGTATGTAAGTTGATTTTTTTCGCACCGTACGTAGCCAACCGTGATAATCGGAGGCGTGGGCAGGCTTGCTGGAACTTAGGGATCCAGTAGCAATTAAACGCGACTATTCGCCTTCATTTGAAAAAGCGAGAATCCACCGAGATTGACAGGTCTCCTTTGCAAGGGTAATGTATGTATGCAACAACGCCTGTCACTTGATAACATTTCAAGTTTGCCAAAAGGACGGGCTCATTTGTGACGGTTTTCTGTTAGTCAACTTCAATGACTGATCCTGATCCAACGGTGAATATCCCACGTGACTGTGACAGGGACAAGCATCTCCGTTTTAAACACAAACTCGACGGCTTCCCATCAGGTTAAGTCGTCTTCACCGAGCGTGCTCATTTATACATATGTCACAGAGCACGCAGTGACGTCACAGGGCACGCAGTGATGTCACAGGGCACGCAGTGACGTCACAGGGCACGCAGTGACGTCACAGAGCACGTGGCAACGCCTCAGTGTGCAGAGCACACGACGTCCACGTGCAGCCCTTTTCGTCAGTCCACTTGTGGATTGGGGACTCGTGCTGGTCATAGGGGATACTTACCATGCTCCACGGGAGCATAGAAGTACAGTACAACGATGGATGTTGCGATGCTGCCTTCTGTTTGCCCCGACGTAGCATAGCCCTACAGACAGCCTATGACACCTAGCATGTGTGGTGATCACTTATCCAAGCATTATCCAGGTTCAACCCTGCTTAGCATTTGAGATCGAGGGCATTTCTGATTATTTGGGCATAGACCTTAACCACTCACGTAAAACCCTGTAACGTTGTCCTTTCTCCAAGTCGCTGTCAGGGTGACCTGCCCAGCTCCGTGCACAAAGTCATGTTGAATTCTCGTGTTGGCAGTGGTTAACTTAACGTCTGTGTTTGTACCGTAATTTGGCATTACGGTTCTGTGTTTCTCAGCATGCATTTTGAATTGGATGGATTTAGCCACGCCTCGAGCGAAGGAATGCTGTAAAATCTGGCGCAGGCTGGTGGGTGGTAGAAACTGGAAGTTGAAAATTGTATCTGGAAGCTATGCTCACGTCAAATAATAGTTTCTGAATGACAAAAATAAACATATACGAAACAAAATAATTGCTCTATCAAAAAAGCGTTACCAATTTAACAACATATGCCAACTAGTTCACGTGAGGCCTGGTGTGGAATTTTTGACTTTTGGAGGTTTATGGAATTTAAGTAGCGTGATGTGCACCACTTTCAAGTGTTTATGCGATGGGAATGAAATTCTCAAACGTTCACATCTGCCACGAAAACACTCGGGCAACTATGATCTACCCTGTGAGCAGTGGCAACAACCTCCAATTGTGTAGTATAATCCTTAAACGTGTCTTAGTATAATAATAATAATTAAAATATACATTAGGTTATATAATCATGCTCGTGCCCTTCATTAATTCCAGAGATTAAGCCTCACAATTGCTAAATTCTCGTTCCGAAAATGTCTCCGAACACGTGGTGGATGAGGCCTCACGGGGAGGGCATCAGAGGGCTTCAGTCGGTGCAAAACATTTTTTTTTATCACAAAATTCCCAAGGGGGCTCTTTGGGTGGATTTCCAAGCATGCCATCCACATTAACCGGCACCCAGATAAATCTTGACATATTTACTTTATTGTATGCAATTTATAGTATTTTTTTTATTTATTTCCTCCTTCGGCCAGTTTCTACCAGTGCACATTCCGTAGCAATTCTCAAACACACACACTCACACACATCTCGACCTGTTATCTGTTACAGCTTGGAATGTGTTCAAACCTAGGCGAAGGAAGGACATTTGTTTTTTAAGGTGCATAGTTTTCTGTCCATTCACATTACGGGCACTTTTAAAGTTTAAGATGTAGAACTACAGCTTGAGTGTCAACTTCTTAATTCTCTTTATTTACACTTAACTCGTATCGCATGTGAACAATGTGTTCGCGGAGTCGAGACGTAGATGTAAAGTATTAAACAAACGTTTTATACCATTGCCTTGAGGTCCTGGGTTCGCAACACACAGTATCCTCAACCGTATAAGATTATACGAAGAATACTGAGAAAGTCACCTATGTGCGCTCATCAATATTCTATAAAATTCACTAGTTAATCAAATTGATTGGTAGCGGCAGTGGTGACACTTGTGCCTCACGGCAAGAAGGGCCTGAGTTTGATTCCAGACCCGGGCTCCGTTCTGTGTGGAGTATGTCCCCCTGTCCCCCCTGTTTGGCAATGGGTTTCCTCTGGATACTCCAGTTTTTTCTCCATAGCTAAACAATAAATACCCTGTAACTTGTACAGCATTGACCAAACATCCCAACTGGGAATACAGGTGGCAATTTGGCAACAACAATAAATTGCGGCCGTAATCAAAGAGTGTGCCTTGAGGCTCGGTGAGGTTCTGCTGGGTAAATGAGCGAAACAACTGAATAAATGAATGGAATACATCAACATTCATGCCCATTTAAGAAAACAATACATTTTCACCATTGGATCAGGATCATTCATTAAAGTTGACTAAAACCAAACCGTCACAAATGAGCCCGTCACGTTGGCAGACTTGCAATGTTATTAAATGACAGGCGTTGCATTCATTACCCTTGCAGAGGAGACCTGTAAATCTCGGTGGATTCTCGCCTGGTGCAATAAAGGCCGGTGGTAACATTGGACTGCTACTGGGTCTCCAAGCACCAGACGGCCTCCCCTCACCGTAACTCTGATTGCTACGCATTGTGCAATATTCGCAAGAGGACATCGTCAGACTGCAAATTAGTGGCACGGTGAAGCACATTGCACTAACTGCCAAACTCTGTCGGGAAACGTCTTATTCATCTTGAAGCAAATCCTTCACTTGACAATCACGATATTACGCACAAAGCTAGTTCAAAATGACATTATCCGTGGTGCTATTCAGACCCTAAAAATACACACGCGTAACTTCTGAACCACCATAAACAGACCATTTTTTTTCTGTCATTCTCTCCCGGATACATGACGTTAGACATCTGGGGGTGTAGCTGATGTCGTCGTCTTTGTTAAAATTCGTACATTGAGCTTCTTTCATCGCGCCACGTAGCCAACAGTGCTAATCGGACATCGTTGTGGAAAAAAAAGGACCTCATCCCGCGATTTGCAATTCCCAGAGGGCAGCACTCCGCACCTCACAAGAGCCCATTCTGCTACCACTCATTACGCTATCGCGGATTGGGCCAAAGTTGGTGGGGCTAGAACGTTGACACACAAAAAACACGCAAAGTCTGGTTGTTGCACGATAATCGCGTCAATCAACGCTTCGTGGGTGTGCTTCGTAACATCACCGTTGGCCACGATCATTCCGCTGCTGGATGAAGGCCTCCAAAAGGTGCCGCCACCTCTCAGGATCCCGTGATGCAGCAAATCCACGAACCGATTTAATCACTACAATTCTTTCTTATTTAATACTGTACTCCACAGATTTTTGATAATCTCGATAATCTAGCACACGCATGCAATGGTATTTAACTGGATACTGCACATATCTATTATTTTATCTCGATAAATCAATGTGATATTCAGTTATACAATGGTGGTACTGGTTGTAATATGAATACAATATAATTTTACCCCCACTCTACCAAAATAGTGTGTAATAATAACAATAGTCTTGATTCATTAAAACAGTAGCGGCACTCAATTATACTAATTGCAACATCGTCATCATTCCAGATTTTGCTTGCAGTGTGACAAATATTTTTTTCTCACAGCACACTCGTCAGTGTGATTTCAGGAAGCATTAAAATCCCTCTCTCACCACAATTTCCAATTCAGCGCTTGTCGTTTAATCGAATCCACCGGACCAATGCTCCAGACGCAGCAACAATGATCAACAATGCCATCCAGCCGCTCTTCAGATGCCCTCTCAGCAGTGATGACCTATGATATCACGGGACAAGATTCTCCGTGCTTTTCAATGTCTACATCCACGTACTGGAGTGCCATTGTACTGGCACGGACTTAGGCTTGCCCAGCTCAAGAGTTGAAAGCTGCTCTTCAGAAGTACTCCCCAATCAGGCGATGACTCTTGTAATGAATTCCCAGTGTTGCCAACAAAGCCAAAAGGCCACTGCGCCTCTCATCAGCTGCCACAAGTGCTCACAAGAGGGTGCGATGTTTAATGGCTGCGGAGGCGTGGATGGTGAGTAATCCAGCTGAGAGCCACGCATTTCTCCTCCGGGCCGAACTAAATCATTTCCACGCCGATTATGAACAGTTGCGAATGAGACAAAGTGATTCCAAACATTTCCCGACTCAATGCAGATAGGAGCCAAAGTACATTCAAATGCCATTGATTTCACCGCTGCACTTCAAGTGTCAGGTTTGTTTTGTTGAACCAAGGTGAGGACTAAAGAGACTGCGACAAGTCTCGATGACAAGAGGGGACCCGCGTCACCGAAAAACCGAGGGCAAAAAGTACAATAATGAAGCGAAAAAATCAGAGGAGCAAAAAAAATTGCACCGAACCGCCGCTGCGTTTGCCTCGCATCACAAGTGGCCCAATACATCTGCGGCTCTACTTGTGTGCATCATACTAGCGCCCTTCTGATTCATTGGATTAGTGTGTCTTTGCGCAGTCGCTTGTACCGTGTGTTGTGTTTTTCTTATTTCAGCGAAATGCAATATCTGGGGACTCGCCTTCGTTGTGTTCGTGCAGAGGACCCTGAAGCGAGAAGACGTTTCTTGCTCCGGGTTCTAAAGCTTTGCAACATCGTATCAAAGAGAAAACTGAAAAACTGACGTTGTTTATATTTTATTTAACCACGTACCCTTCCGCGACCGTACTTGATTTCCTTTGTGCCGCAGACTCACACGAGTACTCTATTATTCTCTATTTAAATCCTTTATATTAAGTTCGCTTGCTTGCTTGCTTGCGTGCTTGCGTGCTTGCTTGCTTGCATACGACCGTGCAAATATTTCGGTCGTTTTTTAACCCACTTCCCGTGATCCAATCGAGCTGACATTTTGCACACAGACTTGTTGTGCGAGACAATTAATGTTCGTGAAATTTTACACTGTTTAGGGAAAAAAAAAAATTGAATTACCAATTGCTTAATACTGGCAGACAATCATCTGACCCATAGGTGGCAGCCATCTCAAGCCAGAGGACGAGGGGACTCTAGCCGCCACGCATATAAAGGATTTATAGTGAAAAACTTTGTTTTTACGGGTTTACTTGTTTTTAGCAGGTGTTAGTCCCCGCTGAGCTGCGGAGCACTTTTCTCAGAAGCGACCTGGCCATCAGAAATGACAGCTCAACGAAGTGGGATTGTCACGTGGGAATGTATTCGCAGCCAAATATTCTAAACGCACGTTGATTCTAAATGTGGAGGAGAAAAACGGGAGTGCATCGTCAGGGTCAGGATCGAACCCATAATCCTACGACCTCCTGCATACCAAGCGAGGTAGTTAACATCTCGCCACCGTGGCGGCCCATGAGTGAGTGTGTGCTGTACCTCCTCCTCCACCCGACACGGACATAACAAAAAAATAATTATAGATATAGAATACGCGATAGAGTCAACAAGATAATTCTAATTATTATACGGACTGCTACGATGGGCAACTGGATATTTTCACAATGCTATGGGATGCTGCCACAGTGGTGGAGCGGTGAGCACGCTGGACTGACAGTCCGTCGGTCACTGGATTGATTCAATATCCCAGCAAAGCATTTGAAAACAACGGGGCAGGTTTCTTAAATCCCACCACCACCAGTCACCCATGAGTATAAATGGGTACCCCCACATTCAGTCGATAAGCCGGTAACTTGTGGTGGGGTAAAGTGTGGGCACTCATACCTCTTCCATGACGTCCATTCAGCTTGGAAGAGTAGGCCAAATGCTCTCTCAAGGGACTCTCTGATGCCGCATCTAGTAAGGGCGCTTTTGTCAGCAGTGGCATAAGAAACATCGGGCCCGCGCGTTTATCTTAATCGTTTAGAAACCATAGCTCAATTAAGGAAGCTAATCATATGAATACATTGTTTTGATTGTCTTCTCTGAAAACTCCTCTAGGACATAAAACAACATTTGAAGCGTGCATCTGAATACATGTGCACACTCCGTGTTCATTTTAATCCGAACATCGATATGCACCTACGTGCACAGACGCCCATACACTCCTTACATCGTTTCTGTACTCTTGGTGAACTATTCCAAATGTACCAACGCTTAATATGTAACTTAATATTCAGTAAGATATCTCATTCAATCCTTGTTTGTGTATTTGTACCTGCTCTAATTCGTCTACACGTAATATTAGCATGCTATGCACGTACAATTAACAATTCTTCAACGTGTCTCGGGCGCATTATGCATCAATGTGATGGCCTTAATCTAAGTTGTCTTGTGGTTGTTGTTGTTGTTTGACTTGCATCCCACTGGGATTTTTGCACACAGCGTTGGTGTACGGTGTTTTTTTCTGCAATATTTTGCTGTCTTTTCTTGGATTTTGTGTTTGCACTTAGTCACATATTCTCTTTAAGATGTTTTCTTGTTCATGTTTTAGTTTTTTGTTTGTTGCGGTTGCACCCGATTCAAGAGCCGAATGGCTCACAGGGCTCTACCTAATAAATGAACTTGAACTTGAATGTATTTAGATTCACACCCGTTCACCCTGGAAAGCCTCACCGAGTCTCAAGACTATGGCAGGAGGGCCCTGCCAAGATGTCGCAGCAGAGAGCGATGTCGCTGCTGTGTGTGTAATCCCAATTGAGTAATTTTCAGATGTTTTTTCTCTCCAGCATTTGGATGTTTGGCTAATAACAGTTGCATTATGGGAGGAAACCAAAGGCGAGGAGGGTGGGGATAGCATAAATACTCCACGCAGAAACGCATCCGAGTCAAGAATCAAACTCAGGCCCTGCTTGCTGCGAGGCACGGGTGTTGCCACCGCGCCACCCTCCCACCTGATAAATTATTTACGCATGATTCAGTCATCTGTACAAAACATAAACGATTCTTCCGTGCAAGATTCGTTATGTGTACGGTAAGAATTTATTTTAGCCCAAAGTGACGTGAGGTATGAACATCGCAGATCCCGTTATCCGCTAATCTACGGTAAAAATTGACGATTATCGCGGATAATAGGATCAATCAGCAAATGTTATCTCCCGACTTCCTTCAAAGTGTTTAATTGGCCACTAACTGGCAATTGAATGGAGATTGAACCGCCCTTCATTCACTCCCCTGCCCGTCTGATGCGTATGTGCATGGTGTTCGAGGATGGTGGGTATTTTTAAATCCTTTATATTAAGTTCACTTGCTTGCTTGCTTGCACGCTTACAACCGTGCAAATCTTTCGGTCGTTTTTTAACCCACTTCCCGTGATCCAATCGAGCTGACATTTTGCACACAGACTCGTTGTGCGTGATAATTTATTTTCGTGAATTTTTTTTTCCTAATTTTTACACTTTTTAGGAAAAAATAAATTATATTTAATTACCAATTGCTTAATGGTGGCAGGCAATCATCTGACCCATAGGTGGCAGCCATCTCAAGCCAGAGGACGAGAGGACTCTAGCCGCCACGCATATAAAGGATTTATAGTGAAAAACTTTGTTTTTACGGGTTAATTTTTTTGCGTTAAGTTTCAAAATCAAAATTAGGGCGGCATATAAAAAACAAATCACGTATAACATGAGTCACTTGTCACATAATGCCTCTTATCTGCGAGAACATAAAAAAAAACATGCAGTTAACTGGGGACCATTCCGCACAGGAGAACAGGAAAATCCACGGATAACTGCGGATAACAGGAAGGATTGGACTGTGGATAATTTGATGTTTTGTGGGCCCTCAAGCTCCTGGTAATATTCGGAGTCACAGGCAATTGGGTCACAGATGATTATGAGTTGTCCTGTGTTGTGAGCAAGATGATGGATTTTTTAGCCGTTGAATCATCGCTCCGTTACATGCCTACTCACCACCGCCATCAGACGCGAGAGCAACCCACGCGCTGTAAAAAGTCATCGCCGTGCCCAGCTCGTAGCGAGCGCGCCACGGCAAGTGGGGAGCATCTCTATTTTGCGAGGCATTCAGCCAAAAGCTTCCACACCTGCCAGAGAGCCAGATGTGGGAAAACACGACGCTTTATCCGACTGCACAGACGATGCGAACCGCACGTGCCATGGCAACTGGTCACACGAGTGGATTTCTCCCTTTTCCTCTGTTTCATGGAAGAAATGAAAATAAATGGGTCACAACAGCACAGTGGCTCGCAGTGCGCTCCAAGTAAGCGTTTGCGAGTATTACGAGATCCATTCCTTAAAATCAATTATTGTGCTTCCGCCTGGCGGAACGCTTTATCTGCGAATTGCTTCATCAGTTCTGCTCGGATAGGCATTGTGCCAAGGAGGAAATTACAGCATCCGGAGTCGAATTAATCGTGCCCAATATGTTTGACGCAGTGCTGTGTTTGCTTCAAAAAAAGTAACCTCCTACATCCACCGTGCGGGAATTACATTACACAGCGGCATGCAATTTAGACGTCTGAAGTGCCTGAATGCGACTGCATCTCAAGTGGCTCCACCAATCGGGGAACACAAGCCTCTAAGGGTCGTTTCATATTTCCCCAATTCCATCCCGATTGTGCTGTCGGCATCGCACAGCCATTGGTGACCGGGTTGAGGACCACCAACCCCTCGACAATTGAGGACCCGGTTTCATCGCAGGATAGCAGCTAGAACTTCAGGATCTGGGCTCAGCGCTCCGCACTCTCTGAAGCCGCCTGGCAATCTCGTAGCGTTGCGAGCTGAAGAACAGCTGTTTTGTGGTAAGAAAGAAAAAAATAGTGCTGAAAGTGCAAAGTAAAAGACACCTTTATAGGCGGACGGAGAGAGTGATATGCGGTGAATGGGGAGACGGTCTTGCGCCTGGACTTGAAAAGGTTGCAGAGATCTTGGACAGCCATAGGAAAGGAATTCCAGACAAGGGGGTCAGCAGCAGAGAAGGAGTGGCCTCCCATTGAGTGGTGGTGGTGGGGGGGGATGTGAGTGGGGTTTTTGAATGAAACTCTCCCTGATTGCTCCAGTGGGGAGCACGTGAACTTGAATGGGAGTAGAGTCAAACGAGAGGACATGGGGTAGTTAGGTATGGGCAAGTGGAATTGATGATCTTGAAGATGGCGATCCTTACCATTGGTGTGTAACTGGATTGGGAGAAAGTCAAGAAATTTCCCCACCCTCCTTGTCACTCATGGTATGTCCCATTAAGTCTAAGCCAGCTTTTGTTTTTTTCTCCCCCTGAATAAACGCTCCAAAGACGGCGTGACTATCCCTAGATGAATGCTGCCCTCAGTCACAGGGAAGGTTTGTGCCCGTGTCCTAGTAACGCCCAGAGCCAAGCCTGGCTTGTTGACACTAATTACTGATTGGAGAGAAACAAAAATTCACCACGAAGCAAGCAAATAAATAATTAAATCTTTCTCACACTGCTAAATAATTAAAGGCGGTATTGTGTTCGAAATAACAGCATCAGTGACTCACATTCTACCGTGTCAGCACTTCTGCCAAATGTATTTACCGATGTGTCTTTACGAGTGGAAAACCTTGAAGAGTCTTAGTAGCCCTAAATGTACCGACGGGAGTTTATTTTCTTCACCGCTATTCATTTATTTGCTCGCAATAGCCTTGCTGAGCCGAAGGAGACTTTTTATGTTTCGATTTATAGCTTTCGTGACTGCAGGGATTCATCTTCTTGGTTTTTTCGGTAAAGTCACGTAGAAGGGAAGTAATACAATAATAAAAATAAAACATTATTTTATTATTATATAAAACATTATTTTATTATGTTTTATTTTTATTATTTTATTACTTCCCTTCTACATGACTTTACCAAGAAGATCCCGTTTCGAAGATTTGGCCGCTTCATTAGTGTGCGCTTCTGCTAGGGGGGGGAGATAAAAAAAAAACTAAAACTAAAGCGCACAGAGAAATTCCACGCGTATAAATTGGCTATAATATTGCGACGCACCATATTATATGAGTGTGATGGTGGATTTTTAGTCGTTGAATCACCGCTCCGTTACATGCCTGCTCACCACCGCCCACACACTGTAAAAAGTAATCGCCGTTCCCAGCTCGGAGCGAGCGCACCACGACAAGCGGGTAGCATCTCTATTTTGCGAGGCATTCAGCCAAAAGCTTCCACACCTGCCAGAGAGCCAGATGTGGGAAAACACGACGCTTTATCCGACTGCACACGCGATGCTAACCGCGCGTGCCATGGCAACGGTTAACACGAGCGTATTTCTCCCAAGGTTTCCGTACAGCCTTGACGAGTTCGCCAAACCCTTTTCCTCTGTGTCATGGAATAAATGAAAATAGATGGGTCACAACAGCACGGTGGCTCGCAGTGCGCTCCAAGTAAGCGTTTGCGAGTATTACGAGACACATTCCAAAACATCAACTATTTCCATTTCGTAACCTACTTGCTGTACTTTTTCACTGCCTTGCAGGTGGACATCTCAAACACGTGGCCGCTGTGCTATTCGCTAATTTGTCTATCCAACGCATGTCATTTTCATAATGGCCTGTTAATAATCCAATAAGACCCGACAAGACGGGGTCTTTGGTATCTACTGTAGTGGCCCCTTTTGTTGGAATCCCCCTGATAATACACGGGATGTTCGTAGAAGTCGTGAGAATGTGTCGTTCTCCACCTCGCCAGCTGGAACACTGGAATCAACACATCGGCTATCTTCGCTCAAGCAACGGAATGTCGAGTCACGCTCCAGAACGCGTACACCACAATCTGATGCCCGTGCACTCGGCCCGATCGGACAAAATGTGTTATTTTTTTTCTCATCGGTAATCCGGTAATCGCCTTTTGAAAGCTTCAGCTGGGAGGCCAGTCTTTGGGATTTTGTTCAGAACGTGGAGGGCAGAACTGGCAGTTCATCGTAAACATGCCTACCAGGTGATACAACGGAAACAAGTTCAACCTGTGGAGTGAAAAAAAAACAACCAGAGTTTTTTTTTCCCATTGCATGTGGCTCACATTACCCATGGAGATTTGTCTGAAAGGTTGTAGAAGTGCATTCAATGGAAGTTGGATTTAAGCACATCCCTTGGGAGCAAGTCTAGGTGTGCTTGTATCCGAAGTATGTGCTTTCCTCCTCCTCCTCCCTCTCCTCCTCCCCCTCCTCCCCCTCCTCCCCCCACCAGAGTAATTTAAGCATGTGCAGCTCCCGAGAGCTATGCTTAAATACAATCATCACAATCAGCAAACCTTCCACATATCACGTGGCCTCGAGTCGTGGAGCACGGCGGCATAGCGGTCCCCACGAGACGCCACCAGTCATGCCTGTCCAGTGCCCGACACCGCGCTGAGCTCAGGCCCGAGATTACGATGTCCGAGTGGCCTCAGTCGTGTAGGTCCAGTGACAGCCTGGGCATGACCCTGGGTCTCCTCCAGTCTCGAGGAAGGCCCGTCGATGATTTGCACGCAGAGCTCCGGTGTGATCCGTGTGAGCCCGGGTCAATGTGTTTGAAGCACCGAAGCCTCCTTATATAAGGGTGCACATATAACCAGCTTCTACTGTATTTTAAAACGATAGATCATTATTATCTTTTTTGTTGTTAAATTATGATGGTCCGACACTGGGATGTTTGAACAATTTATTTTTCGGATAAATGCATTTTTTTTTACGTGGATGGAAATTAAGTGTGCTTTGAGAATACCCACGGAGATGAGAAAAAGACATCCAACGCCACGCAAATCAGTCGGCAACCTCCTTGCTGCACTGTCTCCTACACGCACCACAATGCCACAATTCTAATAGAAATGTCCCGTGGTGTGTCTGAGATGTTAACTCCCTCGCCTGGTATGCAGGAGGTCGTAGGTTCGATCACGCCCCTGACGCCTGTATATTTGGGGTTTGCGTGTTTCTCTCCCCAGGTCCTCCGGTTTTTCCCTCCACATTTATAATCATGCGTTTAGAGTATTTGGCTGCTATAAATTTCCACATGATAAGCCACTTTGTTGAGCTGTTATTCGTGGCCAGGTCGCTTTTGAATAAGAGCTATATAGCTATGTGGGTCCTTACCTGGTAAAATAAAAAAAAAAGTTTAATAGTTTAGTTGAACATCGGGGTTGCGTGAATGCAGGACAGAATGGCCACAGGACCCATGGACTGGCATGTTACTTTATTTGGATATGGCGAAACCGGCCCACGTCTAATTTAAGATAAGTTATTATTTATAAAACACAGAGCATTTTTGTTGAACGTCAAAGTGATTTCCATGCTCAAATAAACATTGGGGCGAAGCTCATCTCCTGTTTACAGCCATGAGCCAGTGGTGGAGTGAGTCTACACATCGGGCAAGCCACAGGTGACTTCATAACAAAGTGGTACATATTTTATTGACTCCAGGGGGATGATGGGCTGAGTCGAGCCGCAACCAATATTTAAACACGCCATCTTCTGATTGCGAGCTGCGAGCGCAATGCAAGGCAATATACGAATCAATCATTTACCACTTTCTAAAAATGCAGTAAATGTATTCCTTTGGGTTAGTTGACCTTCGGCAATACACAGAAGGCACGCTGCCTATATCTTCCACAATGTGGACAAATGTAAAACGTCATAGATGTTAGTCATTTACCAATCACAAGAACCTCGAAAAACACGACTTTTTGTGCTGAGATGGTGACGTTTGGGGAATTCACTATTAGTGACCTGACACTCAAACCCTTAATGAGGTCAAATTATGGGAAAATAAGAATAGGTTTTACCCTTTCTGGAAATAAAACAGGAGGTGTTAAGTTTAACACGTAGGCTTTCACGACCAATATTATTCATAATCAACGTTTTTGGGTTAGATCGCGTTATTTATAAATGTGTCATAACCCTCCACCACCCAACACGGCCAATCAGCAAGGTGTTAAGATGTTCAAACACCAAATATAAACCTGCAAAATGTATCTTGGACCGTAAGAATGATGCTTGGGACTTGTTCAAAGGTCGCCGAGGCCAAACTAATTTGACCTCATTTGACCTTTTTGCCAGTATAAAAGTATGAAAAATGAGAATAGGTTTTTACCCATTCTGGCAAGCCTGCACGTTCACCACAAGTATGTGTGGTGAATATTCAGACTTGATGCCTTGCAAACCTATTCTTATTTTTCATACTTTTATACTGGTGTGGAGGAGTAGAGGAGAGTAGTGGCGTCGTGTGCGCTGTCCGGTGCGATGGCGTCACGGGACGTGGGGTCACGCGCGCTGGACAGTGCACGTGACGACACAGCTCCTCGAGGTTAACAGGGGGACCCCGTGACGTAAGCGGGGTCATAGCTGGAGTCAAGGGTCGAGAGAGGGTGAAACGGGGAGCCAGGGTCAAGAGGGTAGGGACAGGGGAGATAGCACAGCGCCAGGGCTGGACGCGGCTGTGCTCCTCGGTCGGCCGTGTTGGCTGATTCCACGGCTGGCGCAGAGGAGACGGCACGGGGCAGCCGGCTGTGTTGGAACCCAGTGGGACCGAGCCCGGGACCCCTAACCCCTGGGAAGTGGTTCACCCCACTTGTGTCTTGTGTAGCCCTTTAATAAACGGCGAAAACCCTTAACCTCACCTCCGTCTCTGAGTGAGTCGTCGCCAGCTCCTCAACACTGGCAAAAAGGTCAACTGAGGTCAAATCAGTTCGGCCTCGGCGACCTTTAAACAAGTCCCAGGCACCATTCTTACGGTCCAAGTGCGGATTTTCTGGACCGAGCCACCTGTTGCGCTTTTCCTCTCTCGGCCTTTTGCCACGCACTACTGCGGGCTTCTTGAGGAGTCAAATGGGGTCAGCTCGCCTCGCGCACATTGTCTTCAGTATTTTGAACTGCACACATTGGTCACTAGCCACTGCCTTACAAGAGGATAAAATAACCATTGCACCACGGTAGCATCTCATGGCCACGGGGGTCGCTAGACCAACGGTTTTGCCACGGTGGACAGGACACGTTGGTGAAGGAGGGCTCAGGGAATTTCTTGAGAACTGCTTTTTGTGTGGAGTTTGTTGTCCTTCCCCGCACCTCCCATTAGCACGGTTGGTTACGTACGGTTCGAAAGAAGTTCAACGTACATACATACATATAGGACATGTTCAAATCATTTTATTGTTTAAATATTTCACCTGGAAAATCCTGTGACATGGAACGGCCTCGTTTGCAAGGGTGTCCCAGGGTGTCGCTTGACACGTGCATAGCAAAGACAAAAAACCCCCGTATAACCTGGACAGGACTGTTGGGGCAAGACATGTTAGCGAGCACCTATGAAAGCTCACACAGTACACGAGGGGATGGGTGGCCAGCGCCACATCCGGGCCGCCTTTGTCTCCCCAGTGGCGATGTTTACACACCGCGCAAGGGTACTCATTTGCGGCTGAGTCGACAAAACACCATTGCTGGGAAGCGAACTTGCGTCTTGGGTCCATAATACGCTGCGCTAAATGCTAGACCACCACTCCACCCCGTCAGTTGGTCATTTATAACTGGATATCTCTGGTCATGTGATGTGATTTCTGTACGAGCGGTGATACATTGGTGCCACCATTGTGTTGTAAAAGCGTCGATACATCCTAACACTTCACCAGAACTTCATCGTATAAATTATTGGCCATCAAGGGTGAATATCCGGACAGTTTTATGTAATTCACCCACGCGGGTTGTGGACTTGAGTTTTGTGTTCTGCAATGAGAGCAAAATTAGCTGATTAAAGGAACACCGCTCACAAGCACGATTGATTGAAACGCCGTGGCTTTACACCTATCTTTGTGCGTGAACAACAAAAGGGAACGCCTTTACTGACCTTCGCTTAAAGTGGAAAAATCATCACACATGAAAGAAAATGTTGTTTAAATATTAACATGGACACTCTTTTCCATCGCAAAACAAGTGTCCTGATGGCGTCATTGTATTGCGGGATCAACGTATGAAATGGTGGCTTTCAGAAGAATCGCAATGCCTTATCTCTCGCTAAGGCCAAACATAAATGTCTTATGCAGTCCCATTGCGGTTAATATCATTGCGATAAGCGTTGGTGAGATGTTCATCCATCTCTTTCAGATTGAATAAATCTCATGCTTTGTATTTCTTTCCGTATTCGTTTCTCCCCGTGCGAGAACTGAGTTGCGCCTTTGTTTGCAGGCCAACAAAGCGGGGCTTAAAACAAAGCACGCTTGAAAGCCAAAATAGGAATTCGCGGTTGGGGGAAAAAGGGAGAAAGCGTAATGCAAATGACGCGGATATAGTCTCAACGAGCTGCCAATGCAAACTTTATGAGCATGAAACAAACGTGAGTGAAGGGAAGGGAAGACTGATCACACTGAAGGATGCATTCACAAACACAATGCATCGAAGCTTGTGTGAACATTGTCTTGAATGCACTCGAGATGCATTTCATGTAACAATTTTTATACATCTGGTTATTGGACTTTTAGACCGAATTTTGGCTTTTCGTGTCCCGATATTTTCTCGATTTTAATTTATTAAATTTACCCAGGGCACCTAATCTTCACACAATTAATACATTTTCACTGAACAAGAGATTCACGAGACCGATTTCCATCCAATAGCGTGCAGCATAACGTATAACTCAAATGAGGACGGGACCCTTAAAACAACACACACACAACAGTACAGGACATCAGTCCTACAGTCGGTGCCAAGGTGGAGAGATGTTAACTACCTCGCCTGGTATACAGGAGGTCGTGGGTTCGATCCACACCCTGACGCCTGCTGCATATTTGTAATTTGCATGTTCTTCCCATGTTCACGTGGATTTTTTTCTCCAGGACCTCTGTGTTTTCCCTCCACATTTAGAAACACGCGTTTAGAGTATTTGGCTGCTATACATTTTGACGCTATAAGCCACTTCGTTGAGCTATCATTTGTGGCCAGGTCTCTTCTGAAAAATAGCTGAATAGCTCAGTGGGCATTACCTCGTAAAATAAAAAATATATATATACATAGTTTAATGGTTGAATTTAAATATAAGTAATTTATACTGTTTGGGTCTTTCGATAAAGTCACGTTGATAGAAGAATAATAAAATAATAAAAAATCACGACGTTTCGATCGCAACACAAGCAATCGCCTTCAGGTGAAAAAACACAGCAGGCGGACTGCTGAGGCAGGAATAAATGTAGCGACAGAGCTACTGCAGCCAAAGGTTAGATATGTTTGAGATGGATACAACCCAAGGTTTAAGTCAAGATTTAACTTCCTCTACGGGGAGGGTTTCTACACAACCATTAGATCTCATTGGAAAACCCACGGAGGCATGCATAACTCTTCAAAACAATAACCTTGAACAGATTAAAAAAAAATTATTCAGAATCAGAATCTTTATTTAGACTGGAGGAATCCGATGATCTTTGAAGCTTTTTTTCACAGATGTTCAGATTCTGTACATGACGATTTGAAGAATGTAGCATGCAATGTTTTAGTGGTCGGTAACAGATGCTCATTGAAGTGACTCCGGAAGTAGTGCAGTGGTTTAATCTTCTAGGACCATTACCGGGCATGATGTGACACACTGCAGATTTACAGAGTTCCAAAAGTATGTTCCAGAAGTATAACGATTAGCATTGTGTCTGTACAGGGACTCCTCTATTTACGAACATTCAACTTACGAACTTTCAGAGATACGACCAAACCTGTCCAGTATGTCCAGTTGCCTGTTCGGATCTAGAGTCGTAAGTTCAACCGCCGTGCAATAGATGGCGGTGGTGGCAGGTGAAGCTGCAGAACGTGAAGAACCAGTGGCATCTACATCTACAGGAGATTATACAACTTTTAAAGCCATTCCCCGTGTTTAGTGCACATGCCGTATATGTTATACGGCGTGTTGGAATCGACAAGAGTAAAGTTGGACTTACGAACAAATCGACTTACGCACAGACCTCTGGAGCCAAACTCGTTCGTAAGTAGAGGAGTCCCTGTACTGTCATCGATGACAAGATACGAACGCAGCATAATGCAAACAACCAGTAGATTGAAAACTAATTTCTTTAGGGCTGTCTCGTGTGTTCAGTTTATTGTCCTTCCACCGCACCTCCGATTAGCACGGTCGGCTACGTACAGGTGCGAAAGAATATCAACGTACATACACACATCCTCGCGTATTGTCCCATCCACACTACGTCCAGCCACCAAACTTCTTTCCGCTTCTCACCCTCGCACTGCTCCACTTTGGATCTTCCCTCCCCGTCATCTCTTTCCCCAGTTCGAGAACGCACGCTGCACCCGTATCTACGACAACTTCAACGGCGCCGTCTGTTGCTGGCCGCTTGGCGTTTTGGGTCCTTGGGCCCTGTCGCTCGTCATTCGTGATGCGTACGAAAGAAGAAAACTTTAGAGAAATGCACAATGCAGTCACTGGCAGCGCAGGCGCAGACTTCGCATTCAGAGTCACGCAGTTGGGCAAGGCACGCTGCGGTTTTTTTTGTATTTTGGTTTGTAAACGTAAGTGCCAACGTTGGCACTTGGGACTCCGCGCGTGGGGCACAACGCGTGCATACAAAGCCCGTTGGGCCAGTGCCACCCACGTTTTGGATTGTTTCCAATGCTGGAAGAATGTTTCAAAGGGGAACTTGCGGGAACTTTCAGCAAGGGTCGATGAAGCAGCAGCAGCAACAGCAGCAGCAGCTCCTCGCGGAGACCTCTGTGGTTTTCCCTCCACATTTACAAACGTGCGTTTAGAGTATTTGTCTGCTATGAATGTCCACGTGATAAGCCACTTCGTTGATCTATTATTCGTGGCCAGGTCGCTTCTGAAATAGAGTTAAGTGTAGCTCAGTCGGTCTTACCTGGCTGAAGTAAAAATAGTTTTAGTTGAATAATTAAATTGTTGAGTGCATTCGCGACCATCACTGGCAACAATAAAACACTCAGAACGAACAAAAAAAATAATCTTGCTTCTAATACAAGAGGTAGCCGGGTGGCACAGCGGGCAGAGAGCTGGAGCTGGCTCTCACCGAGGTCCTGGATTCGAATCCAAGTAATCCGCCTCTGTGTGTAAACCGAGTTCTCAAGTGCAAGCGGCTTGATGGTATTAGCCCGGTCACCAATGCTTTCACGTAAACGCCACGTGTTTCTCCACTTTGGCTATATTCCAGCTGCTAGGATTAAAAATATCAGCTGCACTGTCCTCTGCTGCTTGCCAGGTACTGTGTAGCACTGCAGCAGCAGCAGCAGGAGCAGCCTATTGCCATCCATCCAAGCATATCCAGGCATAAGCCCGCTTGATGAGAATGGGTGGCTTCCAGATAATGTGGCCAATTATTTAGATTTGTCCGCAGATCGAAGATGGAAGGGATCTCCTGAACGCAGTTAATTCATCCGATTACCTGTATTCATCCATGGGTAACCACGTGAATGTCAGATGGATGAGCACGGATAATAGGATCTGCCTATTATCCCCAAATCATGCGAATAAGGTGACTATCACGTGTCTTTACATCTCCAAGAAAAAAAACTCTTTAGTTAATATTCAACACGGTCCACAAGCGTATTTATAAAACAAAGCCATGATGGACACAGCGCTTGCTTGGCTCTTGGGCATTTTCCACAGCCAGCCCTCGCATTACTGCGAGGAATTCTCTGCAAATTGTGACAGTTTCGAGCAGACAAATATCCCCTTGCAGCACACCACAGGTAGCTGCCACACAGGCTCCGTAGATTGGCTCAACAGCTCCCACACCTCCACAGGGGCTGGCCAGCCACGTGTTTACCGAACACGGTGTGTGCTGAACGACGCCTAGCCAGACAGAAAACAACGTCGGATATTTGCAGGAGCTCGGGCAATGCACGGTGGGTGTTGCTTGTCAAGGGCAAATATGCTTTCGTAACAGTAAGAGGCGCATTCCTGTATTAATTAATTAATTTAACAATGCTTAGCTTTCTTTGCAGAGCAATATCAATTAGCTGTGAATGGCTCCACTTGTAAGAGGACCCTGTTCGCTTTGTGCTACAGTAGATTTGTGTTTGGTTTGCAATTAACACGGTAAGGCATGGGTCTGAGTGCGATCGAATTCCGGGCCAACCTGCATGGAAATACGCCGCATCACTTTCAAGCGATTTCAGGGATTAACGGCTGAGGACCTTACGCCGTCATCGTCGTCGTCATCATCGGCGGGCACGGCAACAATAAAAAATCCACTGCTGGATGAAGGCCTCCCCAAGTCGGCGCCACCTTTGACGATCCCGCGACGCAACGAGCAATCCGGGACCCGCGCACGAACTGATGTCATCGCTTTGCCACGTGTGTCAAATGAACCGTCGTGTAAAAAAACAAAAACACAAAATCTTTGCACACTTTAGCGCCAAGGTGTTTTCACGTAGTTCGGCGATGTGCTCAAAATGTGAACGGGAGATGGGGGGTCGCTGCCGAATTTGAGTCCGAGCAGGAACACCAACGCCTTGGTGTTTCACGACCGCAATTGCTACACCTCAAGTCAAGCAACTTCCATGAAAAATCCAAGACGGCCCAAAAAAAAAACCAAGAAAAAACAAATCCCACGAACCAAAGGATTGTTTTATGATTGCGGCCAAGGCACCCGTTTACATCTGACATTGAAGCAAAGGTCACAGCCGCCGTCGGCGCTGTTGTTGAGGACACACGCAGGCTCTGGCAAGCCAAGCAAGGGTTCAATTCGTGCCGCCGAATGCCAAGGAAGCGGTATTCTCTGTAGCCTGGTTGAGGCAGTGCTGCAGCACAGTTAAACAGACTTTAAGTGCAATCATGTGCTGACCAAGCCGCGTGGACGTCTAGAACGCTGACCAAGCCACATTCTGGCTCCCACCAACACAACAACAACAACCGCCATTCGCCACTAAGTGGCGGTGACGTCACCATGACGCTTGTGCCAGGCCATGTGCACCTTGAGGCCACGTGAAGTGTCGAACGCCCGCTGGCAGGAGGTCACGGGGCAGACCCAGGTGCCACGGGTCGACTGACCGAGATGAACGAGATGACTGGCTGATGTACCACCTGTGCCCCCTACTGTACCAACTTCCTGTGCTTTAGCCACCCGGCGCTCCGCTCGTTGTTGTGAGCGTCGCTCCTCCACCCTCCGTTGTTGTTGGAGGGCGACTGCCTCCAACTGCCCAGTAGCGTCCTTCACGAGCCTCCTCCACAGAGGCCGATCTTGACACTGATGGTACCAGTCATCGGCAAGTCCACTCAGCTTCACGTCCTCCTGTACCACATCACTCCATCTCTTTTCTAGCCTGTGCCGCGCCCGTTTAGCCCCGTCGATCCGGCCGAACAAAAGCTGGCTCCCACCAAGCACTTTAGGACAGACAAACATGGGCATGCAGCCGTAGTTATAGACATTAACTTAACCGGAGTATGAAACCAAAATTATTCTCAGTTTCGGTGCGAAAGTGTTCACACGCTGTTCAGTTCGCGATGCTAAATGCTCATCGACTGATGCAATATTCGTGATTTTTCTGTAATGATTGTCGTATTGTCAGACTTTTATATTTGTCCAGTTCTCCATAGGGCCATCTCATCCTGTCACCGACTTTTCAGGGCACAGGACGAGGAACGGCTATTGCCTGTAATGTCACCTAATACTAAATTTCGATTTAAAGCTTTCGTGACTGCAGGGATTCATCTTCTTGGTTCTTTCGGTAAAGTCACGTAGAAGGGAAATAATAAATGATATAAATAAAACATAATAAAATTATTCTCACGACGTTTCGGCTAGAACGCAAGCAGCCATCCTCAGGTGAAGAACAGGTCTGTCGGAAAGACAGCGTCTAATACTGTATATATTTTTCCTTTTGAAGCAGTGGTTCGTAACATTTACTGCAGCCTTGCACCCCTTTGGTTCTCAATCGTTAAAAAAACAATGTATCGTGTTCATAAATACATCGGTTTGGTGAAACAAAGTAGTTGTTGCTTACGTGCCCTAGTTCAGCAGTTCCACTGCTGGATTATATTTTATCTGCCTGAGGACGACCGCTTGTGTTGCGATCGAAACGTCGTGATTTCTTTTATTTTATACCTACGTGACTTTACCGAAAGAACCAAAGAGTATGTGCCCATGTTTAATTTTTTTCAATGATTTACCTTCTTAATAAAAAAACTGGCCACGTCTCGCAACCCCAGAAAGGGCATCTCGCATCCACAACGGGTGCTTGCACCCCAGTTTAAGAAGAACCGCCGGTTTAAGGCAAGAGTGTTACAGCATTGACGAACATGTTGAGTTTCTTTAGATTTTTCAGTGGGCGTATTTGCTTAAAGAGATTGCATTGTGTCCGCGTGTTGGTCAAATGTAAACCTCTCACTCAAGTGCCATGGCAAGAATGATCCCTTTCACGAGCAGGTAATGATGAACAAAAATATTCTTCATGCCAATTGGCCAAAAAACAACCCTGAGCCAAGGAATTAAAGATAAATTTCGATTTAAAGCTTTCGTGACTGCAAGGATTCATCTTCTTGGTTCTTTCGGTAAAGTCACGTAGAAGGGAAATAATAAAATAATAAAAATAAAACATTATAAAATAAAATAATTCTCACGACGTTTTGGCCACAACGCAAGCAGCCGTCCTCAGGTGAAGAACAGGTCTGCTTGCGCTGTGGCCTAAACGTCGTGAGAATTATTTTATTTTATTATGTTTTATTTTTATTATTTTATTATTTCCCTTCTACGTGACTTTACCGAAAGAACCAAGAAGATGAAATAAAGATACTTAACACGTGACAAAAAATCGTATTGCTGAGATTCAAACATTCTATAAACAACCATCTCTCTGTCTAACTCCACGCAGAACGTAAACGTGGTTACAAAGTCACATTCCCAACTCGCTGGGCACTGCGAAGTATATACGGGTATGCGAATAGGTTGCATTTTTTAAAATCACATATGTCAAAAATTACAAAAAGAACTGGACGCATTCGTCAATAGCGTTGGTGTAAAATGAAAAATATATAATCGCGTAACATGTCAGGCAATGTACGTTGAACTTCGTTTTCACCGTACGAAGCCAACCGCGCCAATCGGGGGTACAAAGCGATGTGTTATGAAGCAGGACCATTGTCTAAAACGTCACCAATTGTTTCCTTTCGAAGCGGAGTTATTGAAAAATCGTGTTGACATTTGTTATTCTTTGTGCTTATGCACCCCACATGCCAAAGGGGCATCACCAATTTTTTTTTTACAGAAAATGACAGTTACACCACACGTGCCAATCTCGCACCGGGTGTGGCGGTTATAACTCACGTTGATGGTTTGACACGTGACATCGTACTGTATACATCAGTGCACAGCATGGTCTGCCCGTGACATGAATTGACCTTGGAGGAGTGCAGATGGCAAGCGGCGCTGGATCTACACCACTGCAGGATTTCCAAATTCCATTTGCCCTTGTGTTTTCCCAACGTTGTTAACGTTACTTAAAAACAAATGACCGTACACTATTGGCTTAACTCGCACCAACATTTGTGAAACTCCTCTCGCTCACCTTTGGTAAATGCGGGTGATCTTGGCTTACACACACACCGATCTGCGCGTTTCACTTCCTCTCTTCCGCGCGAAGACGCGTGGATGAACGTGGACAACGCGGAAAACAGGACGGATCCGCTATCACTTGTGGGGTGTCACTCCTCTTATCCGCACATCCGCGCCTTCGTGCTGGATAATAGGATGAGTGATGTACTTGGGAGAGAACCACTTCCGGCTCGATTGTCGTTGGGGCAAATCGGCAGATAAGCGCAGATCGGATGAACCTGCCACCACTTCCATGTTGCTCTGCTAATCTGCAGCCAAGCGCACTGGGTATGATGTTTGATTCATGAAATATGCGCCTGCGATACATTTTTATTCATGTTATTATAGCTGAGGGGGGGGGGGGGGGCACGGGATTGGTACAGCTACCGCTCACCACTGATGTCCAGCCGGAGGCCTGGAATCAAACTTAGGTGGTCATATTCGTAGTGCAGTGCGCTCACCAGTTTCAGAACCAGGTTATTTGTATATACTGGAGGAATCAGATGAGCTATGAATATCTTTATCACAAATGTCCAGTAGGGGTGGGTCAGAACAGTGTGCCACCACTCCACCCCGTACACAACGCGTGAATAAAACCAATGGTACAAGCATTGATTGGACTTTGTGACACAGCATCTGCACTGTTGCTAACACTATGCTTGTTTACCCAGGAAAGCCTCACTGAGTCTCATGACTGACTTTGCCAGGAGGGCCCTGCCACACACTCTTTGGAGGAAGCGATGATTGCTATGTACATTTCAAATGAGTAATTTGCGGGTATTTTTTTTTTAATGGCAAATTTCGTACAATGACGCCAGAACACAATAGCCTATGCTTGCGAATGACATCGCTGGATCGATATACAGAGTTGTGTATCTGTATAACCATACATCGGTGCGCTCTGTATGTATGTTGAACTTCTTTCGCACCGTACGTAGCCAACTGTGCTAATCGGAAGTGCTCTGCAAGTGCTTGCTCATGCCACTGTGGTAAGGCATCCAATGAAGAGCGAACTCGAGCAGGCTATTTGGTCCACGCTTCTTCGTGTCGGAAGCGGTGGGTTTCGCCCACAACTTTACGCCACCACAGCAGCTTAGCGCCATCGTCATTTGAACTGCCCTCACCAGAAGTTGGTAGCGAACCGGTGACCTCCGGTTTGCGAGCCCAGTGTGCTAACCAATCACACCGCGGCAGGTCCCCGCTTGTGTAGGGAACATTGCTAATCGAGTGGCTCCATTGGGAATCCCTGCAATGAGTGACGTACCAATTTATCGGTGCCCTCGCATTGGGAGTTTTCTGACCGCCGATGCCCGATGTGCAATATTCAGGCGTTCGGATGACGGTGACACGTCAGCAGATATCAAACGTCAAACTACAGAGGTAGTCAGGCGGCTGAGAGGACTAGGACCTGATGTCAGTGCACACTGAGCTCGTGCCTTGAAAAGCTTGGATTTCAGCCAAGCCACACCACTTCTCAAAAGGAAGAGAGTTCCCATGTACAGTCAGTTTAATAACGAAAAAATATTTTTCTTCACAGGTTAGGCCCACTGAGCTATGTAGCTCTTTTTCAGAAGCAACCTGGCCACAAATGATAGCCCAACGACGTCGCTTATCTCGTGAAAATTTACAGCAGCCAAATAATTGAATCGCATGTTTTCTAAATGTGGAGGGGAAAACCAGAGGAGCCGGAGAAAAATGTATGAGGCCACGGGGAGAACATGGAAATTCCAAATATACAGGCGTAAGGGTTGGGATCGAACCCACAACCTCCTGTATACCAGGCGAGGTAGTTAACATCTCACCTCAATGGCACCCCTTTGATGTTCAATATCCAATTTGCAGGCAATTTAGAAAGACTGGGTGTTGTGGAGAGATGGAGCTTAATTTGTTTTTTCAGGTGTGAAGTTGCCCATCATTGCTCTTAAACAGAATAAAATTCACAGCTATTCATTTAAATTCAAACCCAGCTTCACTTCGGACTATTGGGAACACTCGACAACTGTAATCCTTAAAACTGACCATGATCTTTGGTTATTTCGGTAAAGTCACGTAGGTATAAAATAAAACAAATCACGACGTTTCGGGCGCAACACAAGCGTCCGTCATCAGGTGGGAAAGCATGGTCTGCTGCTGAGATAAAACAGTCTGCCTCAGCAGCAGACCATGCTTTCCCACCTGATGATGGACGCTTGTGTTGCGCCTGAAACGTCGTGATTGATTTTATTTTCTACCTACGTGACTTTGCCGACAGAACCAAAGAGTATGGATTCCTGCAGTCACGAAAGCTTCAAATCAAGACAGACCACGTGGAGTAATTGCTCGCAAGATTGGCATTTTGTAAATGGATGACGGAATGTCAACTCAATAGAAGAAAGGGTGCTAAATGAGATGTTAACTTTAGAGCGTGCTATTACAATTGTGCTGTCTGTCGCTTCAATCAATCAACAGACATTTTGGGCATTTGAATGAAGGCCGCAGAGTTAAACTTGTGCAAACGTTTTGACTGGAAGCCCGGCTGCTGGGTGCGGAGGGGTTTCCATACATCGATCCTAGTAAAACACAGGCTTGCCCTTTTGGGTTATCATTGTTTTTTTAACGACAACAATGAAAAGAGGCCATTTCTTTGCCAACCGACAAGAAGGGAAAGTTATCGCAAAACCAAACAAACGGAATCTTTACACTGGGCCAGCGAAAACAAGAACCTCAATTCATAGAATTGCTGGGGTTATTTATTGTGCGATGATCTCGACAATGTATGAATCTCTTTAAAGAGCCCTGGAATCATTGCGCCTACAGGCTGGGGTGAACTGTGACCTTGGACCTCGCGTATGCGTTTGAAATTCCAGGTAGTCCCCAACTTACGAACGCCCGACTTATGAACCTCAACACTCACGAACGAGCTTCCGTAAGATTTTCATTTTTCACCGTCCGACTTGCAAACGCGAACCCGCACTTGCGAACCGAACCACGTAAACTATTTGGTTCGGCAAACGTACAAATGTACAACATTTCTTATTTTTTTATGAGTTTAACAGCGCTTCCATTTTTTGTCGTACAACAATATACTTTATAACACTGATCATACGTGTGCATTTAAATACGCTACATTAGTGTGTACCCACTTACGAACCGTTCGACTTACGAACGAGTCTCAGGGACGGAATATGTCCGTAAGTCGGGGACTAGCCTTGGAAAACGTGCGATTGGTTCCTTCCCCGACCCGCAATTTACTCGCATGGTGAAGTATATTCACTTAACTCCCGCAGCCTCAACGGCTGGAGGAGGCTCTCATCCAGCAGTGGATTGACAAAGGGTTCGACGTGTACATGTGGTTGCATTTAAACAGGTGACTGGGTTTATCGACCAATCACGTGGCTCACAGTCGCGATTACAATGAATGAACGAGGCCGCATTCTTAATGCCCCCCCCACCCCCTCCAATAATAGATTCATAATTAGTTATAATTTAAGGGAGTAAATCCCCTTAACGTAAACGAGCTGAGCAGAGTACATCTTGAGAAATATCGCAACGTATCGCAGATGTTCTTTCCTGTGTAACTTTTCCCATTGAAAAAGAATAATGAAAACAATACGAAGATCAAAAACCCCACCACTCCCAAAAAAATCACACAATGGGTGCAGCTGCTAAGGCGTTCACATGATGTCACTTGCGCGCAGCAGGAGGAAGCTGCTGGCTAATTTCCTCATTACAGGAACCCGACTACGTTCAGTTTTATTTTTCAACGGAGCGTGTTTCACAGAACGCGCTGCTTCAATTGCGGTTCAGTTCAGTAGCCAGCCTGGCCAGGGTGTCTCAGTGACAGGGCGAGCACCTCGCAGTCTGGAAGGTTGTGAGTTCAACACCTGGTTGCGGGTTGACTCTGCTCATCATCAACAATTTTTACTCTCATCATGGGACCTCCTTTGCCAGTACCAAAATATACTAATAGGGGTTTTCCCCTTTTTTCTGGCAACAAAACTGACACCTTTTGCACGGAATCATTTTTTGTTTGCATTTGACTGCAAGTATTGTGGTTAATGTAAGCATGATTCCTTCCTTTGCAAAAGGTGTCAGTTTTGTTGCCAGAAAAAAGGGGAAAAACCCTATTAGTAAATTTTTACTCTGTGCGGAACTCAACAGTGGATGTCCTATTAATACAATCGCTCTCCCCCAAACCATGTCGAATTTCCACCACCGGCTTTGGGCTGTTCACAGGAGATGGCCACTGCCCGCAATGTTCATTTGAGCAGCAAAATACTTTGACTTTGTGCTGACAGCAATTGCCTATAAACACACCCAGCAATACCTCCTGTAGCAAGGGCACTGTTTCACCTTCAACGTTTGTTTTCGGTACTATTGTGGCAATACACGAGTGGAGGGCAGAAAACCTCCACAGTCTTAAGCGTGGGATAATGCATGCTAGACGTGGACTTTGAGCCTGAAGCAAGTCGGGTATTCGCACCCAGCGTCCCATCGCGTTCACAGACACATTTCACGTCACGGTTTTACTGTAGAGATACAGGAAGTGGTGGGGGTGTCAAGTATCAGATGAGGGCATTGGCTGAGCATTAAAGCTGCAATAAATAGATAACAACCCGAAAAGCAGACGTACACTCGAATTGGCAAAAACATGAGCGTGGGTATATAGGTGACAGTAATGTAGTTATCACCCTCCGTAAGGGATTCTAAACGTTGTACATTCACAGAAATGGCGTGCGCAGCATTTGCAATAATATGCAGGCGCGTTCCTCTTATCCGCGTCGATATGGGCGCCGCTGTTGTTGGATTCTGTCTTATGTGTTCAACCGCAAAAAAATAAAATTGTTATGCAAGTGGCTACCTGCAGATTAATGTGGATATTGGGATTAAACTGCCGCCACTCCCGGGATCACTCCTCTTATGCGCTGATAAGTGCAGCGAATGGGCATAATTGTGCTGCGGAGAGCCAGATTGTCGATCCGGTGGATAGATTTGGCAGTGTGGACAAAAGGAAGAGCGGGTAATTTCGATGCTGATGAGTAAAAAAAAATAATATAAACTGTTTATCTAATGACATTTAAAACACAGTTCATACATTATATACACAGTATCATCAATATAATATATTTTTTGGTGTCTAGTTTGTCGTCCTTCCCCGGCACCCCGATGCCGCTTTGGCAGCGGTGCGTGGGCACAAATAATAACAAATTGCCAACACATTTTTTTCAATAACTCTGCTTTAAAATGAAACAATTGGTGACGTTTAAGGCCCCGCTTCAGAGCACATGGCTTTGTACCCCCGATTGGCACGGTTGGCTACGTACGGCGCAAAATAAGTTCAACATATGTACAATCTGCATGGTATGTGAACTCAATATTTGTACGAGATGTACAGAAACATTTACAAGAGGACCCCTCTTATCAGCACCTCTATTACCCGCAAACTTGTATTGTTCATAGGTAGGTCCTCGGAAACTCCTAATATCCGCAACCCGATTATTCCAATCTTCCATGATTATCTGCACATAACCCCATAACGGATCACCCTGCCGATAATAGGATTGACGATATCGGTCCACCACGCTATGGCGGATAAGAGAAGTTTCTCCTGTATTCACAAAAAATAACAAAAAAATTCTAATTTTGTTTGCTTCTTTCAAACGCTCCGATCAAGAGCCAAAACCTCTGGCAATTCTTCAACGAATCTCTCACGCCGGCTCCACGTCCTGCTAAGCCTCACTCGCTCACACTGCAGTGCCTGCAGGTGTGTTTACACACGCGTTTGGAATGCGATAGCGCTGCGCTCTGCCATGTGTTCAGTTGATCCTCAAACGCTTGCCAAAAAAAGCCTTACCACACTTACATGGCTCCATTGCTCTCGTCGAGTTCTATCAAAAGTAATATATATGTACCGTACCGTATACAGCCCGTGTTGTTAATCTATAGCCCAAATTGTTAATCCACTGCTGGATGAGGGCCTCAATAACACCTTGATGGCAGTGAGAGACATCTGACAATTTTAACACGCGGGCTTTCGAGACCAATATCATTAATAATAGAGGTTTTTTTTGGGTTAAATCGCGTAAATATATAAATGTGTCGTTAAACCCGCCACCACCCGACACAGCCAATTAATAAGGGTTGTCACGTAAACAGAACGTGCCAATGTTGTGGCCTTGCTCTCCAACACACCGGTGTGCTGTACTAGTGACGAATTGGCACGTTCTGTTCACGTGACAAACCCCTCACTAGTTGGCTGTGTCGGGTGGTGGCGGGTTTAATGACACATTTATATATTTACGCGATCTAACCCAAAAAACCTCTATTATAGACATTTGACCATACGTCACCACGCCTTCCAGTGAAGGTGGTGGGAGGAGGATAAAGAACGACATTGGGTTTTGCTCTCTGCTCCACCTTCTACACCGCCGACTATGTATTACATTGAACTTCTTTCGCACCGTACGTAACCAACAGCGATAATTGGAGGTGCGGGAAATGCACCTCCGATTAGCCTTTTGCACCTGTTTGCGTATGGCGGTCAGCCATCTAAAAAAACACACACATTTAACAACAGTACTATATTGCACCTTTTATTGATATTTTATTTTTTACAAAATCACAAAAATAATTTAAACAATCTCACAGCTTCTTATGATGATAACAATAATAGCACACTTTAATAAAAAAAAGCAGCCTCGTTCATTGTCAAGCAAGTCGCAATAGGCTCGTCTTGGAATGATTTCTATATTTACAGATAATCAAAAAAGAAAACGTTAACTGCGAGCATAAAAAGTAAACTATTAACTATTTTTTATTTTACAAGGTAAGGCCCACTGAGGTATGGAGTTATTTGTTCAGAATTGATGTGGCCACAAATGATAGCCCAACGAAGTGGCTCATCATGTGTACATTTAGAGCAGCCACATACTCTAAACGCACTTTTCTAAATCTGGAGGGAAAAAAACGCAGGACCTGGAAAAAAACATCCATGCAACCACAGGGAGAACACGCAAACTCCAAATATACAGCAGCAGGCGTCAGGATCGGGATCGAACCCCCGACCTCCTGTATACCAGGCGAGGTAGTTAACACCTCGCCTGAACTTACTCTTGAGCAAAGTGAAGTCAAGGAGCCATATCATCAGGAGTTGTGCATTCGGATTGGAGAACTGCTGCAGCTCGCTTGCATGTCACCTTGACTCCACTCCAACAGAAAGCATTAGTCCAGGCCCGTCTCTGGAGGGCACCGATAAGAGACGGCATGGGGCCCACAGAAAGGAAGATCGTTTTTTTCAACAACAGACGAAGAGAAGCACTAATTGTGCCCCCTTGCGGGACGAGTGATGTTTACGATCTCCGCTGTCGGTGCCAGCAGAGCATAAAGGGACTGGGGCTCTTGCCAGCGCCGGAATAGTTTTACTGCATGGCTTGGGGAGTTCTACAAGTAGTTTTGGGCGTACAGAAGTGTGTGTATATATACAGTGCCGGATTAAACTAGTGCGGGGCCTGTAGCATATGTTGTAAAGGGGCCCCAAATAAATAAAAAACACGTAAGTATGAAAACACAATTTTTTAGCTTGCAAAGTAAAGTAATTGGCTTTTTTTCCTTTGCTATACAGCCAGATAGCACGACAAATCGCTAACCTAAAACACCCAGTCGTTCCTAAAAGTTGAAGGCAGTATAGTACTATAGTAATAGAGCAAGTGCAGAATCACTGAACCGGAATTGATAGCTTGAAAGCATTTAGCGCGGGGCCCTTGATAGTGCGGGGCCCGTAGCGTTTGTAGCTACTTTTGCTACTAGGATAATCCGGTACTGTATATATACACACATTTATTTGGGGGGGGGGGCTCAAAATCTTATGTTCCTGTGGTGTAAACGGTTACCAGAGATCGTCAGTTGCATTGTATGTTCCCTGTGCAGCAGCTGAAACGATGGTGCAGGTTTTTCTAAATCCGGCACGTGTGGTGAAAGCAGAGGTAGGCCAAATACCACGCATCAGTTAGCTCTAGTGGCGGCCATTTCGGCAGCAGTGGCCTGAGCAAGCAATTGCAGGGCTGCACCTTTATCCTTTACCAATAGCATAGGCCACGGGTCCGCAGGCTCTAATGCCCCTACGTTCATCTAGCGACCCCCAAGTGGAGTGGGCCAAAACTCAAAGACAAAGATCCCCCGTATAGCCTTAACAGACTGTTGTGGAAAGCACTGTTAGTGAGCACCTGTGAAGGCTGATTCGGCACACAAGGGGATGGGTGGCTAGCACCACGCCAGGCCGCCTTTGTCTCCACAGTGGCGATGTTTACACATCGTGCCGGCCACTCGTTTAAGGCTGAGTCGACCTAGGAGAGGCCCAAGATCTGTCAATCCACTGCTGATATAATTAGTGGTTATTTGACCATACTTCACCCTGCTGGTCAGTGGGAGCGGTGAAGGGAGGAGACTGGAACCTCCGATTAGCGCGGTTGCCTACATACGGTGCGAAAAAAGTTCAACGGACATACACGCAATCGTGTCACTGGTAATGGCCGTGAGCGGGATTTGAACTCGGGTCGGCCGGTTCGTAGCTCGGCGCGCTAACCGTTGCACCACCGCTCGCCACAAACACTGAGGCCACTGGGTAGCAGAGATGGGCCTCGTGACGGATCGTGCCAGGGTCAAGCCGCAGTGGCGCGTAGGGGGTTCACGGCAGGGAAAGGACAAAACGTGCCTCCTCCGACCGGGCACCGCCCCCCCCCCCCCACGCGCGGCGTCTGACCCCGCGACGCTTTTGCATGCGGAGGCAGCACAAAGGCGGCCGTGTCGTCGAGGGTTGTCCCTCGGGCTCCCCAAAGGGAGAATGAGAGTCTTCGCGTTTGTTGCAGGAACACTGAGTAGGGCTGTCGACGCGAGATGCCACAGCTTCATTAGAGCTGCCTATTAAGTAAATAAATAAATGCAACTCGACTGCTTATTCCACCATTCCCAGGGGCGTCTGTGGTAAACGACGAGCAGAACTGCCCGCTCTTATAAAGTGGCCACATCAGAGTCGAGCCTTAAAAAAAAACAACCCAGCGAGAATGTTAAGAGTGTGGTCAGGAACACTGTAACTATGAGACCCCACGTGCATGCACTGGGAGTGCTGCGCCGCAGTTTACAGTGAAACTCCACGGATCCACCGCAATGGCCTCACGGCAAATGCCATTATCCAATATTATTCACACAAATTACCCCCTTTTTCTTTTCATACGGTCATTCAGCAGACAATTGCAGATAACCGGATTCATTTCATGCCACGTCTGGGATTTCAGGCAGAGTAGCTCTGGGTGAATCATCAGCGGATAATCACGGATAATAGGAATAATCGATAACAGATAATACGTTCTCAGGATCTATTTGGGGGATGGTTAGTATGGACATGCGATAATAGAACCGAGACTAAGGGGTGTTATAGAGTTTGTAGCCTGATTTCATACACTGCGTATAAAACATTTCAGAAATCCTGCTCAGCTTGGCTTTGCTGGCACCGCTTAGATGCTGGGTTGGAATCCAGGCAGCCGCAGTGATTACACTGAGTTCTCAGGTGACGTGAGTTGACGGTCTCAGATCTAGCTCTGTGATATCCACTTCAGGGTGGCGGCGGCGGGTGGCGGCATTCTCGAACATGAAGGGAGATCTGAATGGACTGTCCGTCTCGTGAAGCCGATCGCACGTTCGGGATAACATTTGGGGGGAAACAATTTCACAAAAACACCTTTACAATAAAAACAAGAATTCATACTCAGATCTGGCCAACAACAGCCAATAATGTGAGCAATTCGTTCGTGTAATGTACGGTATTTGTCCTTTGAATTCTACTGTATGCATTAATTTAACTTGACAACGCTCCCTGAAAAGTGTGATATTTTACCGACTGCTTAAAAATAGCCTGTATGCCATTAAAATAACATCATGCAAGAGAAAGTCCAAAGGGCTTAAACTGCCAGTGTCTGTAGTGTTGCTCCTCAGCGTAAGTTAAATCCTCGCATTTGAAGCATGAATGGGGCTTGTCGGTCGCCTATCCAACCCGAAAGTAAAGAACACGAAGTTAAGTCCACCACTTCTCATGTCAAGGCCCATTTGACTAACATTAACAATGGCATCTGGAGGTTCCAAGCAAATTCCAGTCACCCGGAAAAAGGTTGCGGTAGCTCTTAATTTACGGACTGACCAATACCACATCTGTCCGTCAGACTGTATACGTGTCGTGAGGTGCTACATTTAAAACACTTCAAAATAAGAACCAGTGTCAGGAACGTACGGATAACAACAATCATCACACCTTACTGCGATCTGACCCAAAAAACAAATTCTGCATCGCAAATATTGTTCGCGAAGGACTCCCATGTTGAATCATCACACCTGGGTACAACCACGTTATCCTGAAATGCCTTTTTTGCTCAATTATATATATTGTGTGTGTGTGTGAGGCAATGCCGAACGCAGGGCGCGTGCCATTACATGCGAGTGTGCAGCACCCTATTCCAATGAACGAGACGTGAATTCTCCCCTTCGCGCAATGCTCGCGCGATTCATGCTCGCATTGCCTGTGCACACGGATAAGTTGCGTTCGCCGGCAAATTAATGAAATGATCAGAGAGGGCGCGGATAATTGAACAGTTCTTCCGATGCAAAGTCGTACCTGTTTGCACCGCCGCACCTTTGCATAGTTATCCGAGCAAATTTTCGCAAGGCAGTTCAACACAAGGTTACAGTGAAAATCCTCTTATCCACGCGGACTGTGGACGTAGGTTGGTTAAATTGACATTGAAGACGGTGATTTACATTGATGCATGGCCTCTTGCTGCCTTAAATCGCATCATGCATAAAATGTTTTTCTTCATTAAACATGCCACTGTGACTTGAATAAACCGCACGCCAATCTCACGGACGCATTTCATAGGCAAGAAAAAATCGCGTCCAGTATCCGGGACACAAGGCCTCCTTGTAAACAAGTGGCTCGCGATAAAAAGGGAAGAAAAGAAAATGCCGACCCGAAAAACAATAAAACTTAATGAACAGCTCCGTGTTGTGCGCGCGCCTCGGTTACAAAAAACGGAAGTCTTGGAATGCAGTGAACCTCAAACGACCCATTGGCATGGTGAGACATCTAGCAACCCTTCGAGTTGGACAGCTACTCCTAGATTTGAAGCTTTCGTGACTGCAATGATTCATATTCTTGGGTTTTTTCGGTAAAGTCACGTAGGTAAAAAATAAAAAATAAAATAAAAATCACGACGTTTCGGAGGCAACACAAGCCTCCATCTTCAGGTGGAACCGTCACAGCACGTCGTGATTTTTATTTTATTTACATTTTTTACCTACGTGACTTTACCGAAAAAACCCAAGAATTTGGAGAGCTTAAAGAGCACCCGGTCACAACACTTTGCTTTCGCTTCTCTGTTTCACCTGGCTCAACAGCCCAACAGGTTGCAGTACAATGGCTAAAGCAATAAATAGAGTACTTCATGGAAGCGCAGGCTTTGTAAATCACACGTGAGCACTTAGTGGAGGCATGGTAAAATAATGTTCCATTAAACATAAATAACGTGAAATACGTGAGATACGTTTACTGCGAGTAGAAATGCGCTTCCCGGTGGTGGTGAGGATGACTTTGAACGCAATACAAACTCCTCTGACAGAAAATTGTTGGGAATAAAAATGCATGAACTTCACAATTTTAAATGCCTAGAACGTTGAACTTAAAAACAAGGTTGGTTGATTTTTTTTATTGCACCTTTTTTTGAAAGGCCAAAATATATGTTGTGGAACTCAGTTAACATTATAGAAATGTTCTTGAAAAAAATATACACCAACTATCAGTAGAAACCAATTTTTTGTATTTCTTCCAGACTCTTTGACTAAAGTAATATTGGTAAAACTGTAATTTCAAATTGAAATATATTCTATTTTTGAAGTAGGCCCTGTGAATATAACGTCTTTGATAACTCGCCACAAAAATTGAAGTGAAACTTATTCCCATGATTTTAAGGATATGCGATGTATTGGTGCACTAAAAGTGGTGTTACTTATGCAAGAATGTATTATGTTGAACTTCTTTCACGCCATACATAGCCAACCGTGCTAATCGGATGTGTGGGGGAAGGACAAAAAAACGTTCTAAAGAAATACGTTTTCAATTCAGGAATGAGTTTTCAATTTAGAATGTGGTTAAGTAACGAATTGTGGTACTTCTTGTGATAGATATTTCATCTAATGACGTTTAATTCAAAACTGCAACGACAACAGCTGCTACGGACTTCTCTTCCTGCAACTTGATGTGTTTTTTTAATCAACTAATTCTAGCCTTTTGTGAACGTTTGAAGAAGAAAAAATAATGCTAGTTGAAGCATGTGTCATCTATCTCCGTAGCTAGTGCAGCTCTCTCCACTGCACGGCCACATCGGAGGTTTAATAATCATATATCGTGGATGCGTCATGCAATCTCATAATGGTACAGACCGCCGAGATGCGTTCCCGTGTGTGTGTGTGTGACATATTGGCAAGCCATATGTTCAATACCACATCCCAGGGTTACGAGAGGTCCATTAACCTTTTGGTACTGAAGCTACTGCCCACCGCTTTGCATCCATTATGCGGTAATTAAGGATGGAGCAAAGCTATCAAGCAGGCTTACGAGCGGTGGCATTGGGTTTGCAATAACACTGGGGAATTAAATGTACCATTGGTATTGTGTTAAAAGGTCAATGTCAACTTTAATTTCTGCAGACTGCGGTAACGATTTAACTCTAAAAAATATGGATTAAAAAATGTTCAACCCAATGTTAAGCAAAGTGCTGTGCGTATTGCGTTGTACTGCAAACAAACAAAAGCATTGAATGTGTACATTCGTTAATTAATTTTAACATGTTCTTAATTACGTTTTATCCATTTGATTACAATTTTCCAGGGAAAAGTATTTCCCTGGCAAGACAATTAAAAAAATATTCACATAAATTTTTGCAATTCCTGTAAAGCAAATGTATATTTACAATATTGTCTATTATATCACGTATCTCATCTTATTTTAATTTAGATCGTGCCTTGACCAAGGCGCTGAACAAAGAATGTACGATTTGTACAGCGGAAGTGAGATAGAATGAGCTGATGAGGATGGTAGTGGCCACACCTCCGATTAGCACGGTTAGCTATGTATGTGTAACATATATATATGCATACATATCATACTGCATGAAATAAACAATGATAGAAGCGACAATGAATGGCTAATGACGAGTGAGTGTGATGAATGGATAGGGGAGTTGGGAAGAGGGATGGAGTCAGTGACGGGGAAGGGAGGGGGTAGGGGAATTTGGGTAATCAAGGAAAAATAAATAATCTTGAGCTTACAAATGACAATAAATTTAAACAAATGATGGTAGTACCACATCTATTGCAAATGATACTGCCGTAATTGCCATGATTGATTCTACTACAGCAGTGCTTTGCAACTGGTGTGCCGTGCCACATCGGTGTGACTCCCCCATCCCCCAAGCCCCCACCCCCTAACTCCCCCATCCCCCCAAGCCCCCACCCCCTAACTCCGCTCCCAACCCCTAACTTCGCCCTCCCCTACCGCCTTTGTACAGAGACACAGACACACGCAGAGACACGCAGACACACTGAGACACAGAGAGAAACACACACACGCAGACACGGAGACAGGGAGAGACACACGGAGACACACACACACAGACACGGAGACGCAGAGCCATGCAAACACACTCAGACAGCGAGAGACACACAGAGCGACACACACACGCAAACACGGAGACGCAGAGACACGCAGACACACTGAGACACAGAGAGAGACACACAAATAAACACACACACAGAGATACGGAGACGCAGAGCCATGCAGACACACTGAGACAGCGAGAGACACACAGAGAAACACACACACGCAGACACACTGAGACACAGAGAAAGACACAGAGAGACACACACACGCAAACACAGACACATGCAGAGACACGCAGACACAGAGAGAAACACACAGAGACACACACACACGCAGACGCAGAGACACGCAGACACACTGAGACACACAGAGAGAGACACACAGAGAAACACACACACGCAGACACGGAGACGCAGGGACACGCAGATACACTGAGACACAGAGAGAGAGAGAGAGACACACAGAGAGACACACACACACGCAAACACGGAGACGCAGAGACACGCAGACACACTGAGACACAGAGACACTCAGGCACGAATACACGCGAACAGTTGGGCATATACAATTGTCACGGATTTCGATTGCGCCAACTTAATTTCCTCGCTTTCGATAAGGCCGGTAAAGAGGCAATAAGATGGTGTATTTCTCTCTCAGCTACAACGCATTCCCACCCACCCAACCCACTTGGGCACGCAGCGAGTTATTTTTTTTTGGGGGGGGGGGGTGGGGGGTTCGATGTGTCCTTGAAGATTGAGCCGGCTCACAAGTGAGTGCCGTGGAGTGAATGAGGTCGGCGAGCAAAATTCGACCGCGGCACGTGCAACGTTGGGGCAGCGGGGAAAAAAGTGGGGCGATGTCACACAAAACAAAAAACCAGGAACGCTTTACCGATTTTCCACAAGCGCGCCTTCCAATCAATAACGCCGGTCGCAACGCATTTTTGCAACCGTCCGCTGCAAGAAAAGAGGAAGTCGCGAACAAGTGCAGCACATAATAAAATAAAACGACGCTGTCTCCCCGACAGACCTGGTCTTCACCTGAGGACGGCTGCTTGCGTTGTGGCCGAAACGTCGAGCGAGAATTATTTTATTATGTTTTATTATTTTCCCTTCTACGTGACTTTACCGAAAAAAACAATAAGAAGTGCAGCACACACAAATGAAATGGTGCGGCCCACACATTTGTTGAGATTAGCATGAAAGAAACCCCGTGACACCGAGACTATCTTTAGGGCGGGTAAACACGAGTTGATAACCGGTCATCTCCAATGAGAGGTAAATGTATTTCAAGTCTGATGGTGGCGAGATGTTAACTATCTTGCCTGGTATGCAGGAGGTCGTGGGTTCGATCCCAATCCTGATGCATGTATATTTGGAGTTTGCGTGTTCTTTCCGTGGTCGCTTGGATTTTTCTCCGGGTCCTCCGGTTTTCCCCTCCAAATTTAGAAACGTGCGTTTAGAACATTTGGCTGCTATAAATTCCCACGTGATAAGCCACTTTGTCGAGCTAGCATTTGTGGCCAGGACACTTCTGAAAAAGAGCTATACAGCTCAGTGGGCTTTACCTGGTAAAATACAAAAAATGTGCTGGTCACTAACACCATCATCTCCCTTAATCCTTCCGCGAGATTACTTATACCACCTGAAACAACGATAATCTCAGCTAAGCTCTAAAATAGAGAGTCTTTCCTTTAACTTAGACACAGGGAAATTATCTCCATAAGCTGTTTGGCTTCAGCACTCAATATTTAAAGATCTCTATAAATCAACTGCATGGTCCGCCTTATTGGTGAGACACCACCACTGCCCATGCGGGATAATCCCATTGTGCTTGTGTTTTGGTAATACTCGTCAGCTATTGCAGGGCACTAGAAGGACAAGCAGTGGGTGTGTACAGAAGAAAGCTTGTTAGTTTACGGTCGGGTTGAGACTACACACCTGCATGCAGAACCTAAACAGGATTCAAAGTTCCATGCCAAATTGCCATTCGGCTGTTCAGGCTTGCTATTAGTACCGTGTGTCACTCAGCTCTGCGAGACACAGAATGTGGTATTGTAATGTGCACACGGGAGAGTAGTTTTTTTCAAAAGTGCGTGAGAAAATGATGTACCGCAGATAAAATACAGTGGTAAATAACTGTGTTAAAGCCAGCCTGCAATGACCAGCGTGGTGAAGTATGGTCAAACTAACTCATGACAGACATGGCGTTGGGAATGCCTCATACAGCAGTGGATTGACAGAGGCTGTAAATTATCATTAATCTCATGTGTGAATATCTGAAGCATGGATATCGACAGAAACTGCAACAATACTGAAAAAGCATGGAATGATGCATGATTGGAATAACCGTACACTGAGAAACAGCTAGATGAACATAGTGATGGGTAAACACAATTTAAAAAATCTGAGACATCACATCGTTAAGGAAAGTAAGTGGGGTTGTAGGTGACGCGTTATCGCTGGAAGAGATGATGACTGATAGACAAAGCTGGTGATGAAATGGTTGCCACAGAATAACCCCCAGTAAACATGGAACGGCCAATATTGGCCATTCCATAGTTACTGGGCCTTATTCGTACAGTTCAGCCCACGTCGGTCTGCTGGTTCCAACCACATCATAACTTTCTGACCCGCCCCGACTTTACATGGGTGAAAAAGATCTTGAAAGCTCAGCGGATTCCTCCAGCATGAATACACAATTCTGATTCAGATTCACGTGCCAACGTTGGCCCAACGTTGCATGTCTACTGAGGAGAGAACACGCCCAAGAGGAACCCACTGCGGCCGAAGGAGCGAAAGAGATCTGTGTGCTAAAGTGAGAGGGATAGTAGCATCACGTGACTGTGAAGGATAGCAATGGCTTGGGGACACCTTCATCCAGCAGTGGATCGTCAAATGGGATGACTTTCACGATATTTATAGAGAGGTTGAGTAAAATGCAGAAACACAGGGATAACGCATATAGGCTTTAATAATGGGGATTTACTGGGCTGCATTGTATAATTTATCCAGCTATGTATACATGTTATATCTATTGCAATGAAATTAGAATGGCAACATCAGCAATCATCTCCATCATAAAAATAAAAATCATTTTCATAAACGTCATTATTTATTACCAATGTCGTAATTGTTAATACCATCACATATAGATCAGACCAATTACTGCATAGCACATTGCAATACTGCATTACACTGACAGAGAGGAAAGAGAAGCATGGGGATTAGGACATTAATACAAAGCAGAGGCATGCTGCTGCCGGTCAGTAGACGTTATATTGGGCAGGAGACCTCAGGGCCAGAACACATCACAGGAAGGGACAATGAGTGATGGCTGAGTAGTGATGGAATGGCAGACAAGATGAAAAAAAAAACGTGTCCTTAGAGGATGACCACTGCAGAGATGGTAAGATGAGATCAATTCCGAGTAAACATGCAACGTTGGTCAGAGGTTGGCCCAACGTTCCCTGTTTACTGGGTTCAGATGTATGAGTGAGATGGATTGTGGCACTGCGGGACTGTTGAGGGCTGGTGATGGAGTGTGAGGTGGCATTCATCCAGCAGTGGATATACAATTAAAGGACAGTGGGTGGTGGTAATGATACTAATGATGATTGCATTACTGTATCATCATCGTCATCATCATCAAGCATTCCAGATCACCTACATCAATGTCATCATCATTACTATTATGTCCAGAATCTATCATTTGTGATGTCAGTGCCGTATTCATAACGAGAGCAATAAAACAATTCAACAGCCAGCCCAATTTGGTTATAACATTTGCTGAAATGTTATAAATAAAAGGCATGTGCAGTGCAGTACTGAGGCTAAAATTGGAGGAATTACACGTTGCTTTTAAAGGTTACATTACAGTACCTTATAGTATTGTTGAGAGTGGTATACTCCACATGGTACATGGCACAGTAGTTAGCACTCTGCACTATGAACCTGGAAATACGAGTTCGATTCACCAGTCAGAGCTAGCTTGGTTACGGGCGACTGTCTGAACCGGTCTGCGGAACCCATTCACCATCCCATCCCGATCCAAGTGGTGAAGTATGGAACAAATGGCTCCCATGATCGATATGGTGTTGGGAGGCCTTCATCCAGCAGTGGCTTGACAAAGGACTGTACATTTGTAATTTATTATAAGATACTCACGAAGTGCACGCAATCGTCTTTAAAATACAAAAGAACATTCAACCTCTGCACAGACTCACACCATATGTTTAACTTTTCATTAAACTATAGCCACCAGAGGCATGGGCAGTGGCACCACGAAATGCCAACCCATAACCTTTCTCTTAAAATGTGTCCCCTGCATTCTCACAGGTAGCAGAGGACCCAAGCAACACTCAAGACCACACAACAAGACACCTGGTTTCAAAAACGACCCCTTGCTCACGTGACACGCAGACACAACTGAGCAAGCAGCCGCTCGCGTACAAGCACTGCACGAACTACGCCAGGACTCCAGTGATATGCGGCGATATAGTTGGACCATATCGTGGGGTCCTATCATCCACACGGGAAAAAAACCCAAATATACCAGCGCGGAGAGATTAGCTGCTCCTGGGAAGAGATCCAGAAATAAGCAAACAAAAAATTTCCGCGGAAATTTCTGGATTAGCTGCTGAAGCATGTGTAATTTTTAAATTACAGGAATTCACGGATTATTCGATTGTGGACATTAATAGTCCTGTACAGCATTGGAAGGTATCTGCAATTACCGCATTCTCTGGATTGCAACGCACTTTTACCCTCAATTTTGGAAGTGTTTTATAATTTGATGGATGGATGTGTGTTTGTGAACATATTTGTATAACTTTACTGACACGGAACACAAACTATGGGGTGCATCTCACTTTCTGGAGCATCTCATGATTCAGGGAATGTACACACGCCTATCAGACACGGACAACCTTCTGCCCTCAGCTGGACATTCTGAAGAATGATCTTGTAAACTGAGGATGAATGTTGCCATGGTTCCGGTACACAATGGGCCAACTCGTGCAAGCAGAGTCAATGACGTGTCGTGTCAATGTGTGCAGGCAACTGTTTGATGAGATTCCCATGGAATATTACAAGGGATAAAGCGGAGATAAGAGTAGCAGGCAATGCGGAAGGCAAGTCAATGACAGCACCGATGCCGGTTCGGCCTGCGTTAAAGTTTATTTTGTTTAACCAGATGAAAAGTCAAGAGATCAGCATAGCCTTGTTTGCAAGAGTGACCCCGGGTCACCACAATGACGAAAACAAAAAGTAAAACAAAGTAATCAGTGGCGTAGTAAGGACGTTAACTGCTCGGGGGGGTGCGGCACATGATCAGGTGGGGCCCCAATATTTGATTTGTCTCGCACGGTCGCACCTTAGCTATATATCATCTTGCCCCATGACATCATCACGCTATTTTTATAAGATTACGCATTTTTATAAATATAAATTGAAACCGCGTTTTGGAGGAAGTGTGTTGTTATTTTACACTGTTGTTGAAAACATCTCATGGTCGTTTTCAAGGACTGGCCGCAACTCGTAGCTTTTGCCATCAGGGGTTGATGCAAGGCATCCCCTGCCCCCACGCTAGTGACGCTACTGAAAGTAATGTAATACAGCAGTTAGATAACCAGCAAACGCTACTGATGATAAATCAGCGCACTGCATGCTGGGTGGCTTTGGTTGCTTTCTTTTTAAGTGTTCCCAGGATGGTCCTCTGTATGAGGTGGCTGTCCTGAGAAATGTATAATTCTTGCTGGGACATTCCAAGTCCCGTTTTTGTTTTTTGCCAGTTGCTTATTTAACAATCAACCGACTCACAACAATGCATTTAGATGCAGTTCGTCCCTCTTCCGATAATGCGAAATATTCTTATTCCCATGTGAATGTCCCACATTTTTTTGGACATCAGGGGTGGTAACCCTAAGGGTGGCCAACTGAGTCTGTAACAATCTCCCTGTTTAATTAATCGTCGATTATCTCCATAATTTCACATCGAGGGCCTGGGGGAAAGTATATAAAGTGTATAGAAAATACTTTCATGTTGTGTTTGTGTTGTGTGTGTCGTACTGTATAAGAAGCACTGTCCTATGGCACTTTGGTTCTGGGGATTTTCTAAATCCCAGCGTGATGAATTCGTGATCGATATGTGGATTTCGTGTTTACTTTAGCACTCAGCTATATTATTTTTTAATACTTCAGTGCATATATTTTGTGGTATTGACCCTTTCCCAAGTTTGCAAATTGGTATCGACGTATGTGTCTTTACAGCGCAATATTAGTTCACACACATAGTAGGTATCACTTTGGGCTTTCAACAAATGCTATAAAGACACGCACATGCACACATTTTATAGGCCTGTATTTGCTAACCTTTGTACTGCACCAACATTCGTACCCAGATCTGCAGCGCTGTTCATCACCGTTCACTGACCCGAGTCAACACAAACTGCTCTACCAATTCTACAGTTATGTGCAAATAAATAAATGAACGCGAACACAAACAATTTAGCGAGGGCTACGCCGGCCAACAGTACTTCCTGAAACGCATGCCTTGATTTCACTTAGACAATGGGGAAGTAGATAAAAGCGACACAATAATCCATGATCTGTGTGTTTGTGTGTCTGGTGTACATCCCCAGCGATCATTCGGCGTTCAACCAGCAGCTGGTCTAACCAGCTGCGTTGTCACCATGGTTGAGGAATTGCCTCGCAGTGTCAACTCCACAGACCTCACGGTGACATGCGGGTGTACGGAAGGCAAGTGGGAGTCATCGCAGGATGCGATGTACACACCGCATGAGAGGGAACGTTGGACTTCGCATGTTGGCAAACCACTCGTTCATTGTAAGTGGAGAAACATTCCAATGCAGGAAGCCCTCCTGAAAGACTTAGGGCTCAGCGAAGCTTGCCTGAATACACCACAAGCATTATTGTGATGGCTCTGTCAACATTGTGGCTCCTCGCAGTGGTATGGTAGAGGAGGACTATGCAGTAGGACTACCACAGCACGAGATATGCAGATGCATTACAAGGCAGTAAACATTAAAATAGCTTAATTTCAGTGTGTTCGCGTGAATATTCCCAACACCCAGAAGACCACATCCAGCTCCAATCTCGCTTTGACTGTGGCTACCGTGGCTACTAATTCGCGTGCCCGCTAATAAGCCACGTGCCTTCTTGAAGCAAGCACCGCAGAATGTGAACTTTATCATCATTACAATCTTACACGATGGAATGGTGGAATGGCAGTGGAGGCAGTGTGAGCACCCACGCCGCCGGCTCTCTCCACCCATTGGCCTCGGAGTGGCTGCTTAGCCGCCGCAGGGCTTGGCACGGTGAAGGCGGTGGACACACGTGTCCAGTGCGAGACAAGCGATGGAACGCCACCAACCCAACCACCAAAAAAACCCACCAACCTGCCAGATGTGCCACCGTCTTGTCGGGGAAGTCCAGCGGGCCCCCTCTGGTCGCGCGCTTGGACTTGAGCCAGGCTGGCACGTCCACCTCGCCCTCCGCGCTCCCCAAGGGCTGCTCGACCCGCGACGATCCCCGAGGTCCACCGACGTTGTCAGCAGTCGAATGTTGCCGCGGCCGCTTCAGAGCTTCTCTCTTCTCCGTGAGCCAGGTGGCTTGGCCGCTGCCCGCGTCCCTGCCGGGGCTACGGGTCGAGCGAGTCTCGTTCTCCCGATCCTCCCCACGCCGCGGGCTCGCGATGCGCTCGGCTCCTCGCTCCATTCTCACGTCGCTCCGGCCGGAGTCTGAATGACCACGGCGAGCAAACCCACCCGGCGCTTCTCAGCGCACACCCCCCCCCCACGCCCTCTCCCTGCTGGACTCACGGCTCTCGCTCTTGCGAGAAAGTGACACGCGCCTTGCCTGCCCAGGTGGAGGAGGATGGGGATAGAGGCAGGCAGGTAGGCAGGGATGGAGAGAGAGAGAGAGAGGGCTGGATTGACAGGAGATGATGGAGACAGCTCCAGCTGTGTGCAGCGGTGGAGCGATGTGTGCAGGTTGCCGCGCCTTTAACGCTCACGGATTGCGCGCTCTGATGTGCAGGACGCAGCGGCTTGTCCGCTGGGGGTGTGGTGGTGCCACCAGGGATGTCTGGCGCTCTCTCTCTCTCCCCTCTCCTCCTCTCTCTGTCTGTCTCTCTTCTGTCTAGCTGTCTCTCTCTTCTGCTGTCTCACTGCTCTTCAGTCATGGAGCTTGGCGCACGAACGCTCCAGTCACTGTATTGTGCAGTTCCGGGATGTGTTTGTGGGGTTTCTCTCTCTCTCTCCTTCTCTCTCTGTAAGTGTGCACGCGTGTGTTGTGTGCGTTGTGTGTGTATTTGCCTTCGTGTGTGTTGTGTAGTGTGTGTGGTGTGTGTGTGGTGTGTGTGTGGTGTGTGTTGTGTGTGTGGTGGTGTGTGTGTTGTGTGTGTGTGGTGGTGTGTGTGTTGTGTGTGTGTTCGCCTTCGGGTGCGTTGTGTGTTCGCCTTCGTGTGCGTGGTGTGTGTTGTGTGTTCGTGGTGTGTGTGTTGTGTGCGTGTTGTGTGTGTGTTCGTGGTGTGTGTGTTGTGTGTGCGTGTGGTGTGTGTGGTGTGTTGTGTGCGTGGTGTGTGTTGTGTGCGTGGTGTGTGTGCGTGGTGTGTGTTGTGTGTGTGTTGTGTGTGCTGTGTGTGTGTTGTGTGTGCTGGTGTGTGTTGTGTGTGTGTGTTGTGTGTGCGTGGTGTGTGTTGTGTGCGTTGTGTGCGTTGTGTGTGTTGTGTGTTCGCCTTCGTGTGCGTTGTGTGTGTGCGTGGTGTGTGTGTTGTGTGTGTGGTGGTGTATGTGTTGTGTGTGTGGTGGTGTGTGTGTTGTGTGTGTGGTGGTGTGTGTGGTGGTGTGTGTTTTGTGTGTGTTGTGTGTGTGGTGGTGTGTGTGTTCGTGGTGTGTGTTGTGTGTGTGTGTTGTGTGTGCGTGTTGTGTGTTGTGTGTGCGTGGTGTGTGTGTGCGTGGTGTGTGTGTGTTGTGTGTGCGGTGTGTGTTGTGTGTGTTGTGTGTCCGTGGTGTGTTGTGTGTGTTGTGTGTGTAGTGTGTGTGTGCGTGCGTGGTGTGTGTGTTCGTGGTGTGTTGTGTGTGTGTTGTGTGTGGTGTGTGTGGGGTGTGTTATGTGTGTGTGTGTTGTGTGCGTGATGTGTGTGTGCGTGGTGTGTGTGCGTGGTGTGTGGTGTGTGTGCGTGCGTGGTGTGTGTTGTGTTGTGTGTGCGTGGTGTGTGTTGTGTGTTCACATGGCACTGCGCGTCTCTCTGTGTCACGGTGGTGTAGCGGTTAGCACGCTGCGCTACGAACCCAGCAACCGGGTTCGATTCCCGCTCACGGCCAACACCCAGGGACGATTATCTGAACCGGTTCTGGGCCTCCCCTAGGTCGAATCGGCCTCAAATGAGTACCTCGTGCAGGGTCTAAACGTCGTAACTCGGGAGACAAAGGCGGCCGGGCGTGATTGCTGGCCACCCACCCCCTCGTGTGCCGTGCTCGTGAGCAGCACTTGCGCCAGCAGTCTGTTCCAGGCTATACGGGGGATCTTTGTCTTTGGTGTGTTGTTATTCACTCCGTATTATGGAGGCAGTCGCCCTGCAACAACAACGGAGGGCGGAGGAGCGACGCTCACAACAACGAGCTGAGCTCCGGGTGGCTAAAGCACAGCAAGTTGTCACAGTAGGGGGCACAGGTGGTGCATCAACCACTCATCTCAGTCAGTCGACCCGTGGCACCTGCTGGGTCTGCCCCGTGACCTCGTGCTAGCGGGCTTTCGACACTTCACGTGGTGGCCTCAACGTGTACCTAGCCTGGCACAAGCGTCGTGGTGGCGTCACCGCCACTTAGTGGTGAATGGCGGTTGTTGTTATTGATTATCACGCACGTAGAGAGGTGGGTGGGGGAGCGGTGGCGCAGTGGTTAGCGCAGTGCGCTCACCTCGAGGCCGGTGGTGAACCACATGGAGAGTTCGATTCCCAGCCACGGCTGATATGAGTGGCGATTATTTTTTGTTGAATCTTGAAGCGGTCGGCTTATAGGTCGACTCAGACTTGAATGGGTATCTTGGTGCGGTGGTGAACATATCGGCAGTGGAGAGACAAAGGCGGCCGAGCGTGGTGCTGGCCACCCACCTCCTCGTGTGCCGTGCCGGCCTTCATAGGTGATGCTCGCTAAAAGCACTTGCCATAAGTCTGTTAAGACTATACGGGGGGGGAGGGATCTTTGTGTGTTTTATATGTGTTGTCAGGGCTTACATTTTTATCGAATAGCGGTCCAGGCCCCACAACCCCAGGATCCCTAGTTCGGAAATATTTTCAGGAGCTCAGCCCTGGACAGCTCCAGCTCAAATGAAGGCTTCTGTGTCCTGTGTCTTCTGTTGCAAATCAAACGATATTGATACGATATGTATGAAATGCCATGCACTTTTGTGTTTTACGGTACATCATTTCAGACTAAAACGTGTTATATAATTCAACTGCAGTATGTCATACTGTACGTAGTAGACCTTTACGGATATTAGAACGCTCCACTTTAAAAACATACAGCACATGTGTTGTATGTGTGCGTGTGGTTTGAGTACATAACATACGTATACGTGCTCATATAGTTTTGTTTCGATGTATGTGTACGCGACAGTATATAAAATTATAGACTGATTATATACGGTATAATTATATATTGTATAAAGTAATTATATAACGGGCGTTTATGATGCCAGTAACCCTGTTATATTTCTTGGTGTGTCCAACATCAGGTCCAATTAATTATAATCTGCGTCTCACGTTCGCTAGGTCGACTCAGCATGAAGTGGCTCACATGCCACTTCATGCTGAGTCGGGTGTTCGGTGTGATGAACATCAACCCTGCTGCTGATCACACTGCAGTACCGTACTTAAGTGTGCCAATCTGCCCCAAATAGGCACTCCCAAAACAGCGCATGCTCATTAAGAAAAGTTAAGTGGGCTCGGGCAGGACAACGTATAGCTCGAAGGGATGATTTAATAATTGACGATGGTCAAGAATGACAAAGGGGTGGAAACCAAGAGATTGGAATGCGTCCGAGGGGACTTCCACCGTGGAGATGGAGTCAGTTAATGTGCAGGTGGCTGAGTGGATCCAGTCTTGGGGGACACTTCATCCAGCAGTGGATTGACCATGGCTGAGAATGATGGACGTCAACTTCACTCGATCTGAGCTTTCAAGCGGCACCTTTCTGCCTTCGTGTGACCTACGGTCCCTCGTGCGTATTGATCATTGGGAATAACGTCTCATCACGCGCTGTGCGCAGGGCATGCATTTGAAGTCCGCAGTTGTATTAAAAGTCGGCGGGTTTACACCCCCCACCCCACCGACACGAACAACAGGACAAGGACGCGATGGTGCAATGTGACACGCTCGTCTTTCTCGATAGCATCACATTGTACTCGTATAACATCTGACGGGACATTATGCACACACACATCAGCATCTTTAGATTACATATTGCCTCGTTGTGATCATTAATATTGCCTGCTGGAATGTGCGCCGATGCCTAGTTTATTGAGGGCGATATTGACAAACCAAATCAAGATTAATCGATCGTCTTGTTTCTAAAAATAAACATTGAATGAGCGTAGTATTCCTTTTTGCCGCAATGCATTTTTCCAATCGTTCATCGCTATGTAAATCGCATGTAATTGTTTTTGCAAACGTGTTAACGTGTTAACTAACCTCACCGGAGTCTATGGCAACGGAGAATAAATATTTTTTTTTAAATCCCCGACAGTGTGCAGTGACTGCTCACCCAGAATCAAACCAATTCGCGATTCACAAATACATAATCACAGCGGCGATGATAATGCACCATTCCGCTACTCCTGACCCAATTATCTGGCTCATCAACCACCTGAATGTTCAAGCGTAGTTGTGTTGCTCTGCATCCACACGAGCCTCTCCATGCCGTCCCATGCATGGATCAGTGCACGTGAAGGCATCCTTGTACACAAAGCAGGCTGAGTCAAAGGGACGTTTGAATGACAGCTCTCTCAACACATCGATAGCAGTGTCACGAAGAGGTTTTGGATAAATAAACGTGGATTTTGTTTTCTCTCAAATAGTTTTATGGCGATTTGAAAACTATTGTAACTTCGCCTTCCATTGATTGGTGGCTTCTAGGAACTGTCAATGTCACCACCAATCAGTGCCATTATCGATGTTTGGCCTCGGCCCACCAGGTCAGCTCACGCCGTTTCAATTAGAAACTTGGATTTTGGCAAAAAAATAATAATCTAATTTTGGGTCATTGCTGCTCCTTGTACAGTACGACTTTTTGTTTCTGGAGTTATACGCAGACTGATAAACATCCTTCAATCCGTCAATATTACTGTCATACTTATCATAGTACAGTAAAGCAACCTTTCGTGATTAGTGATGATATTCCCGCTCACAACCAATAACAGTGGCGAATATTTGAACTGGTCATGGACCTCCCCTAGGTTGACCCAGCCTTAAACGAGTCACCCAGAGTGATATCTAAACATCGGCACTGGGAAGACAAAGACGTACGGGACTAGTGTTGGCCACCCACCCCCTCGTGTGCCGTGCCGGCCTTCGTAAGCGCTCGCTAACAGCACTTGCCCCAAAAGTCTGTTAAAGACTATACGGGGGATCTTTGTCTGGTTGGGATCATGCAGTTAACAAGAGGATATGGTCATTTCACATTTTTCAGTGAAATGTGTTCAATTATGAGCACATTGTAAATGAAATAATATAATTTCACCATTAATGGGCATGCTTTGGTATCTGTCATTTCATAGGTAATCGGATGAATTCAAGCATTACGTAAGAAAAGATTACATACTGTACTGCATCATCTAATGTGAAACGTATGCAATATGAATGTGCTTTAACAGATTTTACGCCAGTCTGTAATTCAATTACTCTTCGGTTTTTTTCTCAACCGATTTAACTAACTTCTCGCTCAATATGCCTCAGCAAAAAAAAAATTTGTATCACCATTTCATCGCTATGCCTAAACATCCTTGCGAATTTTTGGTTTTGTTTACACCAGACAATCAGTGGTGCAAAACGTGACTCGCAGTGGCGGCGATGCTGAAACACCAACACGCGGCACGTGCGCACGATAGGGACATATCAAGAGCCGTGGCCCATTTCAATAGGCACGCTTGGGCTACATGTGCACTCAATCAATCGCGACGCCACGCATCAACCACCGTCCACGGCCCGCAAATGTCCGGTCCGCGAATGACGATATCGAATTATTCGCATTTGTGTTGAAAGTGGGCCCCCCGTTGGTGGTTCCTGTGCATTCTTCTGCCCGAGCCGACAGTGCCATCCATGGAAAAAGTTCAGAAAATGCAGCTGTTAGAACAATAAAGGGTCCGACTCCATTCTCCGTGACGATGCAACGCACGCGTCTGAAATGCACCGCGAATGTTGTCCCCCCCCCCCCCCCCCCGAGTGAGGGATTTCCCTCTTCGGGCGTTCAGCGGCAGGTGTTCTCACCCTGTCAGGTGAAGGTCACCGGGTTCTATTCGATATCTCCTGGCGCTGCAGTTGAAATAATGGGCCAGTGTTGATAATCCCCCCCCTCCTCCCTCTCTACCCTCACCCCGCCCGCACTGGACCAACCAGCAGTAGAGTAGAAAGAGGCACACACCTCAGTCGATTGACAGTTCTAGTGTGGTGGGGTAAAGTGTGGATATTCCCATCTCTTCCAAGATATTTGGCCAACGTGAAAGAATAGGCCAATTACTCTCTGGAGAGGAGCTCATTTAGAGCCCTCGCTCGAGTGAATGCCCTTTTTGGTAGCAGTGGCATTATCGAGCAATTGCACCGCTAAACCTTTACCACGTTTGCCTTTTCTGATCTTTAATTGTCTCTTACGAAAACTAAATTCCCTTTAAAGAACAAGCCATTATTGCATGGGTGTGTAATGCCTGCCTTTTGCTGTACATCTCAGTCTTTAATATGCACACTGCAGCAGATGGCAAGGCGATATTGGATGAAGGTGACATTCAATCCCACTTGCAATCTGCCACCTCAATGGCCAGCGTCATTTTACCCACAAGGCTGCCGTCAACCACATGCCAAGTTTTTGAATTGCCCCGAGGCTCTCGTTGTCTGCAGGGGTCCCTATCTGGTGTCAGGAGCGGCCTCTACGGAGGCAACTCGTGAACCTGGGTGACACTGGGCAGGTGTTAGCCACTGCCCTTTCGTTACAACAGGAGGCAGAGGGGTGATCGTGGTAACATTGAAAAGAATGTCAGCTCCTCTGCGGAGAGTGGAGGGCACGGTAGCTGTAGTTGGATGGGTGGGAGGGGGGGTCTCAGGGCAGACACAACTCCAGATTGCGAATCTTAACATCTGGGTCTGTTCCACGACCTGCTGTCATCAAGCCCTCGCAGCTATCTGCGTGGCCTCATAGAACAGCAGATTGCCTGATGCCAAAGTGGCATTGCCGTGGCTGTGAAATGTTCGGGCGGGCATGGTTGCGTACCTCACGTCGTGGTCACACGGTGTGCTAATCAAGTACTGCACGCACAATTTTACGCAAAAAAAAACATACTACGGCTCTATAAAAATATAGTGGATGTGGTACTTATGCAAATGCTTAGAATCGATATCAATGTATTCATTCCTATGTATTTTTTCCCCAAATAACACAATGTAAATAATATATTGAGATGCAACTACATGTTTTTTCCCCCCACAGATAACAAAAAGTAATGCTTCGGAAGCATACACGTGTGTGTGCCACAACACAATAAAATAATAATGAACATATCGGAAGCTTCCCAGTGAATAAAAAGATATACACTCCAACTTAGAATAATATTGCCCACATGAACCTTATGGCGGTACCCCGGGGTACCATAGCGCCCCGGCTCTCGCATAATGTCCGTGATGCAGTCGTTTTTAGTCTGTTGATGGTCGGCGATGCGGCAATCGACTAATCTCGACGAGCTGTACACGATGCACCACCACTACGGTGCCTACACGAGCGTTCAGGGTTTTCAGCGCAATCGTCCTCGCTGCGTTTCGACATCGCGGAGTGTGACACCGATTTTGGATTGATTGGTACCCCAGTCGCGGAGTTAAGTAACACCCCTGGGAAAAATAGTGTCCCAGAAATGAAATATTTAATTGCCTCGGCCCATTTTGCATTGTTCGGTTCCCCGGGGTACCGCCATACGGAGCATTTATATGAATATACAGGGGAAATAATGCCTTACAGATTGATCAAAAGAAGAATAAAATGGGAATAGATACTCCCGTGGTGTATTGGTGAGCAGCACACTGCCCTTGCAGTCCAGAGGTCACCGGTTCGATCTCCTGGTGCGGCAGCTGTCCACCCAGCAGAAGAAATGAGTACCACCACAGTCAGTCGTGCGATGGGTCTAAAGTGTGGGTATTCCCACTTCCATCTGTGACGTCTGGCCAACGTGGAAGAGTAGGCCAAATGCCAGTTTAACACGTAGGTTTTTTCGGGTTTACGCGATCTAACTCCCCCTTGTGGAGGCAGTGACCTGTGCCAGGAATTTCAGGGATGCATATTTAATGTCAACTGGCAATCATTAACTGGGTGAGGCCCATAGTCCAAATTTCTACATTTTTAGTTATCGATTAGAAACAAAAACTTCAACGACGCTTGGTTCGTATTGCAATGACTCACCACAGCAGTACAACTAAATGTTTGAGTTCATCGACCTTAAGTTATTCGACTTTGGTAAAGCTCAAACCATCGAACTCATCACCGACAAGTGCGCCTTCCATGCACAACCTGGCGGCATAGCTGCAATCCATAGCGGCGTATCAGAAAAAAAGGGGTAAAAAAACTATTATAATATTTTGCTACTGGCAAAGGAGGCCTCATGATATAAATGCTTACCCCGAGCCCTAATTACTCTGATGGTGACACTGGGCAGGTGTTAGCCATTGCCCTCTCGTTACAACAAGAGGCAAAATGGGTGATCGAACACCATATGAGACTAGGCTCTAAGGAAAGCTGTCTCTGGTGTGGACCAATCAATTTCAAGGACAATGCATACATTATCAGAGTGTGTTTTTTGTTTGCATTCTGACTGCAGGTATTGTGGTTAATGCAAACATGATTCCTTGTAAAAAAAAAGTTGCAGTTTTGTTGCCAAAAAAAGGGTAAAAACATAATATTATATTTTGCTACTGGCAAAGGAGGCCTCATGATTCAAGTTCAAGTTCATTTATTAGGTATAGCCCTGTGAGCCATTCGGCTCTTGAATCGGGTGCAACCGCAAAAAAAAACATGAACAAGAAAACATCTTAAAGTGACTATGTGCAAACAGAAAATCCAAGAAAAGACAGCAAAATATTGCAGAAAAAGCACAGTACACCAACACTGTGTGCAAAAATCCCAGTGGGATGCAAGTCAAACAACAACAACCACAAGACAACTTAGATTAAGGCAATCAGTCTAACTCTGTACTACAACAAACAAACATGGCCAACCGAGAAACTTTTCGAAAATCACCAAAATAAAGCCATAAAAGCAATGAAACAGTGATCATAGGAACTGTGACCGAATTTTCACAATAAACGACGTAAACAACATGTGCTACCAAACTCTGCAGCCATAGCTGGCTGCATGAGTCACTCCACAACAGCAGGAGCATCAGTCGGAGTGTCAACAACAAAGATTGGTTGAAGGACCTCAACGTGTAACCATGACAACTGTTGCTTCAACGCCATACGAAAGAAGGGGAAGTTATTGCTCACGCTGAGACTCGTGCCTATAACTTGCTCGTTTAGATATTTAAGTGGAAGGCCTCAGAGGGCGCGTGCTTGTGAGCTGATGTTTTTGTGCCCAATAATTGATCCCTGTGGTTGCAAAGCGCTGAAGCAGCAATTAAACACACACACACAGCTGCTCCAACAGAAGTGAATCACTCAGCCGCAGTGGGTGCATACGGGAGCTGGATTGAACAGCCCTGATTGTATTGATGATAAGCGTCTGCTTTGCTTATGGATAAATTGCGCCCAAAAACGGCCATAAAATAGAAGAGAAAAAAATTCTACTTTCTGCCAGAAATGCAATTAAAATGTTGATCGCAAGCATGGGATTAAGATGTTTTGGAAGTAGTCACGACAATGTTTAAGAAGGGGCCATTAAGTTGTAGAGCCCAAATTCACGTCGCATTTTCGGAAATCATTCTGCCTTTTTATTCAGAATAATTGACGATGTTGTCGAACATCAACCCCATTCTGCAGTATTCCATTTTTTAGCGGTCATTTTGCTATTGGCAGACTGCACTCTGTAAAAACTCAGCCCACATGGGTGGGCAAGTGGGCAAGGCTCGGCAGAGTTGTATGTATGTTGAACTTCTTTTGCACCGTACGTAGCCAACCGTGCTCATCCGTAATTAATGTAGAGACACAGAATTGCGGAAAATGTCTACAATTTCCAAGCCGTGATTCTGACAGTCGAATCGGGGTGCTCTGGGCTTGGAGCCAGCCATGGGCATTGAAGCCAGTCACAGCGAGAGGCACCAAGTGACTGTTGTGATATATTTTGTAACCTGTGAATAACCTCCATCCCATTATTTGTTTTCCGGAAACTCTACCACGAATTTACATGACCCAAAAACTCACCAACAATGTTGTGAAATATCCAATTTTGTGGATTGGGCACGTCATAATGATGAGAATAATGATGTTAATGATGGCATTGTGATGAAATGACATTGTGATGAATTGACTTAAAATATTTTTTTAATGTTATTCTAGATAAACATGTATTGCTGGGCAGAGTTTTGCCCAGCAGATTTGTTTTCGAGGGATCTGAATGTTCGATAACCCCAAAGTGGATAAAAAGCGGATTGTACAAAATGTTGACCCAAAGAATCAACAAGCGGAGTCCTTTGAAACCAACGGAATGATCAGCCCAATGATGAGAGAGGAGGAGACCACTTTCCAATATAAAATGAGGGTTTTAAAAACCAGCATTCTGCCTTTGCGACGAGAGCTGTAGCCGCATTGCAAAGAACCATCCTCAGACAGGATCATGACATTTCGTGGGCTAATTATGAAGGGCCGAATAAGCCCTTTCGTTGGAACGTTGTCCTATCGCACTACACTCACATTGACAGTTGCAGGGAGTGAATGTGGCCATGTGTGAAATGAGGAATTGAACGTGCAAAAAAAGAAATATATCTGAGAATCAGAATGAGATTTATTTTTTTGGTTTATACTAAAGGAATCCGATGAGTTAAGCAGCTCTTTTCCACAGATGTTCAGTACGGGCTGTGAGCAAGTCTATCGCACGTAAGTCTTCAGGAGTCTGTTGCCAGGACCCCAACGAGGGTGCGAGTCGAGTGGACGAGAGGAGACCCGTCAGGCAGAGCCCCGAGCGGAGAGAACGAGCGTGGCAGGGGGCGCGAGTTTACTTCGGAGTGGAGGGGGGGGAGCGGTGATGACGGGCACGATGGCGAGGAAGGTGCTCAAGCGAGGGATCCAATGAGTCACCTGGTCTCTGGTGCGAAAGTGCAACTGTGTGGGACCGATGAGGTGGTGTTAAGGCAACCCCCACCCCGCTCTGTGAAAACAAAATACTCTGTGTGAATGTGTGATGACAGGTTGCAAGCACCAATCACATCCCCTCTGAAACGAACTATTATCCGTGTCGGCTATCTTCCTGTAATAAAAACAAACCTGTGCGAAATGATGTTAGATCTGTAAAACTGTGTTGTTGTTGTTGTGGACCCCTTCGATTATTGCCACTTACAAGAATTGTTGGTATGCTAGTCGATAAGTTTAGTCCTCCCCCACCCCCCGGATGTTGTTGTGGGTCGAGTGATTCAACTCCCACAGTTGTTAAACCCGCAGTGCTCGTGGGAGATTACTCTCACACAGGGGGTCGGCAACCAAAACAAAAAGAGGCATTTTAAGTGGAATTTGGTAAAAAATAAAACCTCAATATTTCTAAATCTGACCACGAGACGGTGGCCCTGAATGCACGAGGCCACGAAACAGCCCTCGATGAGCCGCTCGAACTACACGTGCAGCTGCAGAAACCTGCCACATTTCACAAATTCATTCCATTGGTGACAATCGTAAATGAATTCCATCATCATCTTGATCAAAGACAAACGTCTCCCGTATAATCTTTGTTTATTGTCGACAGCGGCATCCGTAATCAATAAAAAAAAAACAGCATCGCTGCTTTGTGGGAGGCTACGAGTGGTTGCCCTTGTGGTGGAGCGATGTTCTAATGGGCTGGGCATGTGCGCGAAGTGGAGAACAGCGGCATGTTGCCAAGGCAGGCACTGGGAGTGCCTCGCCCGTAGGTAGGCGATCCAATGTGGTGATGAGATCAACAGTAGGAGGGGGTCCGAGACAAGTCTCACGGTGACAGTGCTTCCAGAGTCAGAATCGTTATTGAGGCTGGAGGCATCCGATGAGCGCTGAAGCTCTTTTTCCACCGACGTTCAGTACTTGCGGGTCAGCAAAGTTACAAGAAACAATATGAAAAAAACGATAGGTTGGCGAAATAAAGAAAATTTAGTGCAACATGAAAAAAAATGGTAAGGAAGTTAGTTTCTTACAGTTGCTGGGTGCAGGAATCAACCATTATTAAGAATTTCGATTTAAAGCTTTCGTGACTAAAGGGATTCATCTTCTCGACAGACCTGTTCTCCACCTGAAGACGGCTGCTTGCGTTGTGGCCGAAACGTCGTGAGAATTATTTTATTATGTTTCATTTTTATTTTTTTATTATTTTCCTTCTACGTGACTTTACCGAAAGAACCAAGAAGACATTATTAAGAAGTTATAATTATATCTTATTCTTATGCATGGCGGTAGGTTCTGGAGATAAATGACAACTTCGAGGTGTGCTCGCCACAATCGGGCTTCAAGATAGAGTCGGTGAAGTTGTTTTTTATTGTAGTTGTTGCTGCGTCTCTGTTGAAGGCGCAGAGACTCGAGTGGTGTACAACATGGTTCGTTATTTTGGGTTGCATGGCCACAATCACACACCACTGTGGCTTCTCTTTAATCTCCCATTCATGAAGATGTGATGTTGTAGACGAGAGACGAGTTGACCTAGCCCACGTGATTTGTGGCACAGCGGTGACCCATTGGTTGGGCCGTATGAAAATTAAGAATAGGTTTGACCCTTTCTGGCAATAAAACAGGTGTTACGATGTTCAAACACCAAATAGACACATTTTGCAAGGAACCAAGTCTGCATTAACCCCACGTACTTGTGTTGAACATGCAAACAAACATGATATGATAATGCGTGGAATTTACTTTGAAACTGATTGGTCTACACCATGATTTAGCAGCTCATCCCGAGTTGTAAATGCTCTGATATTGCATTGTGTTTGTACTGTTCATCTTCTGGCGTTCTCTGGCCTGACACTGGTTCAAGTTCAAGTTCATTTATTAGGTATAGCCCTGTGAGCCATTCGGCTCTTGAATCGGGTGCAATCGCAACAAACAATAAACAAAAACATGAATAAAAAAACATCTTAAAGTGAGACAAGGACATTATCACGAACGATGCTGTCTTTGATGTAGGCCAATCAATGCATATGTAATTATCAGAGCATGTTAGTGTAGTTAATGCAGACTTCATTCCTTCCTAAAAACATGTATCTATTTGTTGTTTGAACATCTTAACACCTTACTTTTTGGTTGTTTCGGTAAAGTCACGTAGAAATAAAATATATAATAGAATACGACGTTTCGATTGCAACACAAACAATCATCATCAGGTACGAATGAATGAAAAAAAAACTAATAAACTTAGAAATATAATGCAATACAACACAGAGAGTCGGCTAACACAAGTCAACACCCTTCCTGGTTGATTAACGTTCTTCTAAAGTTTGCTAAATTTGAGAGAGAGACAAAACACACACACGGAGACACATAGACAGACACATAAGCAGAGAGAGGCAACACAAAGACACATCTGATGATAATTGCTTGTGTTGCAATCGAAACGTCGTATTCTATTACTGTATTTATTTTCTTTCTACGTGACTTTACCGAAAAGTAATTCCTGCAGTCACGAAAGCTCCAAATCAAATCATAACACCTGTTTTATTGCCAGAAATGGTCAAACCCGTTCTTATTAAATCCTTTATATTAAGTTCACTTGCTTGCTTGCTTGCGCGCTTACGACCATGCAAATCTTTCGGTCGTTTTTTAACCCACTTCCCGTGATCCAATCGAGCTGACATTTTGCACACAGACTCGTTGTGCGTGACAATCTATTTTTATGAAAAAAAAAATTCCAAAATGTTCCACTTTTTAGGAAAAAAAAATTTTCATATTTAATTTTTAGGAAAAAAGAAAATTTTATATTTAATTTAAAATACCAATGTGATAAAAATGAAACTCTTACTCAAGAAAAACATAAATGAATAATAAGATGAAACCGATGCCACGCATATAAAGGATTTATAGTGGAAAACTTTGTTTTTACGGGTTACTTTTTTTTTCGTACTGTGATACTGGCAAACAAGTAAACCCGTAAAAACAAAGATTTTCACTATAAATCCTTTATATGCGTGGCGGCTAGTTTTCTCGTCCTCTGGCTTGAGATGGCTGCCACCTATGGGTCAGATGATTGTCTGCCAGTATTAAGAAATTGGTAATTAAATATTTAATTTGTTTTCCCTAAACAGTGTAAAATTTAGGAAAACATTTTTCACGAACATTAATTGTCACGCACAACGAGTCTGTGTGGAAAATGTCAGCTCGATTGGATCACGGGAAGTGGGTTAAAACGAGCGAAAGATTTGCACGGTCCTAAGCAAGCAAGCGAACTTAATATAAAGGATTTAAAAATATATTCGCCTGTGGAGGACGCGGGGATCGATCCCGCGACCTTTGGCATGGGAAGCGAGGGCGCTACCAACTACGCTACTCTGCCACGGCCTGTGGAGGGGTTACGCTCTGGGCTCCTACACTGTGACGTTCAGCCAAAGCCATGAATGAGTTCTATTTGAATAAATGTAAAATAAATTTGTTTTGCCTAAAAAGTGTAAAATTTTAGACATTTTTTTTTCACGAACATTAATTGTCTCGCACAACGAGTCTGTGTGGAAAATGTCAGCTCGATTGGATCACGGGAAGTGGGTTTGCACGGTCGTAAGCAAGCAAGCAAGCACGCAAGCAAGCAAGCACGCAAGCAAGCAAGCAAGCGAACTTAATATAAAGGATTTAAAAAATTAACCCGTAAAAACAAAGTTTTTCACTATAAATCCTTTATATGCGTGGCGGCTAGAGTCCTCTCGTCCTCTGGCTTGAGATGGCTGCCACCTATGGGTCAGATGATTGCATGCCACCATTAAGCAATTTGTAATTAAATATAATATTTTTGTCCTAAAAAGTGTAAAATTTTGGAAAAAAAATTTCACGAAAAGTAATTGTCACGCACAAAGAGTCTGTGTGGAAAATGTCAGCTCGATTGGATCACGGGAAGTGGGTTAAAAAACGACCGAAAGATTTGCACGGTCGCAAGCAAGCAAGCAAGCGCGCAAGTGAACTTAATATAAAGGATTTAAAAAGGGTCCGTTGGAGCGTATCAACGACGCCTTGTGTTGGAACACACAAAGCGTCATCGCCAAACCACAGGGACTGGCACCACGCCCTCTGGTGTGCCCACACACACATTGATTTCTGGTAGCAGCACGTGCATCACAATCGATGCGACTACATGAGGCTCACGCTTGTGCCCTGTGGACCTTGGAGAGTTGTTGACTCGCCACCACTCGCGTGAAACGTTCCTTCACCTGACAAGATGTATCACTTCACATCGTACTTTGTCTGACACCTGGTGGTTACAAAAAAAACATACGTACGTGTATGAGTATGTCGCCAAACAATTACATTATTCAGTTAAACTGCTGTCTCATTTTTCTTACTTAAAACTTTCGTGACTGCAGGAATTTATATTCTTTTGTTATTTCGGTAAAGTCACGTAGATATAAAAATTTATAATGAAAATTACTATATAAATCAAATGAAATAATTTTTATTAAATTTTTGTTTAAAATATTTTTATTTTTATTAAAAAAAAATTTGTATTTTATTTTTATTTAAAATATTTTTATTTTATTTTTCTTCTATCTACGTGACTTTACCGAAAGAACCAAAAAATATGCTGTCTCATTATAACAATTTTTATAATGAATGGTGCCCTTAATCATCATCAGCAGCAACCATTGTTTATCTCATGCTTGTGTAATAATCTACCCAGCACATGTACTCGAACTGATTTAATTGCTCCATCTCCTGGCGAGAACTACTTTCGGAAGCGTCCAATTCTTTGCCTCCGACACCATCATTATAGTTTAACACGTAGGCTTTCGCGACCAATATCATCCATAATAGAGCCAAGGCTCTCCAACACACCGGTGTGCTGTACAAGTGACGAATTGGCACGTTCTGTTTTGTGACAACCCTTACTAGTCGGCTGTGTCGGGTTTTGACGACGCATTTATATATTTACGGGATATAACCCCAAAAAACCTCTATTATGGACCATCATTATATTTGACCATTCCATCTAGCGGCATGTTTGTATGTTGAACTTCTTTCACACCGTACGTAGCCAACCCCCCAAATTACTTCAGTCGGCGATGATGTCTTGAACCTGCGGGAGTTGTATAAACCACGTCTTCCTGTTGCCACCTCGAAGTGTAATTCCATCAATGCATCTTTATATGATTGTGTGTGAGCTTTGTTTTTTGCTGTTCAATTCTCTTGGTTGCATGTCCCTTTTGTTCAATCTGCTTCGTGTTGATCCCACGTCACAGCGAGCAGCGCTGCGTTCAGTGCAATAAAAATATACAATTTATACTTCCGAGGAAAAACGTGCATTGGAAGGCAAAGCAGAATCTATGAATATCCATGCGTTTTATTCAGTAGTGTTGATATATATGTCCTCAAGCATTGTACTAACTGCAGTAATTAGCTAATCGCTTAATCTGTTGTGCAATCTAACGTCATATGTTGTCTCTGCATGCTATTTCTAATTGGTTTTGCATTACAAGTTAAGTGTTCTGCATTGTACCTTTATCTATGGCTGTTTTTTCTTTCATGGCGTTTAGTCTAGAGTTGGGCCTTATTGTTATTTACGACTAAATAGTGCGACGTTATTCCTCCCGTTACAGTCTTCTACCCCCCCCCCCTCCCTACGAATATTGTACATCCTGCTTGTGTGTTACTCTCTATACAACATTCGCGATGTCAATAACACGTTGTCCTCTGTGAATTATCGAGCAACTTCTTCTTCTTCCGTACGGTTGCTGATGTAGATGGCAGAGCATCAACTACAATTTCACATCCAGGCGGTCAAGCCCAGATGATAACCGCGTGAGGAGCAGCGAAGTGTATCGCTCGCGACGTCTCCATCGCGTTTGTGGATCGGGCCGTTGCGTCGTTTAAACGCTGTGCGGTAGCACGCATTGCTGGTGAGTTTTTAATCTTCCATTTGTGCATCAGGCATCCGCGTCTCTTTCGCGAAAGCCCCTTCTGCCAACAGTCACGTGAGCAGGACGTTGCAGGGCTGCACCTTTACCGTGTATTGTGCATGAATGATTTAAGCAGGGGTGGGGAACCTTTTTTTCAGCCAAGGGTCATTTGGATATTTAAAACATCATTCGCGGGACATACAAAATGATCAACTTAAAAATTAGCCTGTTGTTATATTTGGTCAAACATTTAATTAACTCACCCCTAATGTGATGGCTGGAACTGCTTCTCTTTGGTGAGGTATTGATGATATTGCTACTCGCAACTGTATTTCCAGGTTTTCGAGTCCCGCCTGCGGTTGCCTTGGCAGGGCCAGACCAAATGATTGCGCGGGCCTTATACGGCCCGCGGGCCGGACGTTCCCCACCCCTGGATTAAAGCATCAGGTATCCCTATCTGCCATGGTTTGTGCGGATGCGGTTTGGGGTGGACCATGAGATTCGTGGAAGATTAAAACCCAAGGGATATTCTGCGTTGGGTCTTTCACTTGCAGCGGTAGACCAGCAGAGGTCAGGCTACCATGGCAACTTCATCGGCGCACGTTCACTGCGATGACACGGATTGACAACATTGACGCTGGCCAAAGACAATGGAACAAACGTTGACAAGGATGCAAAGAAACGTTGAGAGGTGCCCGCTTGGCATTGCGATGGGAGACAGATGGAGAAACTCACGCATCGGAGAATAGACGCAATTTAGAGACAAGAGAAGTGGTTTAGGTTTAGGATTTATTTAAGCACAGGTAAAAAGCATTGGGAAACAAATACTCATTTTTGATGGGGACCTGGATATACCATAGAAACATTGCTACAGCAAAGAAACAACACCAGCAAAAAAAATGTCCACGAACAATTGTGCACGGTTAGGTTCCGAATGGCAAGGTCATCCATCGACACGGCACAACCAGCATTACGAATTCCACAATGCGAATAGAAGGCATCACGATACAAACGAAAAATAATGTTAGAACGTAAAGTCTTCAACGCAGAGTGATGAATTGCACGTGCACATGAAGTTAAATGTAAGATCCAAAAGTGATTTAAAGCAAGTGAACTTGAGCTGGACTCGCCTCTAGAAAGGACAATCGATGGTCAAGACTGATGATGGAATGGCAGCGAAAGGGGTGAAACAACAAAAAAACACAAGAAGAAGACCGCTGCAGAAATAGAACAACAATATCGGCCCAGGAGCACATCAGCTGATGTGTTGGACCGTGAGGTCATGGGGGATGGCAGCAACTTTGGATACATTCATCCAGCAGTGCTAAGGTCATGGTTGATTGTGACCAAAGTCAACATAGCATAGGTTGTAGCTGCCAGGCGATGATTACCTAATGCGCTCCGGATAAATCGGTCCATAAGTGAAAATGTGGCTTCATTCCATCTTGGAAGGACATCCAGTCTGTATGTTACCCTTTGCCAATGAATGCTGGTTAGTACCGGTGGATTCATGCATCAACACTCCAACAGGGTCCCTTTAAATGCCTCTGTCTCCCTGTAAAATCTAACACGAAGAGAGTCAGGAATGCATCATACCACAGCTATTTACAATACTCCATAAATCACATTCTCGAAATATCCAATAAACATAATGGTGTCACAGAGGTCGTAAAAAAACGTTTGTAATGTGTATACATTACATGGCAAGACAATACATTACATGTTTGTAACGTATAGAGGCAGGATTATGCAAGAAGTAAGAATGAGAGTCAGATGAGGCTTATTGCCAGGTGGAAGCATTATGAGAATTTGAGTTCAAAGGAGTAGCTTGACCTGCTTTGGTATTTACACAAAAACTCAAGGTGGGTAACTCGACAAAAGTTAAGAGCTGCAGTCCTGCAATTGCTTGCTCACGCCACTGCAGGAGGAAGGGCTTCCACTAGAGAGAGCTTTAGGGAGCCCTTCCAGAGGGCGCGGTGGTAAAATGTCAACTGCCTCGCAGTGCCGGGATGTTAACTCTCTCGCCTGGTATACCGGAGGTCGTGTATTTTGATGCCGACCCTGACGCCTGCTGTATATTTGGAGTTTGCATGTCTCTCTCCCCGTGGTCGCATGGATTTTCCTCCGGGTCCTCCGGGTTTTTGCCTCCACATTTAAAATAAATTTGCATTCAGAGAATTTGGCTGCCACTATAAATGTCCACGTGATAAGCCACTTTCTTGAGTTATCATTTGTGGCCACGTCGCTTCTAAAAAAATAGCTATATAGCTCAGTGGGCCTTACCTGGTAAAATAAATATACAAATTGGTCGTCTTCCATGCTGACTAGACATTTTGGAAGATATCAGAGTACCGACACTTTACCACGTCACATATGACCTGCCGATCAACGATAGTGTTTCCATGTATCCTGTCTATTGTTTACGAAAATGCCAATGTACGTATGATTTGAATTAGGGAATAATGCGGTTTGCTATTTTCTTCTTTCGTATGGCTGATGTAGACGCAGAACAACAGCTACAATTCCAGTGTGTGACTGTCGTCATCCAGAACAGACCATACGACATGTACCGATGCAATGTCCTATCCACAAATATGTTGGCGACATCACAGCGATGCACTCCGCTTGCTCCTGATGCTGTTGTCTAACTTGACCACCAGAATGTCTGAGGGATAGGAACTAATGCACACAACTGGGGATTACAGCACCACCATTTGGAGGTCATCGTCCATCAGTGTAGAGAGAGAATGGCTGATGAGCAACCACGTGATATTGTGATTAATTTTCTCGCATAGCTTTGTTTAGTACACACAATGTGTCAAATTGTCAGCCTACGCCTTTAAGAGGTTAACAGAGCAGAGTGAATGATGCTGCAAAGTTACGGTGAAATTGTTTACCAAAGCGACGGTAGCAACACCGTGAGCAGTAGACATGTAACGAGAAATCAATTACTCGATAAAAATTTTACTCCTACACTCACAAGATGTGCTTCTTATTTTGTGTGTGTGAGAATTGATCATTTACCATTTATGCAAATTCTATGTATATGGTAAATGCTAAATGTAGGCTTATGGAGCAAACGAGTTTGATGAAAATGAGACGGAATAAATAAGAAATATAATACATTGGATGTTAAAAACGATGCAGAAAACCCACAACTATTGAATTGAACATCATAACGCTGGGATAACGACGTCGTCGAATAGCTAGGGAATAGAATAATGTCATGTCTATTTATCAATGTGTAATCCGGGGAAAGTAATCCTGTGAATTACAATACAATTTCAATGTATGCTGCTGCTCAATTACGACCGCATCACAAGACACTACGATATTGGAGGTCATTGCACTTTTGGAGCAAGAGAGATGAAAAAAAAAATACGTGAGGCTTAGTGGACTGTAGGGCAGAAAAAGAGATGACAGTCCAGTAAAGCTTAGAATGAAGACTCACCGAAGGAAGTCGGTGATAAAAATAAACTAAAGGTCAAAGCGATTTCAGGCTCAAATAAGCATTGAGGGATGCTAATCTCCTGTTTACAGCTGCAAGCCACGTGGATATATCTATCGTCTTCCAATCGCGGGGGTGATTCTATCCATCGGACAACCACTGTTGACTCCCCCACAAAGCGGTATGTATTTTATCGACCCTGTAGTGACAATGGGCTGAGTCGACCCACAACCAGGATTTGAACTCGAAACCGTTAAATTGCGAGCCGCTCTCTGTACAACTGAACCACAAGGCTGCAAAGTTTGGTCGTACATGTTATGTATATCGTTTATTGGAAAATTTGAATCACAGTTCCTATGATCACTTTTACATTGTTTTTATAGCTTTATTTTGGTGATTTTTTAAACTTTTGGTTTAGCCATGTTTGTTTGTTGTAGTACAGAGTTAGCCTGATAACTGTATTCTACATTGTCTTATGGTTTGTTATTGTTTAACTTGCAATCCTACTGGGATTTTTGCACACAGCGTTGAAATATGGTGTTTTTTCTGGAAGACTTTGCTGTTTTTTCCAGGATTTTTCTGTTGCGTGTAGTCACTTTAAGATGTTTCTTGTTCATGTTTTTGTTTTGTTGCGGTTGCACCCGAGTCAAGAGCCGCATGGCTCACAGGGTTATACCTAATAAATGAAACTGAAACTTGGCTGAGGATGAAATGGGGTCTCAATGTGGATGGCCAGACATAATTCTGCGCATACGACACTTGTAATTACAAGACTGTATTCATGGCGGCAATAGAAGTTCCAGCAGCAAACGGCTTCAGAAAGAAGAATGAACTGCCGAATGAAGCTGGTGCAGCATTGGGGATGTGCGTTGAACTGTGAATCGGTGACTCGTTGGGTTTGTGATCTCATCCTGGCACACGGGCATGGAAACATTACAGAAGCTGTGAGTCACCATGGGTGCATGACGTCTGATCACACTTTGTCCACGAAATTCCAGCCATGGCAGGGCATGTCGCCCAGAGAAGACAACACGGGATAAAACGGAGCTCCCACTTCTGACAATTACTTGACATTAAAAAAAAAATACCCTGCGTGTATTCACGTGGACAGATATTAAACTCGTAAATCAGTTGCCCTCATCGATTACTATACTATGCCATACCATCGTCTTACGTGATATATCAACGTTTGATTTCAGCGCAAAAAATATTGAAACGATGGTTAAAGTTTCTTGAATCCCCCGCCTCTCAACGCCCAGCATTATAAATGAGGGCACCAGAAAGCCAATTTGCAGGTCGCGTGCGTGGTGGGTTGAGCATGTCTCGCCATTGTGGACGAGTAGGCCAATGTATAGGCAGAGCACCAACTACAATTTCACATTCAGGTGGTCAAGCTCAGATAACCGCGCCAGGAGCAGCGGAGAGTATCACCATCATCATCGCTGTGACGTCTCCTTGGTATTTATGGATCGGGCATTGCGTCGTTTTCCATTGTGCGGTCTGTTCTGGATGAGCGCAGTCGTACACTACTGGAGCGTTTTTGATTTTCCATTTGTGCATCAGGCATCTGCATCTGCCTCGAGAGGGGCTATTTAGAGTTTTCTTTCGCGGAGGCCCCTTCTGTCAACAGTCACGTGAGCAGGACGTTGCAGGGATGCACCTTTACCGTGTATTTGTGCATTAAGGATACGAGTATACTTAAGCATAGGTTTTACTCTTTCTTGCAATAAAACAGTTGTTAAGATGTTCAAACACCAAACAGAAACCTTTTTCAAGGAATCATGTCTGCATTAACCACATACACTTGTGATGCACATGCAAACAAAAACATGCCCTGATAATTATAATATATGCATTGTCTTTGAAACAGATTGGTCTACACCAGCAACAGCGTTCTTTGGGGCCTAGTCTCCATTCTTATATTTTGATACTGGCACGAAACGATACGAGTTTTTACACTTAAACCGAAGCCTCATTTCTCTGACTGCATTGAACCGGGCTTCAGTTTCAGCACAAGGATCATCATGGAGCCCAAGATGCGCTCAGCGCCTCTCCGTTTGGCCTCGGCTCTTTCTCCGTCCTGCCCTCTGTGACCAATGGGTGTGGGTCGGGGGAGTCTCAAAAAAGCGTCTTGTATAAAAAAAACCCCACTGTAGACATGGGGTAGGTTACACGAAATTCATCTAAATCGGTGGTTCTTAAACTTGACTGCAGCCTTGCACCCGTTTGGTTCTCAGTCGTAAAGCATTGACACTGTTAATAAAGGCATAGGGGTTGATGACACAACGCAGTTGTACTTATATTCTTGGTTCTTTCGGTAAAGTCACGTAGAAGGGAAATAACAAAATAACAATACAAATATTAAACAATACAAATTCTCACGACGTTTCGCAATCATCATCATTAGGTGTGAAATCCACAGCAAAATGTTCTTGCTGTGGAAAATTTTCTTGCTGTGGATTTCACCCCTGATGATGATTGCTTGTGTTGCAGTCGAAACGTCGTGATAATTTTTTATTGTTTGATATGTTTATTATTTTATTATTTCCCTTCTACGTGACTTTACCGAAAGAACCGAGAATATGAATCCCTGCAGTCACGAAAGCTTTAAATCAAAATTCAGTTGTATTTAGTTGTACTGTGTCCGTCCTTAATTTGTGTTCCTTCTAAAACAATCTGGCGCGTCTCGCACCCCCAGAAAGGGCAGGTGAAGAAACCACTGCAGTCTCAACAAAGTGTCGAGAAAGTCACGTAGAATGGAAATAATTAAATAATAAAACATAATTCAATAATTCTCACGACGTTTCGGCCACAACGCAAGCAGCCGTCCTCAGGTGAAGAACAGGTCTGTCGGGAAGACAGCGTTCTTCACCTGAGGACGGCTGCTTGCGTTGTGGCCGAAACGTCGTGAGAATTATTTTATTATGTTTTATATTTATTATTTTATTATTTCCATTCTACGTGACTTTACCAAAAGAACCAAGAAGATGAATCCCTGCAGTCACGAAAGCTTTAAATCGAAATTTAAAGTGTCGAGAGTATCTCACTTTCACATAGAACCGTGACGTCACAACTCGACAACTGATTTCGGAGGCTCTGAAAGCAAACGCGTGCGGCACGGTTCACCAACCATGCTCTCAAGTCGTGGGCGAATCCAAGGGGGAGGTGATGGCGCTGTGGATTCGTCCAGCCCAGGAGGACCTGAAACTATTGAGTGTCCTCCTGGGTGTACCTCGCCAACCATGAGCAACCCAGCAAGCCTGTATCTCACTGGTCATGGACATGTGACATAACATTCCAGCACACTTGCTGAAAGCTTTACCTTGAGGGAAACAGTAAATTGCGTGTTGATTTGCGGTGTTGTGTATTAAAAAAATGTCCATTCTAGATTTGAAGCTTTCGTGACTGCAAGGATTCATACTCTTAGGTTTTTTTCGGTAAAGTCACGTAGGTAAAAATAATAAAATAAAAATAATAGAAATAATAATAGAAATAAAATTATAAATCACGACGTTTCGGAGGCAACACAAGTCTCCGTCATCAGGTGGGACCGTCACAGCACGATTTGCGGTATCAAGTGAGGCACAATTCCAAGAGACAAGTTCTTAAATACAAGTTAAGGGGGAGGAGGAGGGGGGAGGGGCTTATCTGAATGTGGTAGCCAATGAATGTAACGTGTTGGGGGGGGGGGGGGGCTGAAAGAAAACAAATAGGTGCACATGTTGTTGTACCCGGTGTTGGTTGACAATCCAACTGCAAAAAGGAGAGTACTGCTAAACGCTGGGGATATCAACACTCAGTAAAGTAGAATAGTACACCTGTCAAATTATTATTATTTATTTTTACCTACGTGAATTTACCGAAAAAAGGTCCAGGTTATCGCACAGGTGGTTAAAGCAGCAGGCTCAAATTGGTGATGATTTTGCGAGTTCAAATCTCGAGTCGGCGTTGACTCGGCTCTTTATCTTAATCTCTCCGAGGTCAGACCGATGAGCACCATCAGATGAGGCTGCACGGCTTGGTTTGAAGTCATTCGTGGTTGTGTTCTGGACAAACTGGTCCCCCTTTTTTTTATAGAAATGTGGAATGTCCACGAATGGAATAGAAGTTCATACTCTTTGGTTATTTCGGTTAAAGTCACGTAGATAGAAAATTAATAGATCACGACGTTTCGATCGCAACACAAGCGGCCGTCTTCAGGTGAGCTCACCTTCGGTCGCTTGTGTTGCGATCGAAACGTCGCGATCTATTCATTTTCTACCTATGTGACTTTACCGAAAGAACCAAAGGGTATGGATTCCTGCAGTCAGGAAAGCTTCAAATCAAGAAGAAAAGTTTGTTTGTCGATGAGAAATACTTTGCATCGTGCACCAAGTTTTCAGAGTAAAACATAAATTATTACTGTATTTAGAAAAGTAGAATTTGTTCATCCAATCAGGAACGCTTTGCTGAGTCTTCCGACTCTTTCCTAGGAGGCTCATGCATTGAGATGTTTGGATAATTTAGGACGATTGAATAGCGTTTGGAAGGAAACTAAAGTAGAGAATAATAAAATAATAAAAATAAAACATAATAAAATAATTTTCACGACGTTTCGGCCACAATGCAAGCAGCCGTCTGTCGATAAGACAGAATCTGTCTTATCGACAGACCTGTTGTTCACCTGAGGACGGCTGCTTGTGTTGTGGCCGAAACGTCGTGATAATTATTTTATGATGTTTTATTTTTATTATTTTATTATTTCTATTCTACGTGACTTTACCGAACGAACCAAGGAGATGAATCTCTGCAGTCACGAAAGCTTTAAATCGAATTTTTAAGTAGAGAACTCAGAGAAAATCTAACCATACAAGGGGTTACAACTCAAACGCCTACACAGACAAGTACACAGAAAGGTACACAAGCCAATTTTCCGTGCTCCCATATCCTGGCCACCGTGCAGCCCTCTGTGTTTTGGCGTTACCCAGATCTATGTGATTTACGGTGCAAAAGAAGTTAATCACATATACATCTACTCTTGCTTCCAAAGTGCTGGATTACCAGTGTGAGCCATATAGCATGGCACGCTATTGCATTACAAACACCGTTAGGGAGTCAAAAGCACATCTTTGACAAGTTTGAACTTGTACATATTCATAACTTCACGTGTAGCATCACACAATGATGTTGAAAAGTTTGAATATTGAATAAAAAAAGTTTTGACCTTTAGGACAGAATTGCATTTGAATGCCGAAGAATGTTCCAGTGAACATTTGAACTTGCATATGTGCAGTCGCGTGGATAAACAGTGTATAGAGTGTGTGAGAATAGTATTTATATCTGAGATGGGAAAGGAAAAAAAATCTATATTTTGGCTGAAAAATGTCCAGATCAATATTTTCAATTGGAAATTGCACAATTAAACAGCAGTAACCATTGCCTATGCTGTACTGTACGTATACAAAACATATTTTACTTTTATTAATTTAAATTTTTTACCTACGTGACTTTATCGAAAAAACCTAAGAATGTTAAACATGATTCTAAAGTTATCACATATTTACATCGCCCCCTACTGGCAGACTAATGCCCACAATCATCCCTGCCTCGACTCACTAGCTCGTCTCCGCGCTCTCAACTGGCTCCCCATCGCTAGTAGGGTCACATACAAGACCGCCTGCCTCTGCCACAATGCCTTCATATCCGCCTGCCCGCCGTACCTTTTCTTCATTATTGACAACTTGCAGCGCAGCACACGGCAGATGCCTGCGCAGCGCGACTCACGACCTCCTCTCGATACCAAGATCCAGGATGGTCATCGTGTCTATGCGCCGCTTCTCGGTGGCAGCCCCAACAGTCTGGAACGATATCCCTCTGCACATTCGCAGCATCACCTCAATCGCCTCCTTCAAGAGACACTTAAAAACTCACCTCTACAATCACGCTTTTGAGCGACTCTGAGCTTGGCTCCGCGCCTCTGAGTTGCAGCCACTACGTCTGCAAATTTGCGCGCGTTACAAATTGTACTATTATTATTCTAGGCCGCTACTGCTGCCACCTTGTGCCACACAGGCATTTCTGCTACGGGGGGGGGGGGGGGGGGGGGGTGTTGTCCTTCCAATGGTTGAGACGTGATGTAAGGGCGCTTTGAGATGCCTGGTCATTGAAGAGTCCTATGCATGCAAAATATTGTGTACGAGTATTATTATTACTTGCTTACATCCGTTAGAATTATTTTGAAAATCCTACTTCTTTCTGTTGAGTGTCACTGCCGGAGCTAATCTCATTCATTCCATTGTTGCAGGGCTCAGTGATGGGGCTCAAGTGCTCAGAGCGTGGGAGCAAGTGAGCTTTGTTTGACGGAGTCATGTAGTTTGAACTGTCGTACATAGATCTCTCCGAGCGCCACTACCCTGTAGTTTAAAGGTCTGCGCGTACTTACGATGTTGTTAGCAGCGTTGCTTAATCAATGTATACAGTGTGTGGTGGCTTATTGACAGTAGCAGTAAGAGCTCGCATCCCCCAGATATGAGCTGCATCAATACTGGTTGTGCATTCTGTGCTCGGAGTGCAAAGTCAATGCATCTTAGTTTACCATTTGTTTTTTTTCCCCGAAAGCCCATTTAACGTATTGGACGAGTTAATAATTAGACCATTGTACACTGGATAAAGTATATCAGCACGCTGTAGCCAAGCCACTAAAACTACCACTACCGTTTCGCATCAGTCAAAAGTCCATGGGTGGGGAACCTTTTTTCTGCCAAGGGCCATTTGGATATTTATAACATCATTGGCGGGCCATACAAAATTATCAACTTTAAAATGTGCCAGTTATATTTGGTCAAACATTTAATTAACTCACCCCTAATGTGATGGCTGGAATTGATTCTCTTTGGTGAGGCGTGTGATGTTAGCTGGTATTGATGATGTTGCTACTCGTAACTGATTTTCCAGGTTTGCTTCTAGATTTATTGAATTTCGAGTCCCGCCTGCGGTTGCCTTGGCAGGGTCAGACCAAATGATTTCGCGGGCCTTATACGGCCCGCGGGCCGGACGTCCCCCACCCCTGGTCAAAACAAACGTGACGAGGACTTAATTTGCAAATACACAGGTGGCAGAGAAGTGAGACGTACAAATAAGTCCACACACGCACACAACACAGTCCTCGAGTGGCTATCATGCCTATATATATAAAAAAACATCACAGGGGTAGAACGAGAGGCTTTTTGGACTGGCACTCCTGCCAAGGTCGGAATGGTGGGTGGCATTGCCGGATTAAGCTAGTGGGGCCTGTAGCATATGTTATAAAGGGGCCCTAAATTAAAAAAATCAACTCAAATTTCTACTTGCATAGTGAAGTAATTGTATTTTTTTTATTTGCTATACAGCCAGAGAACACGACACATCGCTAACCGTGAACGCCCAGTCGTTCATAAAAGTTGAAGGCAGTATAGTACTATAGTAATAGAGCAAGTGCAGAATCACTGAACCGGAACTGACAGCTTGAAAGCATTTAGCGCGGGGCCCTTGAAAGTGCGGGGCGCGTAGCTACACGTGTAGCTACTCGTACTATTCGGACAATCCGGCAGTGGTGGGTGGCTGTTACGTGCTGGTGGTAATAGTGTGTGTGGTTGCTACGCTAGCGGATGTGACGGTCTGGCTTTGACGGGCAGCTATGGCAGGCGTGCCCCCCCCCACCCCGTCTGGCTGTGTCTCCACCAAACGAGGGGCCACCCGGGCGTGCAGTTGTGGGGCGGGAGGGAGCGGGGTGGGTGGGTGGGGGGCCATCGGAACGAGTTGGGAGAGAAGCTGCAGCGGGCAAGGAAGTGGAATCTTGTGGGCGGCGGTTCAGTGACCACTGGGCCCTTAAAAACACCTCGGCTTTGCCACTTTCTGGCCAGTATCCTAAACACACTGGCTCATATACAGAGAGAGAGAGTGTAGTGAAGGCAGGGGCTACAGCAGTTATATATACACACACACAGGAGTACTGACATAATTAGGTACACACCATATGGTGATGCATGCATAGAATCGTAATATACATAGGATAATAGAGCCGTACTATATCAGTAGAACGTATATTGATTATAGCAGGAGGGATAATAATGCGTTTATATGCCGGTATTCGTGTATGCACGACTCTTTAGTGCAGGTATTTTCCAGCGACGCCTACTTTAAAGGTGCACGGTTGTCATTATTGCATTGCCAGCTGATACACGTGGCCCGATTCGGGTGTTTGGCAGCAGCTGAGAGGCTGCTCAAGTCGGCTCAGCGCGGGGTCACTCTTCCAGTGGCTTGCGGGGCCCCATTCATAAGAGGCACGGGCAAGGCAACGATCGGAGGCAATTCAACAAAGGGGGCAGCCGGCGACATCCTGAAGAGAGAGAGAGAGAGGAGGAGGAGGGGTTGGTGAGGCACAGGGTTGGGTGAGTGGGCAGCTCACGCAAGGGGGCAGCCGACAGACGGACAGGAGAGGAGGCGGGAGAATGGATGCCCGGAGCAAACTCTCGTACAGATCGCCTCTGGAAGAGCAGGACATAGTGCAAGCCTACGAAGACGTCCTGGGAAGGCACAAAGGTAACAAGCGGAGACTGGTGTACGCGCGTGTGTGTGGGTATACGCGCGTGTGTGTGTACGCGCGTGTGAGTGTGTGTATACGCGCGTGTGAGTGTGTGTATACGCGCGTGTGTGTGTACACGCGTGTGAGTGTGTACGCGTGTGTGTGTGTGTACGCGCGTGTGAGTGTGTGTACACGCGTGTGTGTGTATATACGTGTGTGTGTGTATACGCGCGTGTGTGTGTACACGCGTGTGAGTGTGTACGCGTGTGTGTGTGTGTACGCGCGTGTGAGTGTGTGTACACGCGTGTGTGTGTGTATACGCGTGTGTTTGTTTACACGCGTGTGTGTGTGTACACGCGCGTGTGTATTTGTGTGTGTGTACGCGTGTGTGTGTGTACACGCGTGTGTGTGTGTACACGCGTGTGTGTGTGTATACACGCGTGTGTGTGTTTACACGCGTGTGTGTGTGTACACGCGCGTGTGTATTTGTGTGTGTGTACGCGTGTGTGTGTGTACACGCGCGTGTGTGTGTACACGCGTGTGTGTGTGTATACGCGTGTGTTTGTTTACACGCGTGTGTGTGTGTACACGCGCGTGTGTATTTGTGTGTGTGTACGCGTGTGTGTGTGTACACGCGTGTGTGTGTGTACACGCGTGTGTGTGTGTATACACGCGTGTGTGTGTTTACACGCGCGTGTGTATATGTGTGTGTGTACGCGCGTGTGTGTGTGTACTCGCGTGTGTTTGTGTGTACACACATGTGTGTGCCTGTTCACACACGCTCACACAGGCGTGTACACACACGCGTGTGTGAGCGTGTTCACGTGTGTGTGTGTGCACGTGTGTGTGTGTACACGCGTGTGTGTGTGAGAGAGCCTGTAAGGAGCGGTGGCGCAGCGATTAGCGCGCTGCGGAACCCGGCTATCCGAGTTCGACTCCCGCTCACGGCCAACTCAGCCACAAATGAGTAACCTGGTGCGGTGTGTAAATAAAATCATCGCCACTGGGGAGACAAAGGCGGCCGGGCGTGGTGCTATCCACCCCTTATATCCACCTCAACAGTCTTTAAAGGCTATACGGGTGATGTTTGTCTTTGTGTGTGGCGACTACGCAGCGCTCTCTCCTCCTCCTCCTCTCTTTAACTTCCTCTGCAGCCGTTCATTGTTGTGAGTTAGAAACCGCAGTCACAATAGGGGGCTCCCCGCTCACGTTGCAATGTGTTTTGGTGTTACTGACATTCAAGTAGGACTGTACTGTGCATGGTGGTTGAGTGTGTGTGTGTTTTATAGTCTGTAGTTAGTTTTCTTGTTATTATGTGGACAATGAATGTGGGTTGTGTGTGGCTGTAGAGGGCTGTTCAATTGGTTACTTTTACATTTGCAAGGAAACAATGTGGGCCCATTAAAATGCATTACATGCTTGAAAGGCTGATTTTTTTGGGTGATGTCATTCATTGGGCACTGTGTGTGTGCCTATACAATTGCACTCCACACTTGTGGTATATACACAAGCATGTTGTGTAGTGTATGTCCCACGCATGTTTAAAGTATACACCGTGTATGCAGCAATATTAATATCGATGTTGTCACATACGACCATTGATCCAGCATGAGAATGTGGAATTTCCACCACGAGTAGAGATGGGAATTGCCCCAATGCTTGTTTGAGCACTTCAAGCTAAGCCGTATAGTACTGTATACAACATCGTTCATGCAATATTTAATACACAAACGTGTATGATTTAGAGTGGGGTTAAGCATAATTTTAATGTTCGGAGGTCTATCTCAGGGATGTCCACCTTTCGTGAGCTACAGACAACAATAATCCGTCGAAGGACAAAATAAGATCTCCCAAATACCAGCAGAGGGGAGAAGCGTATGTGCATGCATTGCCTAGAGAGAGTAGTGTCTGTGTATTTGTATTCATCTTATTACGCAAGTGACAGAAACGCCGACGCCTTTGATGTCCCGGTAAGACTTACATATTTCCCAGGATGGCAGCTGCCTCGAGAAGAGGGCGATCCTGGGAAAAATCCGGACTAGTTGGTAATGCTTGGGTAAGCAGCGGTGAACTGATGAGTTATCAACCTAGGAAAACAGGCAGAGTTCAATACCTGGCCAAGTTCAACGGTGATGTACCTAAGATGATCTTGGGATCCCTTTCACTAACCCTCACTGAGCAGTATAGTCAAACAACTCCCAAGACCGACACAGCCTCCATTCGTCACTGGATCAACAAAGGGCCTGTAAATGATGAAAGTACTTTTAAATTGCTCCGTGCATTTCGCGTGCAACTGACCTATCCATAGCCTCTAAGTGTTAAACACAAAGGACAAAGCATCCCCAGTGTAGCCTTAACAGACTGTTGGGGCAAGTGCTGTTAGCGAGCAGCACCTATGAAGACCGGCACGGCACACGGGCGGGTGGGTGGCGAGCGACACGCCCGGCCGCCTTTGTCTCCCCCAGTTTGTCTCTACCCCCCCCCCCCCCACACACTTATAAGTGTCAAGTGTAGATGCTGTATTTGGAGGAGGCTCGCTTACTGTACTCGCACGAAGAACGCCACTTAGCCGCGATAAAGCCCCGCCGTCTAAAATAAAACACTTCTATATAAAAACCGGTGCTTCGGCCGGAGCGCATTAAACGAGCCAGGCACCCCCCACCACCCCCCCCCAACAAGCTCATCGTGTGTCCATGTGATGCCTGTAACGCTACACTTGCTGAGCCCGTGCGCAAACGCACGATCATCCCAGCAGCAGCAGCACCACCTCCCTCTCTCTCCAAGCCCACATCCGCGCCTGTCAATCATCGCAGAGGAGCAGGAGGATGATGATGAAGAAGGGGCGTTGCGGTACAATGCACGCGGAATTGCGACGGAATCGCCGGTGTGATTTGTTACGATTTTTTGTATTATTATAATTATCATCGTATTACACTCCCTGCGTAGCGAAGCGCGCTCACGAATCGTTTGCGCTCACAACGCGCCTCCGGAGACCCCCGCATCCTGGGCATAGTGAGGACAAAATAATTGTAATAGTTCCAACCCGGGACAAGCAGGCAGGCCAGGCAGGCTTTTTGTTGTTGTTCAGCCTCTCTTTTGTTTGTTTCAAAAGTATTGAACGAACAAGACGATTTGCCTACGACGACACAGATGATATGAAAGGGTGGGGGGGGGGGGACACCAGCACACACACACATCACGGATTGCAGTGCAATGGAAACCTGTCTCCAACCGCATGTTTTAATAAACTCTACAACCCCCGTTGTCTTCCTAAGCTCTGATACCCCTGCAGGAAGAAGGAACAGAAACAGGGAGGGAGGGGGGTGAAACCGAGGGGCCTGAACACCGTAATGAATTCTCTGAAGAATCGTTGGGGCTTTTACTCTCCGATACGTACATCGCGGGTGAGCGGTGCAAGCACTTAAGACGACAACCGGTGGCCAGGTAGCTCAGCACACGGAAGTTTACGAGTTCAGATTCTGGTTGTGGAGGTTGACTCAGATCATCATCTGCCACCACCCCCATGGGGTCGATAAAATGAGTTTTTTTTCTAGATTTGAAGTTTTCGTAACTGCAAGGATCCATACTTTTTGGTTTTTTCGGTAAAGTCACGTAGGTAAATTTTTTTTAAAAATTAAAACAACTAAATTAAATCACGACGTTTCTGGCGCAACACAAGCGTCCGTCTTAAGGTGGCGACAGACACAGGGCACCTAAGCGGTTTTTCTTTTGCTGTGTCTGTCCCCACCCGTAGCCGGACACTTGTGTTGCGCTCGAAACGTCGTGATTTAATTTAGTTGTTTTCATTTTAATTCATTGTATTTTTTACCTACGTGACATTACCGAAAAAACCAAAAACTAAAAATGAGTTTCACTTGGCGTGGAGAAGTCAACACGGTAGGAATGTGGAATTTTCACCAACTGGCTCAGGGCTGTAAACGGGAGATGAGCGGATTTCACTTTGACTTTGTTAAAAAAAACACTAAGCGGCAGCAATGCTTGTTAGGGAAGTCACCAGTCGTTCTGCTGCGTGGGGTTTCGCGGTTGTGCTCTGTAGCTCTCCGTTGTGTTGTGCTTTCGGATCGGGTCGCGTGCTTTTCGACGCGATATCCGAAGTCTTGCTCCACGCGTTGCGAGCTTTGCGCTTCCTGCAGAAGAAACGGCCGGCAAATGGAGCGAAACGTGGAAAACACATGGGGGGCAATTGTCTGTACAGTATGTATGTTGATCTTCTTTCGCACCTTACATAGCCAACCAGAGGTGCTGGGGAAGGACAACAAACTAAACAGAAAAAGCAGTTCCAAAAAAATGTGCTTTCATTCTCCAGTGGCTTCCTAATATCGGAAGGAAGAGAGTTCCAGACGGCTGCAGATGCGCATCTGAAAGCGCGCGATGCAGTGAACATCTTTGTAGTATTTCGATTTAAAGCTTTCGTGACTGCAGGGATTCATCTTCTTGGTTATTTCGGTAAAGTCACGTAGAAGGGAAGTAATAAAACAATAAAAATAAAACATAAAATAATTCTCACGACGTGAGCCTGAGGACGGCTGCTTGCGTTGTGGCCGAAACGTCGTGAGAATTATGTTATTATGTTTTATTTTTATTATTTTATTACTTCCCTTCTACGTGACTTTACCGAAAGAACCAAGAAGATCTTTGTAGTAGTTGTCATGACATCGGAACACATATTTTTTTTCCACTGGCTCAGAACCTAAATAGACATTGGCATCGTCCATTGTTATAACATTGTGACTCAGTCATAAATATTTGACATCTTAAAATATACATAAATGGTTACGATACAAATCGTCGTGCTCGTTGCACAACTATAGCTTGACAAATGCCATTATTAAATTGTCACAAAGACAACGACAGTGTTTCATATCGTAAACCTGTAACTTATGAAGAATACACAAGTCCCCATAGGGATGTTATGCTGGCATTATAAATGTAATGATATAGCTGCCCCCAGAGTCTGGAACTCCCTTCCCTTAGCCATCCATACCATTGACCCCCTGACCCTGTTCAAGCTCAGGCTTGATGAACTTCCTATTTTTCCTCTGCCGATGACTGGACTTCCTCTTTCTCTCTGTAACTGAACTTAGTTAGAGACTTAATTGTGTGGAGTTGAGTTTTCTTCAACTTGTACGTTTGGGTTTGCTCTGGGGCTTTCACGTATATTTTCACGCATATGTATGTACCTTCGATTAGCACGATTTGTTACGTATGGTGCGAAAGAAATTCAACATCTATGGTGCTAATCGGAGGTGCAGGGGAAGGACAACAAACTACATATAAAAAGCAGCATCAACGTTCAGAAACGATCGGGCCAAACTTTCCAAAGCAGAACCTGCCTGAAAATGAATCCAGAAGTTTAAGAAGGCTTGTTTGGTTAATGAAAAATATATTATACAGCATAGTTGTAACGTAGTAATAAATAATATTCATACAAAACACAATAAAAACGTGTACTCGTGATGTTAATATAATAGAGTGTAATTGCCAATACAACGTACATTATTACACGACAATAGTGTGGTAGCAACACAATTCCCATACATTATTTGTTAAATAGCGAGGGATGTGCAGGGCATTCCAGGATTTATTGTTATACCGTTACGTCACTTATAGGATCCTATACGCATTCTGGATTTTGGCATAGGATCCATTATGCAGCATTATCCTGTAATTGAAATAAATACATAAATATTTACAGGACAATCTATATCAACCCCTCGAAGTTTTTAACGTTAAAAACAATATATGGAGTAAGTCAGCATGGGCCTTTCTTTTTTACATGTGGATTTTTCTACGAGTAGAAAATAACATCCGTAGAGCAATCCTCTAAGTAGGCGGCTCTCCCACTGAACCTGTGACTTTGAATTTTTCATTTCCCCTTGACTATTACGAGGGTGGTGCTCCTGCCTGTTTCACGTGAAAAATATAGAGACCATAAATGACAGCCCCTTTCTTTGAAAGGAACGTTTTAAAAAGGTCACTAAAATTGCTTTCACCCGAGGGTTACCTGCGGCATAAACGTCGGTATTTACTGATAAGTTCTGGGGGTGTGGTGTGCACTTTCGGTTATGAAACTGCCCATGCAACTTTACACCACGTCCATAGCGTGAGATATTGACTCGATGAGGTTGAATTTTCACGTAACAAACTCGCGTCCCACGCACAGCCTCCGAGTTTCACCCTCGCTCCAAACACGTATACAACCCTAACACTTGAGCGGAATAAGACCAAAGACTCGAGTGGTTCTGTCACAGCAGTGATAACAACAAAGTGAAAGGTGATGCCATGCCATTCAAGAGGCACATGACCTCCTGTGTATTTTCAAACGTGCATCTGAAAAGCTGCCAAGGAACTGATCATGCTCTGTCAAGGGCGGTGGAATTTTTTGACATGAACAACAATGGTGCTGTATGAACTGCAATATCAGCAAATGGTAGTTAACATCGTATACTTTTTTCCATTTAGAGTAATCATGTACAATTATTTCAATATGCCTTTGGAATATCGCATGGTATTTGGCAATAATGATGGGTTTGTGAGTGAGTTCTTTTTTTCTTCTCAACAAGATGCTAAAGAAAATTAAATTACAGGCAAAAAGAAAAACCCATTATTCAATATTCAGCCCGAGCACTTTTACTCATTACGGATAAGTGATGGTTTTGAGCCAATTCAAACCGATAACGTAAAACATTAAAGAGTTCAGCCCTGCAATTGCTTGCGCATGCCTCTGCTTGCAGAAGATATTGCATGAGAGCAGGGATGGCCAACCTGTAACAGACCAAGACTCAAAAAGTGTATACATAAGTGTACATATATTGACAGTTTTCGGCACAGCACGGGAGACATTCCTTATTGTTTGCTACCATGACGACATGTACGACGTTATGTCCCTTCCATAGAGCCTCATGTGGTGTATTCTTAGGTTTTTTTCGGTAAAGTCACGTAGGTAAAAATTTTTAAATTAATAAAAGTTAAATAAAAATAAAATAAAAATCACGACGTTTCGGAGGCAACACAAGCTTCCGTCTTCAGGTGGAACCATTGCAGTCACGAAAGCTTCAAATCTAGAACTCATGTGGTGAGAGCCATGTGGGTCGAAAGATGCCAGTTGGTCAACGCTGCTCTAGAGGGCCTCTCTCGATGGTGCATTGGCCTCCTCTGCCATGCAGGCCAGGCATTTTTGAAGGGGTGTGAGTACCAATATTTTACACCACCGCATGTATCGTGCCGATCAAATAACGCTGGCGCGCCCATTTGTACTGCTGGGTGGACAGAGGCGGAGGGATATTAGGGAACGTGAACCATTGTATCAACTGCCACGCCAAGAGATTGAATAAACCGGCGACATGTATATATGTTGAACTTCTTTCACACCATACGTAGCCAAACGTGCTAATCGGAGGTACGGGGGAAGGACAGCAAATTATACAGAAAAAGCAGTTCTAAAGAAATCAGTTTTCAATCTATATTTAAAAGTGTATAGCTCCAGTAGCTTCCTAATATCGAAGGAAGAGCGTTCCAGACGACCAAAGAAGTGCATCTGAAAGTGTGCGATGCGGTGATCGTCTTTGTCCGATGTTTAGCCAAAAGCCGCGGCGAGGATGACTGGAGTTTGCAATTACCTGAGTGTGATGAGCATAAGAATCGATATTAATAGATGCAGCGATGTGTCCATCCTCCCTGAGTATTTCACTCAACAATGTGTTGTTGTTGTTTTGGTGTGGTATCTAAATGGCAGCATGTCACTTCACAATGCACCTATTGAAATGGCCGAGCAGTCCGTGTGTATTGTCTAAGTTCTTGTTCATGTGGAAGTTTGTTTAAGCTTTGAAAGGTATTTCAGAAGTTTCTTTAAAAAACTATAACTCAAAAAACCCATAAAATGTCAAATATGTTGTGAAAAAAAGGCAATAGGATGTATCGACTCCTGGCAGGGAAAGAAATGTTAAGAATTATTGCTACATTCTAGTATCACAGACAACATTGGCATGGTGCCAACATGTTACTCGGTCATAAGTTACGTCTCGTAATGACTTTAAATGAACGGCCAATCTGAGTGGGTCAAGATTGGTGAAGAGAGAAATGTATTTATGTACGCTCCCTACAAATAAAAATGCAGTGAGTGTTCAATAATTTCACTACAGGATTCCCTCGTTATTCACGACAGATACTATTTTCACCAGGTAAGGCCCACTGAGCATTATGGCTCTTTTTCAGAAGCGAGCTGGCCACTAATGATAGCTCAACGAAGTGGCTTATTGCCCTCATGAAAATTCATAGCAGCCAAATATTCGAAACCTATGTTTATTCTAAATGTGGAGGGAAAAACCGGAGGACCCGGAGAAAAAAATCCACGCGACCACGGGGAGAGAGACCACGCAAACTCCAAATATACAAGGCGTCAGGGTCGAACCCACGAACTCCTGTACACCAGGCGAGATAGTTAACATCTCTCTACGGTGGCGCCCTCGTGAAGAGCAAGTTTCGTGAAGAGCAAATGTCGCAGATACCACTGGTCAACACACTTTTTCTGGCATAAGGTATTCTAACTGTGTAAAGGCAATTTTGGGGTACTGATTCCAAATCTGGCATCAGTTTTTGTCTATCACATCAGGTTTTTGAGATATCAAATATTGCATTTTCAATAAAAACTGCAGAAGAAAAATATTAAATAGATGTGGATATCTACATAAAATGATATTATAAACACACTATCCTAAAAATACAGCACCATATTTTAACACTAAAGCAGTCACTGACTCGCACCAACTCGCAATCATAAGTGACAGAGTTAATTTCGGGTAAAAATCAATGAAAATGGGGTATGCCGATAGCATAAAAATGAAATGTGATAGAGAAAATCTGAGATCAGATTTGGAATCAGCATCCTGAAATTAGTCTAAACAGCTGCAAAAGTCCAGTCCAGAATTTTTCTTTTTTGTTGACCAGTGTAATGGCCTACGAAAACCTATCTGTCGATGCAGTCGCCTCGAGTTCTGGATGTGATTCGATGATAGTCAAAATCGCAGGTACCAAGTTCGTGAATAACGAGGGCATGCCGCACACTATTCAAACTAATTATTTGGATATGCTGAGTTGGCAGTGGTGCATAGGCACAATGAATACAAATAACTCAACACACTTGTCAACAACAATGTGGCCTTGAAAGCAGAAATATATATATAATTGGCGACGTTTTTGGCAATGGTCCTTCTTCATGGTACATAAGCATGACTACATTGCTGAGTACAGAAGACTGACCTGCACCTAATCCCTACCACACTGGTCCACTGCCCTCCTGCAATCATGGATTCTTATAATAATGCAGTGAACATCAGCAGGTACGGATTAAAACAAGTTTCATTGATTCTTACAGGCGTGTGATTTGATGCATGTCTAATTTAACTCAAGGCTGGATTACCAATTCATGACTCAACTCATTGTTTCACTGCTGGTATACGGCCAGTTTTGCATTGTGATTTTGTGTTTGTTGATTTTAAGTAACAATACATGTGCAGGGTTTTTGTTCCATCGGGCAATTTCATTAACTCTTTGCAATGATTTTAGTATAATACACATTACAACACACTCCTTGCAGTTCAATGAAAGTGGTATATAGCGTGAGTCTGTTACAGTACATCAGAGGTCGCAACCGGGTACCCGATATCCATACCCTACCGATACCCGGCTACCCGTACCCGGCCAGGTACGGGTACGGGTACCCGTTTGTGACCCTGGTGCGGTCGGGTACGGGTACGGGTAGGCCGTGAGTCACTGGTGAGTAACCGTTTGTCACTCATTTCGGGTAGGGTACGGGTACGGGTAGGCCGTGAGTCACTGGTGAGTAACCGTTTGTCACTCATTTCGGGTAGGGTACGGGTACGGGTAGGCCGTGAGTCACTGGTGAGTAACCGTTTGTCACTCATTTCGGGTAGGGTACGGGTACGGGTAGGCCGTGAGTCACTGGTGAGTAACCGTTTGTCACTCATTTCGGGTAGGGTACGGGTACGGGTAGGCCGTGAGTCACTGGTGAGTCACCGTTTGTCACTCATTTCGGGTAGGGTACGGGTAGGCCGTGAGTCACTGGAGAGTCACCGTTTGTCACTCATTTCGGGTAGGGTACGGGTACGGGTAGGCCGTGAGTCACTGGTGAGTAACCGTTTGTCACTCATTTCGGGTAGGGTACGGGTACGGGTAGGTCGTGAGTCACTGGAGAGTCACCGTTTGTCACTCATTTCGGGTAGGGTACGGGTAGGGAATCAAAACCCGTTTGCGACCTCTGCAGTGCAGCCTTTTGGCTTACCGCTTGTAGATCGCCATGAATTAATCATGAAACACTCCCCACTGAGCCGAAATATAAGCCATTTGTTCCTAGCAACGTTCTGTAGTAGAGGGTTCTGTGCTTCAGAATGTCGCAAAACGAGAATAATGGATAGCTGCTTTGTCAAGCCACTAGCGGCTGAAGGCCTCCACGTGCCGTGTTAGTTACAGAGGTTCATCTTCTTGGTTCTTTCGGTAAAGTCACGTAGAAGGGAAGTAATAAAATAATAAAAATAAAACACAATAATGGCTAAAATAATAAAAATAAAAAAATGTTTTATTTTTATTATTTTATTACTTCCCTTCTACGTGATTTTACCGAAAGAACCAATAAGATGAATCCCTGCAGTCACGAAAGCTTTAAATCGAAAAGTTGCAGAAGTTGTTTGACCGTGCTTCACCACGCTCGGCAGTGTTGGTGGGTTGGTGAAACGAGGGCGCTGGACCAGTCCAGATAGTGCTCTCATCCGAAGTTAGACGTGGGTGGGAATCAAACTGAGGTCACCGCGTTTAGCGTGTCGGGCACACTGGCCACATTGCCGCCGCTGAAAGTGGAACATTATGGACAATATTCAGACGACTCTGGATATTTGATTTAGTTTAAGTTCACCAAAGCGACCATCGTTAATGAGTTGGAGTCATTCTGAAAAGAGTCACTTTTTAGGGGTTTATTACATTTTCTGATGTGGTCATATCTCATATTACTTGACCACGCCCTTTTTAAGTTTCCAAGTATTTTCCTATGTAAGCTGGACAGATATGAATCTTTGTGCATGTAATTGGCTCCTGCCAGCTGTAATTATTTTTAAAAATAAAATTAGTCACATTTTGTAGCGAAAAGGCAATGTCCACCACGTGACAGACGCATACAAGCAAATATTTCCCATCTTGACTGATGAAGACAGAGCTAAAATAACAACATTACCATGTTATAGGATCCATGCCTGTTCCCAAAGGCACTTTTTGGTTTTCCATAGGAAACAGGAATGCCCAGTTGGACTTGGCAATGCCGTCAAAAAAAGACCCAGCGTCGAAGTTGTTAGCTGACGAAAACGAACCTCTGAGCCTTGCAAGACAGGTGGACCGCCGGCCCACAAGACCACTCGGTCTCTCCTCAACTATTCCTGAGCACCGAGTTGTCAGGACATTTCGTTCTCGGTCAAGTTTGTGTGCGGACACCAGTTCGCAAACGGTGTCAAGGGATCACCGGGTCTGTAGGGCGGCAAGAACAGCTGACTAACTTCTCCGGCTAAGGGCACGTTCTGAAGTTCTGAGCGTTCTTCCATTCGTCTATTTGTGTGGAACTCAAGACTGTGAAAACACTGCGAGTGTAATTTTAGGAGATTGTTAAGTTGACCCTGTTGGGGGTCAGAATAGCCAATTTTCCAAAAAATGTATGTTAAACCATTTAGAAATGTTGCTGTTAATTAAGTACAGGTGCATACTTTAAAATGTTTCAGTCAAATGGAAAACTAAATTAAAAAATGTTCCATATTGATTCAACACCCCTGTGATTCGATTAATCTTCACGATTTAAGGTTGTGATTTGATGCCATACTTGATTATTTTCACGTAATTTTAGTCTAGTTTGTATTTTTTGTTGTTGTTTCATTTGTGCAGTTTTGTTTGCCGCTGTAGCCTAACTGCAACAAAATGAATTCAACAAGTTGCAGCCGTTTGTCAACCCACTGCTGGATGAAGGCTTCCTTATGCTGTGTCATTCATGGGTGTTTTTTTTCTCCATACTTCCCCACATTGATCATTGCAAGCTGGTGAAGGAAGGGCCCAGAATGGGCTCATACTTATCCTGGCCACAGCTGGAAATCGAACCCCAGTTGCTGGGTCAGAGCGCAGCATGCTAACCACTGCGCCACCTCTCCACGACATGCATTTAACATGAGCATATCATTTGCATTCATTTTACATTTTCAGTTCTCACACACACGAGTTGATGCAATTATATATTATGGGCAAAATAATAAATTTAACACTTACGCTTTCGCGACCAATATCATCCATAATAGAGGTGTTTTTGGGTTAGATCGCATAAATATATAAATGTGTCGTTAAACGCGCCACCACCCGACACAGCTAACTAGTAAGGGTTGTCACGAAAACAGAACGTGCCAATTCGTCACTAGTACAACACATCGGTGTGTTGGAGAGCAAAGCCACAACATTTACAATAAATAATATAATGAATGCTAGTTGTATCAGTCGATGCATCCATTAGATGTTTATCATGTATTAAACGAGGTCATTATGATGTATTGACCGGGGTCATAAATTGTGGTATCTAAACGTGTACTCTGGGCAAAGCCATATATGAAAAAGATGATAACGAATAATCATAGCCACACCCGTGTGTATTCGCAGCTTTTGGTAATGATAGCCCTAATCAACGATTTTTGGGTTTAGATCGCGTTTATTTATAAATGTGTCGTAACCCTCCACCACCCGACACGGCCAATCAGTAAAAATGTGTCACGTTGACAAAGACAAATAGTTCACTGCTTTAGCCCACCGGTGTGTTGAAGCAACAACATTTACAATTTGAGTACGACGTTTCGCTGGTAATTGCAACCAGCATCATCGGGCAATTCGCCAGAATGGCGAATTGTGAACTATTTGTCTTTGTCAACGTGACACATTTTTACTGATTGGCCGTGTCGGGTGGTGGAGGGTTACGACACATTTATAAATAAACGCGATCTAAACCCAAAAATCGTTGATTATGAATAACATTGGTCGCGAAAGCCTACGTGTTAAAATGATAGCCCTCATGATGGCCCAATCGGCATTAAATTTAATTTCCGACCGTAGTCTTGTTAAATAAAATAACTGAATGGGTCCATTTCAATTACAGAGCCGTCCACTCATGAAGATGAGATATGTCAATGGCAAAACTAATAAATGAATGATGATGTTGAATAAAGCTCCTTAGATTCAAAATGCATATTGTATGGATTTGGATATGCGAGTCTTTTCAGGGTAATTTCGTCCCACGTGTGAAAACACCCAGAATTGGAATGGGCCGAAAGTCAAAATGTAGGACCGTCCTGAAGGTCAGTCTGGAGACTCAGCGAGGCTTTCCTGAACAAATCATGAGCACCGTCATTATAATTAGTGACAAGTTGCACAGACCATCTATGTCGGAATGTGCACCTAGCATGTTAATTAGTCGTACAAGTAAAATGCAAATCAAGCGTTGCTTTATTCAACGTGTCACATCATCCTTTATGAACATCCGCGCTCATGCATTGTAATGATGTTGGGTGACAGCAAGAATCATGGAATCACTAATTCCATCCTAACATTGTGATGTATTGCAGTGCCTGTAGTGGTGGCACGAGTTGATATGCAACAATTCCGCGTAGAAAACAATTGATCCTCGCGCACGGTATTTGAAGCATTAATTGGGAGCGTAAGAATGTATTATAATCAATAAATGTTGTTCATTGTCGTCGGCATCGCAATCCCGGGAGACCATAGTCTTCTTGTCGCTTGGGAGGGTTACGTCTTAACGCAGCGTCTGCTGTGGCTGTGAAAGTCCAATTTGCTTCTAGAGGCAGACTCGGCCGCAGTTGTTTCATTTGCAGGACGGCCCTGGTGTTGTCGATGTTGTGGTGGTGTCCTGGTGTTCCTTTTCTCTTCGCTCGCTTCGCTTCTCGCTGCTGAGCCAGAGTTGTTTAGTACTGGTAGGAACTTCCTGGTTACACCAGCCCACAGGGGATTATTGTGTCCGTCGTGCAGGGAGGGGCTGGGTGGGGAGGGAGGAGCTGGGTGGGGAGGGTGGGGAGGGGCTGGGTGGGGAGGGTGGGGAGGGGCTGGGTGGGGAGGGTGGGGCTGGGTGGGGGTGGGAGGGGTGGGGCTGGGTGGGGAGGGGCTAGTCACCCCGTGGTGCCCTTATAAAACTCAACGTTTAACCTACTCACGCCGGCTTGTGCCCGCCCTCACACACGCCGCCGTTGACCCTGGCCATTGACCGAGCAACCCAACGTTCCTACCAGCTCCCTCCGCAGGAATGTGTTTTCAGCAGCGCGCTGCGAAGTGCCCGCTGCCATTGAAGATGGTCTTGGGCAGCAAACAGATGCGTGGCTCCACTGATATTGCCGCTGATCCTGCAAGTTGTAGTGGAATTATTGTCTCAGCCTTTGTGAAACCCATTAAAAACCTATCACAGCTTTGAAATGAAAAAGCAATTATCTCTGCCAAATATCGTCGTCAATGTTACATCTCATGTGTAATCAGCATTACAATGAGTCACTGCTTCGGCAAACAGATAATGATTGGAATGTGGCTTTGAGAGTAGACATCAATTGTATGGCAATGCAACATTAAGCACTCAAATCGTATAACTACTTAAACCATCCTGAATAAACATATTTTTGCACATGCCAGAATAAGTTATCCGTATTTGAGAAAATGTAACAGGTGTTTCCTTACAGCATTTCTTGGCCGATTAATTGGTTGCAAAATGCACCAACACAAGCATACGTCTCAGAGTCTGGAAACACAAACTGAAAATTACGTAGCATTCATCAGGACTAACACAGTTCATTCATATTTTCTGCAACTTGTAATGCATCACAGGCGCATACACAAATAAGCCCCTTGTTCATGTGGCCAGACCTGTGGCAAATGCTGTGATTGAGTACCTATTATGGCCAGGATCTCAACGTGCGCGGATAATGGCACTCTGGACCTCCAGCCAAATACTTGCGCCAGTATCAGTTACTCGTTTTATTTCTTGGGCTCACCTCGAGGAGAGCCGAACAAATCCAAGTGTGCAAATGCCACCCGTGTGTACGAGTGAAATTTCAACGAGTGTCGCTGCGATTGTATCGCCACCGTGCTGCTGCCAGACGACGACGAGCATTCGCGGGAATTGCCCGATGATGCTGGATGCAATTACCAGCGAAACGTCGTACAATTGTAAATGTTGTGGTTTCACGCTTCAACACACCGGTGGGCTAAAGCAGTGAACTATTTGTCTTTTGTCAACGTGACACTTTTTTACTGATTGGCCGTGTCGGGTGGTGGAGGTTACGACACATTTATAAATAACGCGATCTAAACCCAAAAACGTTGATTATGATTCGCGGGAGAATTCGCGAAAAAAATGTAAGATCCCTGGACAGACTTTTTGGGGCATGTGCGAGCAATCATCACCATGCCCAGCCAACCTTCTAACTCCAGTGCTTCTTTTTTCGTATAGCATGTGGGGGGCGGGGGGGGGGGGGGTGAAGCAACAGTTTGTGTAGATGTCATAGTTGAATGTTAAGGTCCTTCGACCTATCCAAGGTGGCAGTAGACGCTTCACGGCTTGCAGCGATACTGCCAGGGTCTGGTGCGGATGGCGCACTCGTCGGTAATGCGTTTCATGGTTTGGGCTTTAGCATAGCCGCAGTTTGGCGATTCTTTGCTGACATTGACACACTTCGCCAGATACCTCTATTCAAGATCAAGTTGTCATCGTGCCAAAGCCGCCGATGCCACTACATCTCACCAGTGCCTTATACGGTCTGACAAATTCTACAGCTGCTGCGCAGTAGACACGCAACCTCCAAAAGCCATCCTGATGGTATCCCACCATCTGGTTTTAGGTATTCCCCTTGGTCGCCGGGCTCTTGGAGACCATTCCATCACGGCCTTTAAGATTATCCAAGGTCTCGCCCTTGCCTAATTTTACTCTCTCATCTCTGTCCGTATTCCCCATTGCGTACCCCTCGCTCCAGCAACCTCGGCCTGCTGTCCACACCGCAGGTCAAACACGTCTCCATGCGGTGGGTCCAGCCTGCCCCTGCAGTGTGGCATTCCCTTCCCTCCTGATATCTGTGCTGTTGACGCCTTCTCGTCGTTTTGAGTCCAGACTCAAACCTGTCCTCTCTTCTGCCTATGATTGAGTGTATGTTTGTTAAGTACTATTCTTGGGAGGTTTTGCGTGATTTTGGCAATGTATCAAATAGGTTTCCCCTTATAAGATGGTATTTTATACGTATGGGGAGATAGTTGCATTTGTTATAACATGCCCAATTTTAACCCAATCCCGTTTTACGTTTTACCGTTATGTGCGATCAGCACGTTGCTTTCATGAATGATATTTCATGTAGAGATGCGAATTCGTATTATAAATCAACTTTATTCGTATCATGCCCAGTGTCTGTCGCAGAAACCATTCATTCCTCCATCCAGAACGCATGTCCCGCCCAGCACAACCAAATCTCCTAATCATATCTAAAACACTCACCTGCCATCCTCTCATCCAGACTTGTGCATTGCTTTATTCTGTCTCGTCGTGAAATCCCTAGCATCCGTCTCAGGCAGCCGTGCTCCAAGTGTCAACTCATTACTTTAGAGCTTCCACTCTATGATCCACACAGTAATAGTGGTCGCACTCCCTCCTCGAATACGCTTTTCATTACACTCAGACTGATCTGTCTTCTCTTCCAAAGCGATGCCCCTGGTCCATTAAGAGCAGGCTTCTGTTGAGGCAAAGATACTCGAGGCGGTACACGTTGCAAGGTTCACGCGGCAAATGTAAATGCATCGCATGTTGGCACACATTGCATTTACACTGAGACCTCCTTTAGCAGCGACAAAATATAGTGGTAGGTGTTTACCCTTTAAACTGGTACAACAACTGACACCTTTATACACAAGGCATCATGTTTGCAATAACCACAACACAAGCAGTCAAAATGCAAAAAAAAAATGCAAACAAATCATTATCACAGTTGTTTCTTTTTGTTTGCATTTTGACTGCTTGTATTGTGGTTATTGCAAACATGATGCCTTGTATAAAGGTGTCAGTTTTTGTACCAGTTTAAAGGGTAAAAACCTACTACTACAATAACACATTGCATTGTTTTGACAGATGTTATCTACGATGGAAACGCAATGTTTCAACCAAATACACAGGTTAAAATGTGCTTTCAGTGCTTGGAAAGCGCTGCTTCGCTACCATTCACTGTAACATTTGTCGTAATTTAGGAAGTTAGTATATCCTGGGACTCCCTGCCAGGTCAAAAAATAAATAAATCTAAAAATACCGAGCGGTCCCTATTTATTTCGCACTATGCAGGAGAGGCATCTTGGCGTACGCGTGTTTGCGCGTGCATGTCTGTGCGCGCAGCATCCGCGTGTGCGTTGCCTTGGTGTGTGCATCCTGTGCAGTGCCGGATTGTCCCAGTAGCAAAAGTAGCTACATATGCTACGGGCCCCGCACTTTCAAGAGCCCCGTGCTAAATCCTTTCAAGCTATCAATTCCGGTTCAGTGATTCTGCACTTGCTCTATTACTATAGTACTATACCGCCTTCAACTTTTATGAACGACTGGGTGTTTAAGGTTAGCGATTTGTCGTATTATCTGGCTGTATAGTAAATGAAAACATACAATTACTTTACTTTGCAAGTAAAAAATGTGTGTTTTAATATTTATGTTTATTTTATTTTATTTAGGGCCCCTTCATAACATATGCTTACAGGCCCCGCACTAGCTTAATCCGGCACTGGTCCTGTGTACATGTTCAAGGACAACATTGGGACTTATCTCAGTCTTGCCCGTCACGTGTCAACCGCGTTACTGAACGGTACTCGAGAAGTGGCGAATGCTGTTGCAACACATGCGACACTCGTGTGTGGGGCACACGGCTCTCCCCTTGCACGTGAACTCCTACAACAGCACCACAAGGCTGGGGGATATTCTCGCATTTCAGCGCAAGCTTTCTCGGGGACATTCCATAGGAATATATACCAAGGTATGCGCCGCGTTGAAGTCTCAGCGAGCTTGTAAATACATTTACGCGTCTATTATAACATCATGACTCATACCAACATAAATAAAAAAAATATATCGATCATCAAATGTATGTGAGAGACATCTAAATGCGTACAGTTTGGTGTGCACCGTAAGTTTACAGTTTATAATATAGAGAAGTAAATATTAAACACCGTGGCAGGGCTGGGACCCATATACTTGGTTATTTCGGTAAAGTCACGTAGAAGGGAAATAATAAAAATAAAACAATACAATTCTCACGACGTTTCGATTGCAACACAAGCAATCATCATCAGGTGTGAAAAAATACAGCAAGAAAAAAAAGGGCTGGGAACGTTACGTAACAAATTGTTCGTGCTTTTCTTCATTATAATTAGTTATTCTTTGGTATAATCATTGACGCGACAGTGCAATGGATACCATGCACAATAACAAACGAGACGAATACATTAACATTAGCTCACGGAACGTATCCAGTTTGTTGCCTCGTTTGTTCGCTGTGCAAAATTCCTGAAGGACCCTGCACTCGCTCTCTGCAATCTTGATGGTGTTTGTCTTTGTTGTTGCTGTTGCTGCTCCCACGCACCACGGATCTGCCTTTTAAAAATTATCTAGGAAAGTAGTTAAACGGGATCATCCGTGCAACGAGTCAAAATTGACTAAGCTAAAAACTGAGGTTATAGTTAACAGGTTCAAGTTCAAGTTCATTTATTAGGTATAGCCCTGTGAGCCATTCGGCTCTTGAATCGGGTGCAACCGCAACAAACAAAAAACAAAAACATGAACAGGAAAACATCTTAAAGTGACTGTGTGAATATGTGCAAACAGAAAATCCAAGAAAAGACAGCAAAATATTGCAGAAAAAGCACCGTACACCAACGCTGTGTGCAAAAATCCCAGTAGGTTGCAAGTCAAACAACAACAACAACCACAAGACAACTTAGATTAAGGCCATCAGTCTAACTCCGTAATAAAACAAACGAACATGGCCAAACCAAAAAAAGTTTTCGAAATGTTTTTAAATGCAGCAACCTCATTTAATGTGCGTTTTTGTTGTTGTTGCCATGCTGCTGAATGGACGAGACATTGGTCTGAACTGTGTGGATTGGCGCAAGTGTAAGAAGCGTGCTTTGGTTTATATTTATCCATGAGGTTGTTGTTCTTGAGGTTCCACAAACATCCAGGTCATTTACCACCCCTCCTCCTCCCTCACACAGCCACGCGTGGCACTTCGCTGTTAAGTCGTTGCTCACATTTAAACCCAAGACACAATTTGTACGGCGTGCTTTTAACAACCGCTCTCAAATTGCTTTCTGGGGAGCTGTTTCTGCAGTTTTTTAGGGCACGGATGGAAGCCTCTTGTGCACAAGGAATATAGTTCCTGCACAGTACATCAGTGTACGTAAAACATGTTCACCACACGTAACATTCTCTTTTTAAAGATAAGGGTTCTTACATGCCGTGTGGCAACACATGCTCAAATATAATCTGTTGGCCGTTTTTTTAAGCCATTGCACTTGGTCATGATTACCTTAGAGTATTGTTAAATAAAGAAAACTATCTAATGTTTACTCTTTGGTTCTTTCGGTAAAGTCACGTAGGTATAAAACGAAATAAATTAAATCACGACGTTAAATCACAACGTTGTCAGCAGTTCTCCTGCTGTATCTGTTCCACCTGATGAAGGTCGCTTGTTTTGCGATCGAAACGTCGTGATTTAATTTATTTTATTTTATACCTACGTGACTTTATCTAAAAAACCAAAGAATATGGATCCCTGCAGTCACGAAAACTTCAAATCTAGATTGATCTAATGTTTAATTCATTGAGTCCTTAAAACCAAGTGGTTAATCAGTGTCATATTTCCACGCAGAATTACGGAGGCACATTCCAGGGTGGAATTGCTGGAATCGAATATGATTCGTGCAGAAATCTCCCAGTGCTGACGCTATGTGGTCTGGTGTTGTGGCTATAGGTCGATCTGCTGTGTTTTGGTTGCATCTTCCTTTTAGCAAGTGGAGTCCCATTGCTTTACATGAAACAGAGTATACGTGAGCAGGCACTGGGCAGATGATTTTCTTGGAAGCACTATCAGGGATGTAGGTGGTCAATTCCACAGCAACAGAGATAAAGCATGGGACGCAGAACCTCACAGCTATGAGATCAACGCACTTTTGGATGAATGCCACCTCCCGCGAACTTGCGCACGAACCGATTCCATTGCTGCATCTCCACAGTGCACGTTCTCTCGGACTTTGTAGGCATCTTTTGGGTGTTTATATATAAATGATGATTTCACCCGCATTGATTGGTCTTGTGATCCCATTACTTGGCATTTTTGTTATGCGTTTATTTTATTTTTGCTCGGAACTAGTCAGTGGTGACATGTTTACAAACGTGAGTCCGTGGCATTTGTCCTGCACACTCACACGCACACAGTGTAGAGCAGTGCTTTCAAATTTCACATATTTCGTGTGTGTGTGATAGGTAAACTGTAGGGAAATTAACAAAAGTGTGTACTTTTGGCCTGAGGTGCAATTTGTAAGGCTGCGCTGACACAGACTTATTTCATCTAAAGGTTATAATCCCTTGTTCATCATGACGTCCTTTTTACTTCGATGTCTCAACAGCGTGACAGAGATCGCGTGACGTGAGGGTTCTGCCTTTGTAGTGAGGGTTGTGAGTTGACGCTGAGGAGGGGGGAGGAGGCGCCTCGCCCCCCCCCCATGTGGAGTGACGTCACCCGCTAATTATTATTAATGATGGGAAGGGCGAGAAATTGCAGGGCTGAACCTTTGCCTTTGTCAGTATATATATACACACACACAAGTATAACTACAAATCATGTTTCGATTTAAAGCTTTCGTGACTGCAGGGATTCATCTTCTTGGTTATTTCGGTAAAGTCACGTAGAAGGGAAGTAATAAAATAATAAAAATAAAACATAATAAAACAATTCTCACGACGTTTCGGCCACAACGCAAGCAGCCGTCCTCAGGTGAAAACCAGGTCCGTCGAGGCGACAGAGTCTGAATGAAACAGCACACGAGCTTGGAGCATATATATAAGCATATATATTATATATATGCTCCAAGCTCGTGTGCTGTTTCATTCAGACTCTGTCGCCTCGACGGACCTGGTTTTCACCTGAGGACGGCTGCTTGCGTTGTGGCCGAAACGTCGTGAGAATTGTTTTATTATGTTTTATTTTTATTATTTTATTACTTCCCTTCTACGTGACTTTACCGAAATAACCAAGAATACAAATCATGTGTGAATGTTTACAAATAATTGACTTACTTTCATATACAGTACAGCATTGGAACGCTTTTACAATTACTTTCAGCAATGAACAATTCCACGCAAACCCAATAAAGAACTTGTTACGAGTATTTAGAATTGGTATATTTATGCCCATCGTAAAATACGTGCGGTGATGTCTAAATTAATTACAGTATATGGAAAGATGTACATTACATACATGTGAATTCATTTATAACATATGAATTCCCACACGCACATTATATGTTGAAAAATGCATACTTTTTAAAGGAAATAATATTTACTAATTAACTTATAGACCACGCTCCAGCATGCCAGCAAATGAGCTGTACAAGCCCTTGACAGGGCCCAAGAATGTATAGGGCATGTGTAGGCTTTTCGGGATTAACCTCAAATGTCTCAGTAGTGATGTAGCCCATGAGTGGCTGATGGACACCGAGCACGATTGGTGCCTGTAATGCCGTCAGTGGAGCTTGAAGAAGAGATGTAGGCAAGAGATGCAGAGTGTATGCAGAGTGTATTGGTTTAGCCATGTTTGTTTGTTGTAGTACAGAGTTAGACTGATGGCCTTAATCTAAGTTGTCTTGTGGTTGTTGTTGTTTGACTTGCATCCCACTGGGATTTTTGCACACAGCGTTGGTGTACGGTGTTTTTTTCTGCAATATTTTGCTGTCTTTTCTTGGATTTTCTATTTGCACTTAGTCACATATTCACTTTAAGATGTTTTTTGTTCATGTTTTTGTTTTTTGTTTGTTGCGGTTGCACCCGATTCAAGAGCCGAATTGCTCACAGGGCTCTACCTAATAAATGAACTTTAACTTGATTTATCGTAGTGAGCTCGGAGAAGAGTAGATTTTAAAAAATGAGATGCAATGAGATTAGAGAAGAGAGATGTTGAATATATATATAGATGAGAGAGATTGATTCGCTTTCAATGGTATTAGCCTGTTATGTTTATTAGGATTTGACCATGAATCTGAGCTCATTTTAAGCACCCATATTTTTATGAATATGGAGCCCCTTGAGTCACTTGGGGTCTCAATCTTTTGTATTGCACTTTATATTTATTCATGCACTAAATTAAGACCAAAAAAAGCAGCTAAAGCCACACTCATGAATTCTGTGGAGTACGCAAGATGTAAATTTAATATTGCAAACGTATCATGAAAGGTAATGATTTAACTAATTGATGAAAACGGACTGAATTTTAGAGGCTCGGTTGGTGAGCTTGCGTCCTGCTTGAAAATGCATGCACTTCAAAAGTATTTGGAGAGGACCATTTGCAGGTGCCTGGGTTTGCTGTTGCTCAGAACACGAGTGGAAATATCGGTACAAACGATCTAAAAAAATACTGTAATATCCAATGCATGCAACACGTTGCTCCTACTCGCCTCCGTTGCAAACTTTAGAGTACTGTTGAACATCATTGTGCGAGTGACGAGGAGGCTCACCCTTAGTAAATGTTATTACTGTAAGAAGCTTTCGTGCTACATCTATAACCCATCGGAGCTATTCAGTGAAAGCAAGAACACGGCAAAAGGGGTTCTAGATTTGAAGCTTTCGTGACTGCAAGGATTCATATTCTTAGGTTTTTTCGGTAAAGTCACGTAGGTAAAAAATGTAATTAATAAAAATAAAATTAAAATTAAATAAAAATAAAATATTTCAAATATTTTTATTTTACTTTTATTAAATTTTTTTACCTACCCTAAGAATACGGCAAAAGGGGATTGATGATGTGGGGCAGGTAAAGGCAGGCTAGTGGAATACCACACTTGTGTGTTTAGCCACACTAATTAAAACTGGTTAGTGGTTAACCCGATGATCCCCATGAACTTTTTACGGTTGGCAGGAAAATTGCGTTCGTCCCGAAAGGTTTGGACCAAAACAGGGGGCCGCGGTGAGCCTGGCCCTCCAAAGATGGAGTCTTTCCATGCAGCGAGCCCCGTGTGGACACATCGTTCCATTGCGTCGTTTGCCCATCTGATGGCACAGATCATCATGCACATCCATGGGTTTATTCCGTTGCACGTGTCATCATCGGTTTCATTTGCCCCATGCATTTGCGCTGTCTCCCCTCCCACCCTGTAAATAACAACACACAAGCTGTAGTTGTAATGAATTTTCATTTTAGTACCATTCGCTACACACTCAACGGTTTGGAGAAGTGCAACGTTTCAGAAACGGCTTCAAAATGATACAAGTAATTGGGGATTATTATTATATTTCTAATATTACTTTTATTCATTTTAATTTCATTTTTTACCTACGTGACTTTACCGAAACAACTAAGAGTAATTGGGGAAATAATATTTTAATACGTTTAAAAGGTACGTCTTAAACTTTGTCACTTACATTAGAACTTTAATATCTGTTTGTAGTTCAAATTATAATTGTGAACTGCAGCTAATAAATGTAGAGTTTGTGTTTATTTTATTTCCTGGCTTAGACTGCCCTCATATAAGTTTATAAAGAATCGAACGTTTCACTTACAATGCTAAATTACATAATGCGACGATGACAATTATTGATGATGGTGTGTTGCACAACTGTGCGTCAAAAAATTAAACAGCTGTTATTAAAATATGAACAAATTATACGACATCCCATAACTTTCGGTATTATTGCATTTTTTTTACAAGCATTATAAGCAGAGTGGAAATTAATAACAGGGTTACATAATTTGCATTCCACCACTGGACTCGTGTGACAATGATGGGAAGTTTACTCGTTACGGGGATATTTCACCCGTCTCGATGAACTTGCTGGGTACTTGAGACTCAGCCGAGGGCAGTTGCAACATTCTGAACAGCTCCGTTATTAGCCGAGGGGCACGGCTGCCTCGGAGCTCGCCACCAAGGAGAACCACGTGGGATGGAAAAGTTGAAGTTCTCACACGGAAGGATTTTCGCTGACCTCACAGCATGCCCTCCTGTGTTCGTTAAGTTGTGCTGCCAATGGAAAGGGGCCTCGAAGACTTTAAAGCTTTCGTGACTGCAGGGATTCATCTTCTTGGTTCTTTCGGTAAAGTCACCTAGAAGGGAAATAATAAAATAATAAAATTTTAACATAATAAAATAATTCTCACGACGTTTCGGCCTCAACGCAAGCAGCCGTCCTCAGGTGAAGAACAGGTCTGTCGGGAAGACAGCGTCTCATTCATTCCTCAGGTGAAGAACAGGTCTGTCGGGTAGACAGCGTCTGAATGAATGAGACGCTGTCTTCCTGACAGACCTGTTCTTCACCTGAGGACGGCTGCTTGCGTTGTGGCCGAAACGTCGTGAGAATTATTTTATTATGTTTTACTTTTATTATTTTATTATTTCCCTTCTACGTGACTTTATCGAAAGAACCAAGAAGATGACATCGGCACCTCCGATTAGCACGGTTGGCTATGCACGGTGCAAAATCATTTCAACATACGGACAATTTAGAGAACAGGCTTTTGCAGCACATGCAGTAAAGGCGTAAGTATGTTGAACTTCTTTCGCGCCGTACGTAGCCAACCGTGCTAATTGGAGGAGTGGATAGGATTAAGCAATTCACCTATCCTTCCCCAGCCACATTTCTAGGTCGCAATTCGATTCAGAATCGATTTGTGTCAAACATTGCGGTGAATGGTAGTTGCCACTTGTGGTTGCAGGGGTGATTTGAACTCATTGCCTACAAGATACAATTTTGGAACTGAATCCCATTAAGAACCAGGCTACAGTCCACATTATAGACTGCCAGTACGCTCACTCAGTTTAATAACCATTGCTACAGTCTACATTATAGACTGCCAATACGCTCACCAAGCTTAAAAAGCAGGCTACAGTCTACATTATAGACTGCCAGTACACTCACTGAGGTTAAGAACCAGGCTACAGTCTACATTATAGACTGCCAGTACACTCACCCAGCTTAATAACCATTGCTACAGTCTACATTACAGACTGCCAGTACACTGATTCAGATTAAGAACCTTAACAAAAAAAAATTTCACTTTATTTTTATTATTCTTTTTCTATCTACGTGACGTTACCGAAAGAACCAAATAATATGAATCACATTCTTTATACGCTCGAGGTCGATACAGTTATCGCAAACTTAAAGACTCAATGGTAATGTAAGGTGCATCATTTAATATACAAAATGGGAATTTTTTTGCCAATTTCAAAGTTAAAAAAATAAGAATAGGTTTCACCTTTCTGGCAATAAAAAAGTGTTCACCACAAGTATGTGTGGTTATTGCAGACATGATTCCTTGCCAAAGGTTTCTATTTGATGTTTGGACATATTAACACCTTTTTTTATTGCAAGAAAGGGCAAAACCAATTTTTAGTTTTTTTGGATAATTTCCAACAGGTTTTGTTTATTTGCTGTTATAGGCAGCAGTATATTTTATGGTTCTAGACATGAACATCATTTGGTGTATTTAGATTTTTTTTATCGGACCTTAAATTTCAATTTTGTATCATCCAAAATTATGATGTCACTCGAAATGACGTGCCACATTCCATCACGTCCACGCTTTTTGTAAGCACGGAGATGAGTTAAAATCCCAAAGTCTGTAAAAAGATCAAAATCTAAAATCGAATTATTACCTTTTTGTTATTCGAAACATTCGGAGTATTATCAATAACTAGCCGAGAATGAATTACCCATTCAAAATAATGCTGCAATCAAATATAATGCACACAGCATTGCAATACATGATCTCTTATTCATCGTGATGTGGGGGACCAATACGTGGATCCCATTATCTGCGAGTTAACTCCACTTATCCGCATGGTAAAAAAACCCATCGTGGATAATCGTGGATAAGTGGAGCAATTTTTTTTAAGTATTCCCACTTACCCTTGACAAAAGTGCGGTTAATTGGATGCCGTTCCACAATTAACTTGAATAAAATTTTTCTTCTTGGTTCTTTCGGTGACTTTACCGAAAGAACCAAGAAGATAAATCCCTGCAGTCACGAAAGCTTTAAATCGAAATTTGAGGAAAATTTGCTGATGAGGGCGGATAATATAGTTCAATTCGGCTGTGGGTTGTTGGCGTCTTAACGGATCCCAATGCCCCCTGTGGATAATGGGAGTTGTGAGTATTATCGTCGTGGAAACAACAATTACTAATAACGTTCACGATGAGGGTCAGTAGCGGGAGGCTTTGGCACCGCACTGATTAAAACATGTACGTGTGCTGTCAATTATGTGAGCCACATCGTAACATGCCGGGCGGGGGGAAAATATGCCGGGCTGCCCAAGCGACACCGATTTTCCATCTTCCACAAGTTGATTTCAAACGGGTGGCATGTGCGGGAATTGATATCGATCGATCGCAGGTAAACAGGAGCAGATGCGGTGGCATCAGGCCTCAGAGTGATTCATCAGGCACTCGATTACAAATGTATGATGATGATGGTTAATGTAAGTCGTTCTTTTGATCTTTGCATCACGAAACATCTCACGAGGATTGTCTCGGCGCTTCTAGACTGGCCGAAACACTATACTCCTCCACGGACGTTCCCGAAAGCGGCTCACAGAAGCCACGTCTTACTTGCGTAACCCAGCGGCCAGGCCCCGAGATGCAACGACCCGTGATGTCATGATTGCATGCAATTCCCAGCTGCATGCAAGCCGAACGTGACACAATGATGATGATAATAAGCAAAGGCCAGTGCGTGCTGCCCATGGCATTTGGCCCACGGGAATATTGACCGTCTTAATTTATCGAAGGCTTGTATTTTGTTGCCATAGGGTAACCTGGGGCCCAATTAGCGAAGAATGTATTACAATGCACCTCTTTGCCGTGCCTCCTTATAAGCCACAAACTGTGGCACCATCATAAAGGCCTTCTCTTCACGCTGATCTATTATTGGAGACACTGAGACATGCTCTGACCTTCATTGTGAAGTCATCTTCTTGAAATAAACAGGGCAGCATGGTTACTCACTTGCTTGCTCTCTGATGTAACAACCCATCCGCTTACTTGGTCAGGCAGTCTTCCCTGCATGGGTCACACATTGTCATTTGATGGCATGGGGTGTTTAGAGTCAAGCCACATTTCACCGCTCTTATTGTTAGAGATGAACCGAAGTTAATTTGCTGAAAGCTATTCGCTCTGCTGGAGACCTTCTTTGGCTGGATATCATTACCCTGCTGATTCCATCAAATATGTATACGCACTGTAGATGCATATCCTGTACTCCAAAACACTCGTGCGCTTTATTGGTAAAAGTAAAGGTGCAGTCCTGCAATTGCCTGGTCCTGTCACTGCTGGCAGAAGGTCTTCCACTTGAAGGAGGCCATAGCGAAGCTCCCTCAAGATGATATTTGGCCTGCTCTTCTCCGCTGACCAGAAATATATTGAAAGAGGTGAGAGCGCTGACACTTTACTCCACTGCAGATAGACTGACTGTGGTTGTGCCCATTCATACCTCTCGGTGAACAAAGGCGGTGGGGAGGAGGATTTAAGAAATGCGCACTTTTGTTTCAACCGCCACGCTGTGATGGTCAGCGCAGTGGACTTGCAATCCAGAGATCGGCGGTTGTATATCTTACATTTGACATACATGCCGAACTCTTCACAGTCGACCCTGGCTAGAGACACTGAACCACAACATATGTCAGGAGAAAGGCAAGCATTGTACGGTTAACCCATTATGACCCTGAGCACCATAGCTACGGCCACATTCACGTGGGTCACAATACCCCATTGTACGACAAATGCCCAGAGTGTGTGTACACCTGAGTGTATTGTGTGAACCTCACATGGGTTTTAAGCGCAAGGGTGTTCAATACAGTTTAACACGTGAGCTTTCGCGAGCAGTATTATTCATAATAGAGGTTTTTTTGGGTTAGATCGCGTAAGTATAAATGTGTCGCAACTCTCCACCACCCGACACGGCCAATCGGTAAGAAATGTGTCACGTTAACAAAACGCCAATTAGTTACTTGTTCAGCCCACCGGTGTGTTGAAGGGTGAATCCACAACATTTACAATTTGAGTTGTACGACGTTTCGCTGGTAATTACATCCAGCATCTTCGGGAAAACTATTCTGAAAAATCGCCCGAAGATGCTGGATGTAATAACCAGCGAAGCGTCGTACTACTCAAATTGTAAACGTCGTGGATTCACTCTTCAAACACACCGGTGGGCTGAACAAGTAACTAATTGGCGTTTTGTTAACGTGACACATTTGTTACCGATTGGCCGTGTCGGGTGGTGTAAGGTTGCGACAGATTTATACTTACGCGATCTAACCCAAAAAACCTTTATTTCTTAATTTGCTCTGTGCTCTAACGGTATCAGAATGCTCAAGATGCCTGAATGTTGTGGAAAGGTATTTTTCCTGCCGTGAGGAATGGGCTCCCGTTTAGGGTCAGCAACATGTGGTTTGTGTTACTTTACACGACAACAAAGAGAGCAACTGGCACACAACACAAAACTCAGCACATTCATCAGTGACACCGTGGCATTGAAAGGAAAAGATATATATATAAAAGGCAACGGTTTGAGAAATTGGCCTTTTTCATGGCGCATCAAAGGAGGATGGTCATTGCACAGAACGTCACCCATCGTGCGTGTTGAGTTGTTTTGTTCTGTGTTTGTGCACCGCTGCCAACGCAGCAGCAGCAGCATCGCCAAATAATTGGCACGAACGTAACACACGGACAAGGCACCACCTGAGTAAAAATAGAGATTGGCAGTTTTAAATGTGGCTGCCTTTTTGTTGTATAATTCATTGCGCACATTTCTTTCCCCCAATGAGTATAACAGGTGGGCTTGAAACGACACATAAGCCAGGTGTGGTGAGAGAGAGAGAGAGAATAAGTATAACCCGTAAAAACAAAGTTTTTCACTCTAAATCCTTTATATGCGTTGCGGCTAGAGTCCTCTCGTCCTCTGGCTTGAGATGGCTGCCACCTATGGGTCAGATGATTGTCTGCAGTATTAAACAATTGGTAATTAAATATTTAATTTGTTTTCCCTAAACAGTCTCAAATTTTGGAAAAAAAATTTCACGAACATTAATTGTCTCGCACAACGAGTCTGTGTGCAAAATGTCAGCTCGGTTGGATCACGGGAAGTGGGTTAAAAAACGACCGAAAGGTTTGCACGGTCGTAAGCAAGCAAGCAAGCACGCAAGCAAGCAAGCAAGCACGCACGCAAGCAAGCGAACTTAATATAAAGGATTAAAAAAACCCACCAGGTGCAATTAAATAACTTCACGCAAGTACTGTTTGTCAGAATCGTATTTCCTCCACCGCCTCCTACAGGCTCGACTTTGCCCTGCAAGTAGAAGTCTCGCACATCGCGGTGAATGTTTTCGTGATTCACCAACCCCGCCTCTGATTTTTTGAATCACAGACACGAGTCTCGACACTCAAGTGCAAGGTCACGGTGCATTCTGGGTCAACATATTTTGAATGAGAAAAGCAATGGTGCCAAACCGATAGAGCGTAGGGTGTCCTAATGGCAACACGCATTATTAAAACATGTCTATAGTTAGATAGGAAAAGTTTTTCACGTGTGGTTGAGACGGCAACATATTCCTCTCATGATTCTTTTTTTATTAACCATAAAATCTCGAGAACTATTTCAGAAGTGAATTATCCAAATTAACACATTCCTGCGGAGGGAGCTGGTAGGAACGTTGGGTTGCTCGGTCAATGGCCAGGGTCAGCGTGGTGTATTCCGCAAATATGTCCGACTGTGAGGGCGGGCGCAAGCCGGCGTGAGTAGGTTAAACGTTGAGTTTTATAAGGGCACCACGGGGTGACCAGCCCCTCCCGACCCAGCCCCACCCCTCCCTCCCACCCCCCACCCAGCCCCACCCAGCCCCACTCAGCCCCTCCCTACCCTCCCCTCCCCACCCAGCCCCTCCCCACCCTCCCCACCCTCCTCTCCCCCCCTTCCTCCCCACCCTCCCCTCTCCACCCAGCCCCACCCCTCCCATTTTTTGATGCACGACGGACGGACACAATAATCCCCTGGTGTAACCAGTGAGCTATAGGGATCTTTTTCAAGGGTAACTCTGTCATCAGAAAGACACGGCAGCAAGAGTTAATGAACACGATATAAAATTAAACAAATTTAAATAAAGTAATTGAAACCAAATGATCTTACAAAACAATTACGTGCATTAACATTTAACGGCACTTAGCAGAAGCATTCAACACAATATTAGTCGACATTGGCGAACATCCTGGACTCTCTCTCATCTCAATACGGATGACACGTGGAGGTCTAGAGCGGTGAGATCTGTACGTTCAAATCTTCACGGTGGTGAGATGTTAACTACCTCGCCTGGTATACAGGAGGTTGTAAGTTTGATCCTGATGCCTGTATATGTGGAGTTTGCGTGTTCTCCCCAGAAGTCGCAGAAATTTTTCTCTGGCTCCTCCAGTTTTTCCCTCCACATTTAGAAACATGCGCTCAGAATATTTGGCTGTTATTAATTCCCATGTGATGAGCCAATTCGTTGAGCTATCATTTGTGGCCAGCTCGCTTCTGACAAAGAAGTATATAGCTCAGTGGGCCTTACCTGGTAAAAAAAAAAAGATGAAAAGTTTTAGTCTACGAACTTATTGACCAAGCTCACATCGCTATTCGATTTTAATTTTTCGAGCAGCCGATGCGAGTAAAAGATGACACCCTGTAGTATTATATTCCCATTTCCCCGGGCAGCGAGCCTCACCCTTGTGCTCTGCTGCATAACATTTCAAGGTATTGTTAGGTCGGTTGGCAAGAACTCTGTTGACAAGTTGTGCAAGCGGGTAACAGGTGCATGAGGAATGCACCTCAGTTGTTTTTTTTTTGTCGTAGGTTATATGCCCCTGGACTTTGGTCCCTGAATAATTACTCAAGAGGGCTACAGCTAAAAAAAACGTAAACAGAACGCAAGAACATAGTGTTTCAGAAGGAAGATGTATGGCGTCGTTATTAAGAGTCCTCCTGTTGTTTTTTAGTTATCGACTGCAACGACTGCAGAGGTTTCATTTTGTGGGTGAGCAGAGGTCACACGGTCGGTCTCGTCCATTGAACGTGAGCTTTTTTTCAGCTCCTCCGCGAAACTCAGTCTTTTAAAGAAAGACAGCAGACACAATAATTGCCTAGAAGTGTTCCTAAAAATAGAAATATTCCTCTCCTCCTCGAAATAGAAAAAAAATGGCACGAGTTGTCGTTTCCACTGGAAGTATTGTGCGTGAAATCACGTGACTATATTTAGCAAGTAGAATATTCCCCTATCCTGAAGCAAATACCCTCAGCCTGCGCTTTCAAATCAATTCCTGGATAATAAAACGTGGTTGCATTCATAGTTTTGCATACGAATGCATTAGCGAACGCAGCATGCAGCAATACACTTAATTCGTTTGTCACGCTACATGTTGCTGTGTTACAAACTAATTTTGTTGTGTTGTCATTACGTTAGCAACCACGCTAATAATAGTGGCATATTATGCAGTCTGCCCCAGTCTTTCCTGTATACAAGTCTACACGTGTGTCTGGTGTGCTTATTAATGCAAGTCTTGGTGGGATCAACCTCTTGTAAGAATAATTAGGTTTTTTCTATATTCAAACTGTTTAAGCACTTTCCAAACTCGTAAACCTTCATTTCCTGCCACATACAGATACGTGCACATGCTAACTTGCACACGTATTTATCCACCTGTTAAAGTCAAGTATTATGTGGGGGTGGAGCGATGGCCCAAGTTCGATTCGAGACCATGGTTGTTTTACCATATTTCCCCACACTGGTCAGTCAGGGTTGTCAACTAAGGGGTCCAGGACCAATTCGGATATCGTTTGCCAGCGGACGGGAATCACATTCAGATGACTGGATTCCTCGTGCAGTACATAAACCACTGCGCCATCGCTAGACCCTGTGACAGTATGAAGTATCTACGCCTAATAATAATGTGGGAGCAGTGGTGAATTGGTTAGTGCACTGCGGTTTTTATCTTGCAATTCACATCCACGGCTAACAGAGGCGAGTGACATCTTAACGGGTCCTGTCCCCCACCCCCCCAAATGTACCAACCCACGTCGACTGGCATGGTGAAGTATGGTCAAACGACCCCCATGAGCGATGGGGGTCGGTGGTGAGATGTTAACTACCTCGCCTGGTATGCAGAAGGTCGTGGGTTCTATCCCGACCGTGACGCCTGCTGTATATTTGGCGTTTGCGTGTTCTCCAGTTTTTCCATCCACATTTAGAAACGTGCCTTTAGAGTATTTGGCTGCTATACATGTCCAAGTTGATAAGCCACTTCGTTGGGCTATCATTTGTGGCTAAGTCTCTTCTGAAAAATAGTTACATAGCTCCGTGGACCTTACCTGGTAAAATAAAATAGTAGTTTTTTTTATTACATCTGGAGATTACAATATAGAAAATTTCCAATGGAAATTAAAAGAAGTGGTAACAGGCCATTACACTTTCATCGAAAAGAGCAATAGTTAAAGATCGCACAGATTTAAGTGTAGTACTAATATGAATAGGGAACTCGGTTCAAGTTAACTATGATTGCCTTTATCCCACAGAGCAAAGCCAGATATATTCCTCAGGTCTATCAAAACTGTGCAGTTGAATAATAATAACCTCTATATTATGAAGCGCCTTTCATATAGAAATATCTCAAAACGCTGTATGCAAAACATACAAAAACTACACTCACAAGTACAGATACGATCTAAGCGAAATAGAAAGCTGATAATCACAATATCAATAGGACACTATACCGTAGTGAAGTTCGACACGATATCCCCAGATCTTGGTCCGAATCAATTCCTGTCACCCGAACACAGACGCTTTCTTAAATTGCAGGTAGATGGCAAGTGACGATAAGCTGTCCTGTGCTCGTGAGGCCGTTCCAGCGCCCACATGATATCGTTCTCACATCTGCATTAAAGACGAAAATGCATCCAGGCTTAAGAGGGGCCCCCAGTCAAAGAAGGGGCAGGATTATCACTCGTGTTTAATTTCAGCCGGAACAGTCCGGAACGCTGTTCTGGGAAACTAATTTTGGCATGCCTCATTCGTCTTGCCTTACATGATGGATGTATAGCATCACATTTGTATAAACCTGTTGATATGATTATAGGACTATAGGGTAGAATATAGGATTTTAATGGTTGTACTCTGGTGGTAGTGCGTTCCAGCGATAACCCGTACCATGAATGAATGAATCAACCCAGCAGCCTCTTGATTTATTACTCTGTTGGGCATGGTGGTTCACAAATATGCAGAAATGCTGAGCTCCCTGCACAGGGCAGTATGGTAAGTAGGTTGATTACCTAGGAGTACAGAATATATATTTTTTTTTCATGCAGGTCCTTCAGTTTACTCTCACATGGAAAAGTGCTCGGCATTTTTCAAACATCCAAATCAGGGCCCTGGTTGAAAAGAAAACTTGTCACGTGACCCACAGAGCCCCCCCTGAGGTGCATTATTGTTATTATTAACCCATAGCACTAGAGAAAACTTGATCATAACCGAAGTGGAATGAGAAAAAAAAACGCAAGTGAGATGTTAGGGAATGTTTTGCTGCCCAGTCTGCTGCGGTGTTTAGTAAAAGCTTTCCGGAAGATAGTTGCCAACAACGCCATCAACTCTGCTAAAGTCTGTGCCATCCATCCGTTGTTGTTCAAGTGCCAGCATTTTTTTTGTTTTAAAGCTCACAGTGAGAAGCAGAGTAAGAGGGCTGATTCACATTTCAGGCATGCACGCCATACACACACAAGCTTTGGTTGTTTTTCAGGTAATGCTCGGCAAGGTTAATATTTAGTCTCGCATTTAGGTAACTATGGCACTACGATGCGATTGGAAAATTTCAGCGCATAACCAGGGCCGAGAAGACATTCTCAGAGGCACGTGTTTACTTGAAATGAAATATTATAGGGTTTATTTTTTTTGGTAGCTTTGGCACGCACTTTAGTAAAACAAATCACACACACACACGCGTGTGCAAATTGTGACTTTACCTTCGGGAAAGTGTGTTACTCCGAAAACATGACGTGTGCTCACATGGAAACATGTGAAGTGTATTTACATGGAAACAAAAGCATGCCTCTCATGAAAAAAAAAATATTCTATGGGTCCTCGCCATCATCAGCGTATATCGATTTCACACTCGCATGCACTCCACACAGCGGAAATTTGCTCCAGCTAACTAAATAAAAAGAGAAGGGGTAAAAGCCGGCTCTTTTACGTACTTTTCATGCGCGAATTTGAATCAATGAGTGGCACAAGTCTCCGTGAAACCGATGTAACTGCAGGGCTGCTGGGTGCTGGGCACCCCTTGCAGGGGACACGATGTGTAAACTCGAGTAATGAGACGACAGGCAGTGTCACGCTTCCGTGCGAGGAAAGCCGTCGATGCATTGCAGCTCTCTGCAGAGCGCGCGTGTGTGAGTGCGTGCGTGGGTGTGTGTGAGCGCGTGCGTGGGTGTGTGTGAGCGCGTGCGTGTGCGTGTGTGAGCGCGTGCGTGTGCGTGTGTGAGCGCGTGCGTGTGCGTGTGTGAGCGCGTGCGTGGGTGTGTGTGAGCGCGTGCGTGTGCGTGTGTGAGCGCGTGCGTGTGCGTGTGTGAGCGCGTGCGTGTGCGTGTGTGAGCGCGTGCGTGTGCGTGTGTGAGCGCGTGCGTGTGCGTGTGTGAGCGCGTGCGTGTGCGTGTGTGAGCGCGTGCGTGTGCGTGTGTGAGCGCGTGCGTGTGCGTGTGTGAGCGCGCGCGTGGGCGTGTGTGAGCGCGCGCGTGGGTGTGTGTGAGCGCGCGCGTGGGTGTGGGTGAGCGCGCGCGTGGGTGTGTGTGAGCGCGCGCGTGGGTGTGTGTGAGCGCGTGCGTGGGTGTGTGTGAGCGCGTGCGTGTGTGTGTGTGAGCGCGTGCGCGGGTGTGTGTGTGCGTGCGCGCGTGTGTGAGCGCGCGCGTGGGTGTGTGTGAGCGCGCGCGTGGGTGTGTGTGAGCGCGCGCGTGTGTGTGTGTGAGCGCGCGCGTGTGTGTGTGTGAGCGCGCGCGTGTGTGTGTGTGAGCGCGCGCGTGTGTGTGTGTGAGCGCGCGCGTGTGTGTGTGTGAGCGCGCGCGTGTGTGTGTGTGAGCGCGCGCGTGTGTGTGTGTGAGCGCGCGCGTGTGTGTGTGTGAGCGCGCGCGTGTGTGTGTGTGAGCGCGCGCGTGTGTGTGTGTGAGCGCGCGCGTGTGTGTGTGTGAGCGCGCGCGTGTGTGTGTGTGAGCGCGCGCGTGTGTGTGTGTGAGCGCGCGCGTGTGTGTGTGTGAGCGCGCGCGTGTGTGTGTGTGAGCGCGCGCGTGTGTGTGTGTGAGCGCGCGCGTGGGTGTGTGTGAGCGCGCGCGTGGGTGTGTGTGAGCGCGCGCGTGTGTGTGTGTGAGCGCGCGCGTGTGTGTGTGTGAGCGCGCGCGTGTGTGTGTGTGAGCGCGCGCGTGTGTGTGTGTGAGCGCGCGCGTGTGTGTGTGTGAGCGCGCGCGTGTGTGTGTGTGAGCGCGTGCGTGTGTGTGTGTGAGCGCGTGCGTGTGTGTGAGTGCGTGCGCGCGTGTGTGAGCGCGCGTGTGTGCGTCAACTTTGCAGCCAGTGGAGGAGCGGTGGTGGAGCGATTGGGGCGCTGCGCTACGAAACCCAGCGACCCGAGATCGATTTCCGTTCACAGCCAACAACAGTGACGATTATCTGAACTGGGCCTCCCCTAGGTCGAGTACCTGGTGCGGTGTGCAGTAAACATCGCCACTGGGGAGACAAAGGCGGTCGGGCGTGGTGCTGGCCACCCACCTCCTCGTGTACCGTGCCGGCCTTCATAGGTGCTCGCTAACAGCACTTGCCCCAACAGTCTGTTCAGGCTACACGGCAGATCTTTGTCTCTGAACTGCAGCCAAGTCTGGGTTCCTCATTCAAAAGCTGCAAAAGTGGTGCTTTAAAAAAAGAAGGAATGTTGTGCCGATGATGTCACATGTTTACAGTTTCAGGAGGTGCCTTTGTGGCATCGACCAAGCTCCTCCGTGGATGCTAACGTTGCTCTCAATAACTACCGCCTTGGTAAAGGAATTCACGGTAATAGGCTATAATAAAACCAGGGAGCAGTGGCGCAGTGGTTAGCACACTGAGCCTTGAACCGGCGACCAGAGTTTGATTCCCGGCTAACATCAGTGGCGACATCTGAACCGGTCCTGGGCACCCTCTCCTCCACCGCACCTTTACCACGTAGAAAAAAAATGTATTTTTTTTTCTGCGATCAAAACCTCACCATCCTCGTCCTACTTTCAATCACTTTTGGATCTCACATTTCCTTTAATATGCACGTGCTATCGACCACTCTGCCTTTCCTGTGTGTGTGACGCGTTCTGCCAGCCTTGTCGTATATTCTTCGTGCTGTTTTTTTACCGTGTTAGATGAACGGCCTTGGCACTTGGAACTTGACCGTGCACTGTTTTTTTTTCGTGTTGGTTTTTTTTTGCTGGAGTATCCCAGATTGCTGTGGTGTAACCATGTGCCCATTAAAATGACCGTTTATTGCCCATTGGGTTCTACCTGCGCCTAAAAAAATGAACGTAACCACGCACTGACTGGCGTGGGGAAGTATGGTCAAACAGCCCTCACAACCAACTAGTGCGAGGAGGTCTTCGTCCAACAGTAGATTGGCCATTTTTATTTTGTATTTCATAAGTGTGTGATTTTATAATAGACTTAAACGTTGAATAATTGTCACAAAACGGCATGTGCTTTAGAGTCCATGGCTGTTGCAACAGCACACAAGGCCGTATTGACAATAATGCAATCAAGTGTTCCCTTTGACGTCGTTGTTCTGTGCTCATGCACCACGGGTCTCCGTGGTAAACTAGCTGGGTAACTGGCTGCACGGGATTTCCCGTGTAACAAGCAAACCATTGAATTGACAACAAACTCGCTGTGATAGTGATACAAATAGTGTGTGCACTTGCTAGATTTTTTCCAACATGAGCTGTAATGTAATCTTGTAATTTTCATTCAACATTTGCCATTTGTAGTCGTACTGTGTTGTTTACCGCCTGTATAAAATTTCCAGCGTTTAAAAAATGTCACCCAATTTAGACGTATTAATGTGTTTAAACCAGTGGGTTTTAACCTTTATTGCAGCCTTGCACCCCATTTGGTTCTCAAGCGTAGATTTTTAAAATATATATATGTTAATAAATACATAGGGTTTTATGACACAAAGTAGTTGCACCTACATGCCCGTGCTTAATATGTTTCGAGTATTGACCTTTTAAAAAATATCTGACCATGCCTCGCACCCCCAGAAAGGGCATCTCCCACCCCAGGTTAAGAACCATTGGTCGAAACGAATGGCAGATATGCAGACTTCTTTTTTTTACCCAGCTGATTGGCTCCCTCTGTCGAGCAGGTGTGGAATGAAGGCACAGAACAATGCATTCATTTGGAAGCCATCTGGCAGTAAAGTAACTAATAATGCAATAACACTTCTGCACCCCAAAAATGCATGGCAGTGAAATTCCTTCCAATTGAAATTTGAAACGGAAATTGCTCCCAGGAATCTACTGACAGGGTGTTGCACCCAGTTTATCCTCACAAGAACTAATCTTCTTACAATGCACTGTGCCAGCAACATTTTAATAATCTTACTATTGATATAAATACTCTCAATTATTGAAGGATTTGTATGGAACTCAATAGTTGCTATTAGACGTCGGAATACATTTTAAAAATGTAATCCCTAGCAGGCCTTATGGTATTAAGTGTAGTCTCCAACCTTTATTAACTCTCTCACTCTTTATCTGGCCTCTCCGTTCATGTGCTATGGAAAAGGACCATTGCCTGAAACGTTTGCCGAGTATATATATTTTCTTTTTTAAGGCGGTATTGTTGACGAGTGCGTTGAATGTCTTGTTTAACTGCGAGCGTGCACTATTGCTAACATAGCAGCCGCAGCAGCATCATCAACTAATTTGTGTCATAACGTCTTGGGTGGTGTCATGTCTAAGCAGTTCCCACGTGTGCAGCTTGTTGCATATGTTTGCGGTCCAGTCCGACCGGCGACCCTGGTTAATACTCTCGGTGTGTTAATAATACATATGCACTGTCAGTAGATGTTCAAGATTCTGTGATGTTATTCTAAAGAGAGTAGACCAGGAAAAACATTAATAAACTTTACCCATTCTCGCAAGGATACAGGTGTCAACCCTTTCCTCGTTCTGAGACGACTATACATATATGCCTCTGCGTTTATAACAAACACGGGGATGTGTTATAAAATATTGTACAGACACAGCGGGCATATTTATTTCAAGGAGGCAGTCAGTCTTAGGCATTAACAATACTGTCAATTGCTAACGGAGCCTCGAGATTTTTAATAATAATAGTACAATTTGTAACGCGCGCAAATTTGCAGACGTAGTGGCCGCAACTCAGAGGCGCGGAGCCAAGCTCAGAGTCGCTCGAAAGCGCGTGATTGTAGAGGTGAGTTTTTAAGTGTCTCTTGAAGGAGGCGATTGAGGTGATGCTGCGAATGTGCAGAGGGATATCGTTCCAGACTGTTGGGGCTGCCACCGAGGAGCGGCGCGTAGACACGATGACCATCCTGGATCTTGGTATCAAGAGGAGGTTGTGAGTCGCGCTGCGCAGGCTTCTGCCGTGTGCTGAGCTGCAAGTCGTCAATAATGAAGAAAGATACGGCGGGCAGGCGGATATTAAGTATGATTCTGAACTGGGGTGTATGGCCAACAACATTAACTTAGGGTTTTGCTTCGCGCGGGAGGAAATTGGAGCATCAGAGGACAACCCACGCCTCCGAGGAGGCATCACTCAGCACCGCCTCCCCCTGGCCACACCTCGCAGCCCCACGCCTACAACAGCCGGCAAGCCCCGCAGGTCACCCATCCAAGGACTTGCCAGTCTCACGCCGGCTTAGCCTCCGAGGTGTGACAAGAATCGGGTGCATTCAGTGTTAATATAATTGAGGGGGCAAATTCGTTGAACTTGATTTTTTTCCCGTATGTGCAGGTGCTGTGAGAATGTTTGTTGTATAAAGGAAACGTACTTTAATAAGTGCCAACAGTCTACAAAAACACCCCCACAATGTATACCTTCACACGGATTGTTCTCTTGAACTAATGCAAAGCCCTGTACTAAGTGCCGTATCCATCATAGTAACAGCATTACAAACAAATAAACGAACACATTTTGACTTGAAACTTTCGTGACTGCAGGAATTAATATTCTTGGTTCTTTCCGTAAAGTACGTAGAAAAAAAAAATAATGACTTGAAATAACAGCAAACATCCTTTATTCTATTTTAATTTTCAATTTTATTATTTTTTCTTTTTTGTTTTATATCTACGTGACTTTACCGAAAAATAATATAAAGGACCGTAACATGAATTTCCTTGCTTGGCACTCTGGCTCTGCTGAGGCTGTTGCCTAGATGGCAGTCTATGCCCACAATATATATGAAACTTTCGCACGATTCTGAACACAGAAGCCCTTCAGCGAGCACCTGGTGCCAGCGTCAACATTTTGCCGTTGCCACCATGGGTGCGAGCCGCCTTTCATGAAGAAACGCACGTTGCAGAGTTCTGTTGAGCATGCATCACCAGTGCAGTTTCATTCATTAGGTGTAGCCCTGTGAGACATGCGGCTCTTGTCTCGGGTGCAACCGCAACAAACAAAAACATGAACAAGAAACATCTTAAAGTGACTACGCGCAACAGAAAATCCAGGAAAAAACTGCAAAGTCTTCCAGAAAAAAAACACCGCATATCAACGCTGTGTGCAAAAATCCCATTGGGATGCAACACATTCATATCCACAGACGCACTTTCCTTCAAATTCACTTTCACCAGGGCAGTTGATACAGAGCTGAGATGCAATGGGCCTCGGCGAGAAAGACCCACCCCAGGAATGACCTGGGTAGCTCCAGATTGCAGGTGACCAGTGCCCACTGAGTATCGGTTAACACTGGGGCAGGCACGTTGTTGGTAATGGGTTTCAGACTGCATCACGCGTCAGGAGGGGCCTTCTGGTGTTGAGCTCACATTACTTCGCCCGATGCGACGGTCATTTGCTGCTCAAATTCACTCAGCTGTCAATCGTGCTGATGCCCACATTGATGCGAGGTGGCACGTCCTACCCTGCCAGCCAGGGAATGTGTGTCCATGGCAATGACTGCCATCACACCGAGTAAAGGCACGTGGGGTTAGGCGATGCAATGTGCCGCGACAGAGTTGCGATACGATACATCGGACCAATGAACTAATGCAAACTTCTTTTACGATTTGGTTCTTTCGGTAAAGTCACGTATAAAGATATATCTTGGTGATATCTGTTTGCTTATATGTCTGTCTATAGTTTTCTGGTTAGATTTTTGTTGCTATTTCATTTATACCTGATGATGATTGCTTGTGTTGCAATCGAAACATCGTATGCTATTATTTATTTTTTTAATTTTATCTTTATACGTGACTTTACCGAAAGAACCAAAGAGTAATTCCTGCAGTCACGAAAGCTCCAAATTAAGATTATTTTACGATTTCAAGTTTGACACGGAGTTAGGGCATCAACATAACTTGAACAAAATTTATATATTGAATCGGGTGTCGAGAACTTGCCATTGAGCATAGCCAAAGTGTGGCGATGGCCCACTCCTTGGTATGCTCGGAACATATGGATCGACTCACTCCTCCAGAGCGCTGTGTTGCAGGTGTGGCGACGCCACGTGGCTGTAATCCAGTGGCTTAGAGGAGGGAGTTGATGGATCGTGCAGATTTATTACACCGGCTGAGGTATGGGGTGGCCAGGATTTGGAAATATGTAAAAATGCATTCGTGAATTCACCTGTGTGGAACTTTGGATGTTATCCTCTCATATGCGTGGGTTCGTTTCAGGTTTCATCCCACATACAAACCACGTATTAATGTATACAATTCAGAACTCTCCTCAAAAAAGGAGTCTTTAAGACTCAAGTGAAACTCTTCTAGACAAATAAAATAAATTATTATTATTAAAGTGTCTCCATATATATGGTACAAAATAAAAAATATGCCGGCCTAAACATCCCAGAGAGGAAGGATCCTCCTGCGAAGGAGTTCTGAGACTCAGTTAACCTCTATACTCTTTGGTTCTTTCGGTAAAGTCACGTAGGTATAAAATAAAATAAATCACGACGTTTCGGGCGCAACACAAGTGCCCGTCTTCAGGTGGTAAAGCATGGCTGCTGCTGAGGCAGACTTTTAAAAGGTTTGAAATGGGTGTAGCCTAAGGGTTATAAAGAAGTGGTCGGGGCTAGTGATGTTTTAAAACAGTCTGCCTCAGCAGCAGACCATGCTTTCCCACCTGATGACGGACGCTTGTGTTGCGCCCGAAACGTCGTGATTTATTTTATTTTCTACCTCCGTGACTTAACGAAAGAACCAAAGAGTATGGATTCCTGCAGTCACGAAAGCTTCAAATCACGTATTAATGGTTTAGTTTAAACATATGAATTCAGGTCTTTCCTGAAACTGAGACTCGTTGAGGCTTTTCTAGATGAACAGCATTATTTTAAAAATTGTTATAACACAGTTGCCATGTCACAATCTGACTGAATCGAGGTAGAAGGTGGCCTTCCACACACCTCAAGGCATCTGACGGTAGACTCAATGGGAGTTGTTAACATCATCATTGCTGACAGAGGCAATTGTTGCGACTGAAGATTCACACCGGGGTTTAATCATCGCTCGCAGACAAGCCTCGTGAGCGGGGATTTTATCCGGACGTATATGTACTGTATCTTGAACTTCTTTCGCACCGCACATAGCCAACGTATGCTAATGGTAGGTGCGTGGGAAGGGCAACAGAATGTGATTCAAACACCTGTGCCAAATTATAGAGCTCACCGAATGCTATTAGCGTCCTTTAAAAGCCTTTGGACTAAATGCACTTCTCACTGAACATTCACACACTGTTAGGCGTCTTACTTCCGTAAGAGTTGTTTGTGCGTAGGCACAACGGACAACACGCTTACCACATTTCTAACGTACACCGCTCGTCGTCAGATCTGTAAATTACGAGAAAACAAACCCCATCACAAGAGAAGAATAGTGCGGGCCGGAAAACCCGTATGTTTTAAACAACACGTGTACAACAAAAAAACCACTCAGCCTTTTGTGCATTGTGCAAAAAACAATCACGAGCAGTTCCTGAAGAGGTGCATTGTGGTGTTGTTGTCTTAGGTCATGACAAACACATAGCAGGGTGACATTTGGAGCAGTTCCTCTTCTTCAGAGTAGAGGGGGAGAGAGAAAAAGTTGGAGTTCGCATTTCACACCGAGAGGCTTTGAGAAACCGGGGCCATTTTAATGAAAGCTTCCGTCTTCAGGTGGCACCGTCACAGCAAAATGACTGTATCAAGTGATACGTCGTGATTTAAATTATTTTTTATTTTCTTTCTTATAATTTCTTTTCTTTTTAACCTACGTGACTTTACCGAAACAAACAAAGAGTATGGACCCTTGCAGTCACGAAAACTTAAAATCTAGAATTCATGTTAATGAAGTTAACAAAATAGCAGTTTAGGCTTGATATGCACACACGTCGTGGGCAATGGGTTTATTATGTCACTGAGCGTCATGGCGCCGAGTATTTTGATGGCTCGTGAATAAGCTGATGTGGATTATAACCGTGCATCTCCGAGCAACGGATGTGTGTGTACACTTCCCGTGACCCTGTGGTCTGAAGACCGCAGCATGCGGGCGCGTTACGTGTGGGCCACTCCCGTCATTCTGAACGCTCAAACCGCAGGGTGACGCTCGGCTCGAGATGGGGCTCCCTTTCATCGCAACTCTCCCCAAAGCCTCTTATGTTGGATGCGTCAGTGGCAATTGATGCTCAAGGTCCACTCGTGTTGTGACTCACGGAGTGCACCTCGTGCCCATTTTCTGCTAATGTTTAAATCAGTGGTGATTATCTCGTAAAATGTGAAAATTGTGTTTCCGGAATTTTTTTTAAAATACGATTTAAGCGCAGATTTTTATTTTATTTTATTGTGATGAGGTTTTCATCTCTATCATGTGTGTTTTTATAAGCTTTTCATTGATTTCATCTTCAGTACTCTTTTATATATGAAGGTATCCCTTTTAAATGTATAGGGGGCACATTCTTAGATTATCAAGTGGGGCAAAGGAAGAAATGCATCGATTGAACGGTTAATTAGTTTTTCAGATTACATATATGTATAGATTAAAAAGTAAATGACAAAAACTAAATATATAATTTCAGAGTTTTTTTTATTATCATTTGTGCCTGCGAACCATTGTCAACACAGCATCAAACAATAATATGTTTTATTTGAAATATGAAGTGGTTACGTACTAAAAAAAAAATCTTCACGGTATAAAATGACCTGGGGAAGTGAAGATGCTGACGACGCGATGGTTTGGCGAGTGGTTATGGTCACGAGGAGAGGAGCAGGTGGAGGCTCGGAAAAAGACAAACTTTGAAACATCACCGAAGTTTTAATAGCTGTAGACAATTGCGACTGATGCACATTCCATTGATATCCTTTAACGGATAAAGGGATTACATTTGCCACACATCCTTGAGCCTACTTTTATAAACCATATAAAAAAAATCCTGAAAGTCTTTCGAATCTGTGCCCTCCAAGATGATGGCATGGAGGGTGATTGTTTTCACTCATAGGACATCTCATCCACGGATAGCATCAGTCGCAAGTGACATCTGAACTGGTTCCAGCCCCCCTCACCACTTCCACTGACCAGCATGGTTAATAAAGTTTGCTCAAATCACCACTAATGACATGGTGTGGGGAGGCATTGCTTCAACGGTGGATTGACAGAGGGATGCAAATGATTATTAGTTATTATTGTAATGAGCAACCACCAGCGAGATTGACTCCATTTGAGGCAATTACTTGGTTCACTGACGGTGACGCTGATATATTTGAAAGTGTTTAGCACAAGACTTAAGGCATTACGGAACTTTTGGGTGACCCTAATATCGCAGGAAGGTCAGGCACGTGGTGAGCTGATGCCACCCCCCCCCCAAGCTCTGCAGTCCTCTAGCTAGCAAAGTTTAATCGGCCAATTCATGTGAAAAGAAACCGGAGCATCCGGAGAAAAACCCACGCGTGCGAGGGGGCAACACTCGATTCCACACAGACGAAACAAGTGGATTCCACATCAGAATCAGAAAGGGGTTTATTCGCCATGAAAGTTCGCGCAGACAAGGAATTTACTTTGGCCGGAAGGTGCATACATTCAACATTTAGGAATCTTAAATCTTAAATAAGTGGTTTACAAGTCTAACTATACTAAAGGTACAAGTCTAACTAATACTAAGGAGCTAAAGTATGTAAAAATTTAATAAAATAAAATCTAAAATATACAATAGCTATAATATACAATATAAAATTACTAAAATGCAAATAAGGTAATTCTGACCTCACTGCCTTCCTTGTGTACGGCACTTTGATGCGCAACGTGGAGGGCCCACGTGCACTTGCACGGCTGGGCATTACCACCGTCATCAGAATGCAAGACACGTTTTTTGCCCGCTGAAGGCGGATCCGTAGGATTTTGAAGTCGGGACCCCCCCTCCATCCTCCCAGCATTCCCTCCCGTGGCTTTGGCTGCGGTTGCGGGCGAGACGACATGTGGGCCACACCTCTCGGTGGTGAATCCTTTTGCATTGTCGACGGGCGCGTTACCAGCAGACCGGAGCCGGGAGCAGGCAGGGCGGGCCCACGAGTGCAAGAAACATCACTGATGACTTGCGACTGTCACTACTGAAATGCATTTTCAAGTGAAAATTGTGCGTGTTTATGGGCGGATGCTTGTTGACGGAAGCGCAATTTCTGAGTCATCCGCAAGTAAACCTATACGGACTGTGAGACGCGCAGCTATATTAGATGTTGCATGGCCTTCTAATTAATAACTTGGATTGCAAGTTTACATGGTTTTTCACAATCAAACATTCCACCGCTAACACTGCTCCTTCTACTTCTAAATATATTGTCTTTGGTTCTCTCGGTAAAGTCACGTAGGTAGAAAAATAATAGATCACGACGTTTCGATTGCAACACAAGCAATCGTCATCAGGTGGGACAACCACAGCAAGAAAAAACTTCTGAAGTAGACTTTACCGAAAGAACCAAAGAGTATGGATTCCTGCAGTCACGAAAGTTAAATATGTGTTTTTTTTGTGAGACAGATAGGAGACCTATATTTAACTACATCGGATTTAGGACAATATCAATCGCTGAAGCTATTTCTTTTCATCTTTCCCCAATGTTATTGCCGGTGCACGTTTGGCATGATGATGATGATGTGAGTAAAAAAACATAAATTTGGAAACTTCGCCGAACACTGCGACCCTAATCGGTCCAAGAGAATTGGCCACGCGTGATATTTTTCACTTAATTTCTTCTCTACGTAAAAACACGCCTTCGAGTTGCCTTCATTCCTTTCACAAATACAGAAGCAGCACTTTCCCGCACGCTCCGCTATGCGATTGGCGTTTGTTCCACGTACGTACGTTGAACTTCTTTCGCACCGTACACAGCCAACCGTGCTCATGGGAGGTGCAGCACTGCGACATTTCTCTCTGGTCGCTGCAGCCAGCCGGATCGTCGGGGCCGTCGCGATGGCGAGCTGGGGGGGGGTCTGGGAAGTTGACTCACGTCTAAGGCAAGTCCCGCAATGCAGTCCGCCGTGCGTCTTCCACGGGCACTGCAGCGAACGTTTTCATTTTTGAGAGATGGGAATTTCTCCCTCCGCCCCCCTCCCCCAATTATTTTGTTGTTGTGTGAAAACAAACCCCCCCCCCCCCCCAGAATTTGACTCCCAACAGCGCGTTTTTTGCGATCGTTTTGTGACCCGAGCTAAGACGGTCGGAACTCGCCGACTCTGGAGGGTCGGGATCAATGATTGACAGCTGGAACCCAGGTTTCACACTCGGAGGATATCCATCAGTGAGGGCTCAGTGCTGTCGCCTCACAGCCACTCGGCCACCTCCATCCAGGTGTCTCTCCATGATACAGGGTTTTTGGGGGGTTAGATCGCGTAAATAATGAATGTGTTGTTAAACCCGCCACCACCCGACACGGCCAATGAGTAAGGTTTGTCACGTAAACAGAACGTGCCAATTCGTTACGAGTACAGCATTAGTGTGTAGTGTATAGTGTAGTATACTAAATTTCGATTTAAAGCTTTCGTGACTGCAGGGATTCATCTTCTTGGTTCTTTCGGTAAAGTCACGTAGAAGGGAAGTAATAAAATAATTAAAATAAAACATAACAAAATAATTCTCACGACGTTTCGGCCACAACGCAAGCCGCCATCGTCAGGTGGAGAACAGGTCTGTCTTTACCGAAAGAACTAAGAAGATGTAGTATACTAGTACAGCACTAACCGGTGTGTTGGAGAGCAATGCCACGACAATTACAATCCGAGTACGACGTTTCGCCAGTTATTTAGCCAGTTATTACAACTAGCTTCATCAAAAGTCTCTCTTTAACCTTCTGTTCACCGCGTTCACTTCAGCAAACACGGGGAGAGGGTGTTAGCAAACCATGCAATGGCAGGAAAGGGGCTTTTTTCGAATTCCGTAAAAACACCCCTCTAAATATATCAAGAGCCGCAATGCGTGTGGTGAAGAATACGAGCTGGTGTGGTCCCCTAATAAATGACGTCACGAAGCAGACCTTCCGGAGCCGCACGTGGCTACGGACAGCAGGTTTGCCAATCCCTGTGCGAGCTTCAATGATTTGAAGCTTTAGTGACTGCAGGAATCCATACTCTTTGGTTCTTTCGGTAAAGTCACGTAGGTATAAAATAAAATAAATCGCGACATTTCATGCTTTCCCACCTGATGACGGAGGCTTGTGTTGCGCCCGAAACGTCGTGATTTATTTTATTTTATACCTACGTGACTTTACTGAGTCTCAGAACTCCTTCGCCTTTAAATAATATCACTGACCCACCTCCCTTTTTTTCTGATCCTCTGAATTATTTAGATGCTATAAACTTTCACATGATAAGCCACTTCGTTCAGATATTATTTGTGGCCGGCTTCTGAAAAAGAGCTAAAGAACTCAGAAGCCTTACCTGGTCAAATAAACATCGCATTTTTATTATGTGAATCTTATCCAGAATTTCCTATCCATTTTTCAATTTCCTCTTTCTTTCTCTGTCATCTCTTTATTTATATCCCCGTGCCCCCCCCCCCCTCCCCCAAATCCACGTGAGCTCTCTTATTTTCCCAGAACACGGTCGGGGAACAACGTGGTTCATGTCAACTCATCGACCGATATTTCCTTATCTGTGTGCCTTGGTCCTGTACTGTTGTTCAAAAGTGTAAATGTACGTTTGATTCATTATTATATCATTATTATGACCGACTAAGTTGTATTCCGACAGTGTTTACCTGCATAAAGAGGGAAGGTTTCCCCATTCTCCGACTCGTACTTAAGCACAGCCAGAGCTCGTGGGTTGTCACCCGCTCAACTCACAGTTCCATACATCCATCATAGGCTGCTTGCTGGAATTCCTAGGCAGGGGGCGGGGGGGAGTGCAGTGCCGATGGGGTCCAGGGTGCTGTCTGCTTCCACGTGATGGATCAATGCCACCGGGCACCTTCGGCAGTGAACACGTTCGTCACGTGACGCTGTTCGCTTGCGCCCGAGCCACACACGCACACACACACACGCACACACACACGCACGGACAAAAAGATCAAGACAAAGATCACCCGTATAGCCTTAACCAGAGGTCGCAATCGGGTACCCGATACCCGCACCCTACCCGATACCCGGCTACCCGTACCTGGCCGGGTATCGTTGTAGGGTACCCGTTTGCGACCCTAGTGCGGCTGGGTACAGGAATCAAAACCCGTTTGCGACCTCTGGCCTTAACAGACTGTAGGGGCAAGTGCTGTTATCGAGCACCTATGAAGACCGGAACGGTACCACGAGGGGGTGGGTGGCCAGCACCACCCCCGATCGCCTTTGTCTCCCCAGTGGCGATGTTTACACACCACACCAGGTACTAATTTGAGGCTGAGTCGACCTAGGGGAGGCTCGGGACCCCTTTTTCGATTCGTCAGCGAAGGTAAAGGTGCAGCCTTGCAATCTCCGATGGGAAGTTGTTTGTGTGTTCTTTTCTTCCGGATGTGCAGTGTGCTATGCATGCTGTTACGTGGGGAGAAAACGAGTGCAATATGTGTAAGCGAACGATCCCTCCGTGTCAAACTCAAGTTCAGTCAATGAAAGACGAAGGGGCAGGAATCACATGTTTCTTAAACAGCCGAAATACATTGTTGTTGTTGTAAATGGAAGCATCGGCACAATTTTGCCACAAAAACCTAATGTAAAATATAAAATGTAACATTCGCCATCGTTTTAAAGCTTTCGTGACTGCAGGGATTCATCTTCTTGGTTCTTTCGGTAAAGTCACGTAGAATGGAAATAATAAAATAATAAAAATAAAACACAATAAAATAATTCTCACGACGTTTCGGCCACAACGCAAGCAGCCGTCCTCAGGTGAAAAACAGGTCTGTCGAGAAGACAGCGTCTGAATGACACACCCCAGGCTTGGAGCGTCTATTTAAGCTGGGATGGAGGGGGGAAGAGCGCCTTGACAAAAAAATAGCATATCAAGAAGAATTTTAGCATATTTATGGGAAATGCAGATATGCGATTAGTACTACTTGTGAAATGCGTAGGAGGTTTGGCGGGGGGTTTAAAGTCATGTTTTGCCCGTGCATTATGCAGGATTAGCAGCATCAAAGGGAGGGGATAGGGGTAACATTAATAAATGAAGAAATAAACTCAACGAGTGACGTTACGGAATGGCAGGAGGAGAGAACAAAACGGGGGGCAATTGTCGAGGCGGCAGGGCCAAGATCACAAATGGATGTGACCACGGCGTTGTGGGAACAGAACAGCCCTGAGTCCATGAATCTGGGAGGTGTAAAGTTGGGTGACGGGGAGGAAACACCGTGTGGCTGTAACTCGTCTCTAAGCGACCTCGCATGTTAGTTCACTCGCAACGGTGCTGGTGTTTTTTTTTCTTTTCTTCTTCTAGCCTGGCATCAGCGATATAACGAGATGGCCACTAATAAAAAGACAACACACTTATGGCACGGCCACAGCTATGGTGACACAATAATAAGCAACACTAAATGGGTTCATAAGCGCCAGTTGACTGGTAGATCATTTGCAATTATTTGATGGAACAAGCAATGAATAGCTAGCAATGTAAAGAACGGTGTACTAAGAGTTGAAACCAAAAAAATTGAGTGCTATGCAAAGGGATGAAAATTTACAGCCAAAGATTGAGCACAACACGGAACTCTATAAAACTATTCGGTAGAGAATGAAAATATGAATGTAAAAACAATAAAATTTTATATTTTGATTGCTAATTCACAAACTTGCTTCTCCCCCACAAAAAAGGCTGCTTTTCTGCAGCAAATTCTTCGACAGAAGAAGAATGGTGGCTGAGAGAGTAAATGCAAATGATAGCGATCATATACTACTATTAAAAAAAAAGTATTTTACCAGGTAAGGCCCACTGAGCTATATAGCTCTTTTTTCAGAAGCGACGTGACCACAAATGATTGCTGAATGAAGTGGCTTATCACGTGGAAATTGATATCAGCCAAATACTCTATGGCCTGCGAAGGAAAATAAGTGGGTTTGAGCAGGACACACGTTGATAGAAGAGATCATGATGATAATGATGGAGTGACGGAAATGAAGTGATGAGATCAGCTCGTGCTCAGGAAGAGGCAGATTGTGGCATCCCACCGTCCAGCAGTGGATAGACCATGGCTGATGATGAGTGCAAATAATAGCGGTATATTACGACTCTCTATTACTGTATTGGTAATTTAGTTGTTTGTAATGTATAGTTTAAAACACGTTAAATCATTCGCCAATCAGTTTTTCAATGTTTTTGAAATATAACTAATTACTCGATCCTCTACTTCATGTGGCTGACAGTGCCGAATTATCCTAGTAGCAAAAATAGCTACATATGCTCTGGGCTCCGCACTTTCAAGGGTCCCACGCTAAACGCTTTTAAGCTATCAATTCCGGTTCAGTGATTCTGAAATTGCTCTATTACTATAGTACTAGACTGCCCTTCAACTTGTATGAAACCCGTAAAAACAAAGTTTTTCACTATAAATCCTTTATATGCGTGGCATCGGGGCGGCTAGAGTCCTCTCGTCCTCTGGCTTGAGATGGCTGCCACCTATGGGTCAGATGATTGTTTGGCAGCATTAAACAATTGGTAATTAAATATTTAAAAACATTTCCCTAAACAGTGTAAAATTTTGGAATTTTTTTTTCTCACGAAAATGCATTGTCACGCACAACGAGTGTGTGTGCAAAATGTCAGCTCGATTTGATCACGGGAAGTGGGTTAAAAAACGACCGAAAGATTTGCACGGTCCTAAGCAAGCAAGCGAACTTAATATAAGGATTTAAAAATACAATGACTTTACGATGGAAGAAAAAAATGTGTGTTTTAATAATTACGTGTTTTTCTAGGTGCCCTTTATAATATATGCTACAGGCCCCGCGCTAGCAAAATCCGGCACTGGGTGGCTTATGTAGGGCAATAACTGTAGTTTGACTTTGAGGTGGTTGAGCCGGGTGTAGCTGAGTGCATCATCGATGCTGCCATGATGCCTCCTCCTTCGTGTTTGTGAATGGGACATCGAGTCATTATTCGTTCCGTGGGCTCTGCTCTGGGTGGTGACCACAGTCGCCCCAAATATCCGGAGAGTTTTTATTTTAAATTTTCCATTTGTGACATCAATTAAGTTGTGATGATTGCAGCTGCTTAGGACTGCACAATGGCGCCACCAACAAAGGCTCTTTGTAACGCAGCAGAATGGGATATACAATTACTGTATGGTGACAATGCTGCCAACACTGGAAGGCATTCATTCAAAATTCTACTGGGGAACACCTTTCATGATGTATAGAGTGAATGAATGCACACAAAGCAATTGTTTCAACTCATTAGTCTACGTCTTATCAATTTACTCGTGACAATTTGTGAAAATCGTCCCGCATTACTTTAAAGGAATATATTTAATGTTGTTTCACGCGCAGCAGTTTGCACACTTTGTTTTGACGCCTCTGACCTGAGTTTGATTCTCTGCCACGGTTAACTTCGGAGGCCAGTGATAGCTGAACCTGCCCTATACCCGCTCCTTGTCACCAACACACACTGAGCAGTGCGGTGAAGTATTGTCAAATCAGCCCCCCCCCCCCATGACCCACACAGTTCAGGCAAGGATTGATTCAGTCGTGGAAGGACATAAGGATATTATAATTGAATGTGCCACATTACAATTATAATTTGTTCCAGTGTAAGCATCTCTAGGGGAATGCTGATTTACTCTGTGATGTCGGGGAGTGGTCAGTGCAACTAGACCTGAAATTCGGGTCATCTTGGGACATAGGCCCATATACCACGCTCTGTGTTCTGAGTTTCTCCAACCTGCCCTATCTCTTCCCTTGTGTACAATCATTGTGCAATCTGCTTGGGAATTGAAGCCATGCTGGGCTCTCTGAGAAGGCAAGAGTTCGGCAAGGTTTTGGTCCAGCGTTTGGTTTCAATATAAAATAAAGTCAGAAGTGATGTCCAGCTCAATTAGGCCCTGAGAGGGTGCTCATCTCCTGTTTACAGCCCTGAACCGGTGGTATAAATTCATCATTCCTATGGCGGGGGCGATTCTATCAATAGGACAATGACTCCATAATATCGTTTTTGTTTAGAAGATATTGGTCGCGAAAGCCTACGTGTTAAAAGGACACTGACTGTTGACTTTCCCAAGGAGTGTCACTCGTTGCAATTAAATTTGTACGGTTAAAGGGCTGCTGTCAACCATCGCCAGGTAGTTCCAGGTAGTTCAATTTAGTGGTTCCCCAGGTAGTGGAAGGGGTCTCGATGCTTTGTGCTACAGCTGTGGGTGCCCTGAGGAGTTGGGCGTTGTGACTGGCCCTCAGTGCAAATACATACATTGCGGTCACTGCGGTGTGACTGGTATTCGTGCAGAAGGGGCAGACGCGCAGCTTCTACAGCTGAAGGTGACTGAGAGTGCGTGAGCTGTGACTACCTCGGAGTCAAAAAAAACTCCACAGTGTTTGCCGCTCTGCAAAGCTAAGGCGCAGGGGAGAAAGCTTACTGCCAACCATGGATCCCCTTCTCTTGCAGTGGGCATTGCTTCTTAAGAGCATTCGTGAGGGCATTTAGGCACCCCCCTCCTTTCCCCCCCTTCTCTTACAGGGGCATCTAGAGCTTAGGAAGATGCCATGGGGTTGTGGAGTTCATTGACACGTCTTGGTTCTTTCGGTAAAGTCACGTAGAATGGAAATAATAAAACAATAAAAATAAAACATAATAAAATAATTCTCACGACGTTTCGGCTGCTTGCGTTGTGACCGAAACGTCGTGAGAATTATTTAATTATGTTTTATTTGTATTATTTTATTATTTCCATTCTACGTAACTTTACCGAAAGAACCAAGAAGATGAATCCCTGCAGTCACGAAAGCTTTAAATCGAAAATTCATTGACACGGTTTATTGACAGGTTTCCATTGCACTGTAATCCATGATGTGTGTGTTTGTGCTGTTATCGATCTCCTTTCATATCCTCCGTGTCGTTGTCGCCGAATCGTCTTGTTCACGGAATACTTTCGAAAAAGGAAAAACGGCGCAATTTTCCTCGTGCAGATGAAATACGGCGCGGTGTGAGAGATTCCGTGGGGAGCGCACGCGCCAATAGCACCTGTCCTAGGCGGTGTTCGCAGCGCACGTGTGGGTGAGTACGATGTTGGTAACGAACACACACAGGCAGCCACGTAGCCTAGCTCTCAACCTTTGTTTTTGTTAATTTAAACGAATCGGCATCGACACGCTTGCCTTGAAGTCGTCGGGGTTTTATTTTCTCTGATAAAAAAAGAGTAGTTGCTACATATTCTGTGGGTCTTTGGGTAAAGTCACGGAGATAGATTTCGTTTTAAAGCTTTCGTGACTGCAGGGATTCATATTCTTGGTTCTGTCGGTAAAGTCACGTAGAAAAGAAATAATAAAATAATAAAAACAAAACAATACAATTCTCACGACGTTTCAATTGCAACACAAGCAATCATCATCAGGTGTGAAAACCACGGTTCAAATATTTCAACCTATCTCCGTGACTTCACCGAAAGACCCCAAAAATACGAATTCCTGCAGTCACGAAAGCTTTCAGTCAAAGAAGTGATCGCTACAGTGACCGCGTTTCTCGCGACAATCCATCGGGAGTATTTGTCAGCTCGTTGCTGCCTCTGGCCAACACGAACATCTCGCTCGGGTGCAAAACAAAAAAAATAAAGAGCCCGTTGAAGGAATTGCGAGTCAGACTTGCCTGACGACCAGACTTGCCGCACATTCTTTGCGGTTACCAGCGATGGAAGCCGTTTATGGGCTCACCCAGACGTTATAGAACAAGTTACAGATAGATATTCGCATGCGTGGCTGTTGTTGACTTTAAGTGGGGGGGGGGGGGGGTAACCAGCCTTACATTCTTAATGACCAAACACGTATCCCATATATATGTATTTCGATGAGCGCTCACTCGCGTGCAAGTCTTGTATGTGTACCACGTAACCAAAGTAAAAGTGTAACGTTGGTACAACGTTGGCATGTGGTTGGAACAGGTGGTCCAACGTCGAGCCAACGTTGGCCTGGCGTTCCAAGGTTACCGGGGTGCGTGTTGCCGATACAAACCCAACAATACAGCCAAAGATCCGCCCACTTCAAACAGATATAACATTTGCCTGCAGTAGTTCTCTCGCTACATTGCTTCCTGCCACAGCAGTCCACCTGCTGTATTTTCTTCACCTGAAGGCGATTGCTTGTGTTGCGATCGAAACGTCGTGATTTTTTAAAAGAATGTTTTCTATCTACGTGACTTTACCGAAAGACACGAAGAATATGAATTCCAGCAGTCACGAAAGCTTTAAGCAAAGATCCATCATTCTAGATTTGAAGCTTTCGTGACTGCAAGGATTCATATTCTTAGGTTTTTTCGGTAAAGTCACGTAGGTAAAACATTAAAATAAATAAAAGTAAAATAAAATAAAAATCACGACGTTTCGGAGGCAACACAAGCTTCCGTCTTCAGGTGGAACCGTCACAGCCACGACAGCTGTATCAATACAGCTTGTGTTGCCTCCGAAACGTCGTGATTTTTATTTTATTTTACTTTTATTAATTTTAATGTTTTACCTACGTGACTTTACCGAAAAGACCTAAGAATACAAAGATCCCTCGTTTGACATTTTAAATTTGCGGGAATTTGCCTGCACTTTGGCCGGTGCCTATTTGGGGTCAGTGCTGAATTTGGGATATGGGATTGGCACGGCAGGAATCAAGGCGGAGAGCGAATCCCATGTTTGGATACCTGATGAGTATCCAAACAATCTGTGGGAAGCCAGGCGAGATTCACGTGCGGAAAAACGCCCGCGGGTCACGGTTTTTGCCGAGCACAGTCCCCCCAAAAAAACCCCACCAAGCGGCCAGCCACAAACAGCACTGTTGAAGGTATAATAGATGATAGTGAACGCGGTTGTAGTGCAGTGCGCGCTTGCTACCCACTCTGCCACTGTTGGCTTGCACTTAATCACACGCACAAAGACAAAGATCACCCGTGTAGCCTCAACAGAGTGTTGGGGCAAGTGCTGTTAGCGAGCACCTATGAAGGTCGGCACGGCACACGAGCGGGTGGGTGGCCAACACCACGCCCGGCCGCCTTTGTATCCCCAGCGGTGACGTTTACACACGACACCAGGTACTAATGTATGGCTGAGTCGACCTAGGGGAGACCGGTTCAGATATTCGTCACTGGTATTGGCCGTGAGCGGGAATCGAACTCTGGCTCGCCGGGGTTCGTAGCGCTAACCGCTACACTACCCCTCCCACACAAAGATAAAGGTCCCCCGTATAGCCTTAACAGACTGTAGGGGCAAGTGCTGTTAGCGAGCACCTATGAAGGCCGGAACGGTACACGAGGGGGTGGGTGGCCAGCACCACGCCCGACCGCCTTTGTCTCCCTAGTGGCAATGTTTTCACACCGCACCAGGTACTCATTTGAGGCTGAGTCGACCTAGGGGAAGCCCGGAACCAGTTCAGATAATTGTCACTGGTGTTGACCGTGAGCGGGAATCGAACCCGTGTCGCTGTGGTTCATAGCGCAGCGCGCTAACCGCTACACCACCGCTCCCCACACACACACACACAGAGACACACACACAGAGACACACACACACAGAGACACACACACACAGAGACACACACGCGCACGCGCATCCGTGAACGCACCCACGCACATACCGTTAGTGCGACTAACAGACATCCTGTGTCCACACCCCTGTACCTGCCCTGTTTGTTCACCACCTGCCCCGCCCTCCTCGTGAGACATAATGCACACGGGGGTCACACTTTGTACCGCACTGTTCGCCCTGCGGTAGCTCACTCTCGCAAACCCAAGCACAGCGGCTCCACGGAGTACATCGGAGCGAGCCATGGAAGAAATAATCTTTAAAGTGCAAGGTACCATTCCTTTTTTCTCTCGTAAACTTTCGCTTTTGTCGCTTGCTGTGAACCACGCGTGGCTTATGTTAATAGTGTGTGTACGTAGTAGCACAGCAAATACTTTTAGCAATGTAATCTGAGTCTTATATGAGACCAACGTACTCTGTTCTCTATGTGGGTATGCGTATTTTGTAATGAAATCCTCGTTTGACAGAAAAGTTAAGAGGTTTTATGAACAGCGTACAACAAACGTGTACATTTGTATCCATTATTTTTCACAACAATTACCTACAACGTCCTTGTCAAAAGTATAGTATATGCTCGGTACATAACCATTGGGCTTTAAAACAAGTTTAACATGAGGCTGGCAAGATTCCCCCCCCCCCCAATACTTTGTTCTTAAGGCATACATGACATTTACTGCTGACCATTCCTATAAATATATCTCTTCCGATGTTCAAATGTATTATATGTATGTTGAACTAAAATATCCATCTCGACGAACATTTCCATTCAGATGTAGCAAGCTGATGGTTTGACACACGGTGTAAGGCTATGGATCCATTGTCTCACGCTGAACAACGCTGGCAATGCGTCACGTCCGTAGTTCTTGTCCGAGTATGTCACAGCTTGCAATAGCACTGCTGGTAAGCGCACCGTGTGTGTGTGTGTCGTGTTACGCCTGCCACGCTTGTAGAGGGAAAACAGGGCGGAACAAGTCTGTGCGCAAACGTTGGCATGGACTCGAAGCGCAAATGCACGCGTTGAACGAATGTCAGCGTGTCCGTGATTGCAGCTCACAGACACAGTGGGCTATTCACGGCGGTGAGCTCCGCTGTTGGGTTACGTGACCTCTAACTCGTTGAGCGTAGACGTCAACTGATTGTGCTTCACACGGAAGATGTGTGATGCGGTGTCGATGGAGGAGGATTTCGTTTTGTCAAAAAAAATCCAAAGTGCCACCGCAGTGACTATAGCCGCTGACGACAACCAGATCGGGACCCAGGCATCCGCATCTGCCATGGCTTGTGCAGTGGTTGCGGTTGAGGGTGGACCATGAGGTTCGTGAAAGATCAAAACTCAGCGATCTTCCGCAGGCCAGCAATTGCACGTTCACAGCACCGCTGGCGGCAGGACCTCTCTCCTCTAGGGAGCTCGAGACGCCCTCTCTTAGTTTTACCATTTATTCTTCGAGAGAAGCGATTGACACGTCCGGATTAACTGGATAACCGTGCAGTCGACAAACCAAAATCTATCAGGTGACATACATCCGTTGCGAATATGCGACGTTCCGCCCCGTCTTTGCTAGCATTTCTACGAGGGCCAGGGTTTTGGTTTTACACGGAAACATTGAAGTCAACACCCCCCCCCTCCATGGACTTCGGACAAACACGGGACAATTGCCCATTTGCCACGAAACGTATTTTTTTGTATTGCAGACGGCAGTAAATGTGCACCCATTGACCGAGCCTCAGGCCATGCCTCCCGAATGCCCTCACTTACTCTCCAGTCACTTTCCCCAGGTGTGCTGAGAAAAAAAAAGCATCGAAGTACATCGGAGCGAGTAATTGGTAAAAAAAAATTAGACACTTTATAGCCAGATACAGACAAACAAAAAGAGGATCCCATAAATTGTATTATGAAAAGCCACATCTGTGCCAGTAACCGTGTAATAAGTGTGCAGGTGCAGTTGCATGAGACATGACGAATTCATGTTGAAAGCTAAAATTATCGGTATTCATCTCTGTTTAATATCACTGTTACGAGCCTATTGATCGTCACTTAGAAGTTGAAATGCACTTCGCGTGTGCGTGATCCATACTCACGTGAAACTGCACACGCATGCGAAGATCGTGGTACATTACTAATGCATTAATGCGATTCATAAAATGCACAGAAATACATTGAATCCGCATCCAGCACCTCGAGCACGATTGTCTATGTACGGTGTGGACAAAGTGCAACATTATGTCATAGGCTAAAAGGTCGGTGATGCCGTTTAATTCTTTAGCGCATGCTGATCAAGTTTTCACCACCATGTTAGCTTTTGTTTAGTAAAGTAAGTCATGATCAAGACAAATGACAAAGTACTCTATCGTGTACAGCACAGTTTAATGACCTGTAATCAGACGTCTGCCTCAGTAGCTTTTCCCCTCTTTGTGTCGCGATCGAAACGTCGTAGTTTTTAGTTATTTTCTTTGAAGCTATCTACGTGACTTCACCGAAAGACCCAGAGAATATGTAATCAGACAGTTTCTTCAAATCTCTTCTTCTCAGCCTTCCTGCCGATGCCTTCACTCCACTCCAACAGATATTCAATGCCTCAGCCCGGATCATTCTTCACCTCCCCCACAATGCCCGCACTTCTGCTCCCCTTATTACCAACTCCACTGGCTTCCTGTCTAATACCGCTGGTCCGGATGAAGGCACGGGGGGCTTTATGGGTAGCTGCCCTGGGGCCTCCGACAGCTGGAAGGGCCTCCAGAGATGAAGTGAAAAGTAATTTCACTCGTGAATGCTGAATTTTATTTGTTGTTAGCCTTGTAGAAATACATTTGATTTTTCTTCAGCTTTGTTTTCATTTTGAAAATATTACTGGGGGGCCTCACAGTATCCTGTAGCCCAGGGTGCCTTCACAATCTTAATCCGGCCCTGCTTCACTGCTCTGTCTCATCCCAGCGTCCCTCTACGTGCCTCCCTCGCCCCTGCGTCCACGCTTTTGTTCATTTCCCCTTCGAGCTCACCTTCACTGGAACCAACTCCCGCTGCACGTCAAACAATCATCTTCACTGTAGGCCTGATTCCGACCCTGCTTTAAAACGACACTCGTACCTTTCACCGAGCCCACCCTTCTGTTACAGCCGCTCCCACCAACAGCTACGACCAGGTCAATCCTACCACTACCCCAACCCCTATCGCTACCCCAACACCTATCACTACCCAACCCCTATCACTACCCCAACACCTATCACTACCCAACCCCTATCACTACCCCAACCCCTATCACTACCCCTATCACTACCCCAACCCCTATTCTTTTTTAAATTACAGACTCAATACAAATTGTTATCATTCGTGCATTTGGTATTCGGGCCATTCTCATAGCTGAAAGCTATCGCGAAGGCACTTGTGTTTCAAAGACAGGTGCTGTTGGCAGTAGTTTGTGTTTTGAACGTCTTTCGCATAGTATGTAGCTCACAGTCGGGGAATTTTGCCATGTGGCTTTAAGCAATTGGATCCGTCACGAATCATTTTCAAGTTTGACAGATGTTGACCGCAACACCAGTGCAAGTGGTATACTCTTTTTCGAATAACATCGCAGGATCTGCATACGCCCGCAGTATTAACCAGGGCGCCCGTCGGGCTCGAATCGGGAACTTCTGCATCGAGCGGGTCAACACGCTAACGCTTCATACTCTTAGTTTTTTCGGTAAATTCACGTAGGTAAAAAATGAAATTAAAATTAATAAAAGTAATAATAGAAATAAAATAATAAAAAAATCACGACGTTTCGGAGGCAACACAAGTCTCCGTCATCAGGTGGGACCGTCACAACTAGATTTGCTGTATCAAGTGAGGCAGGGATTCCAAGATGCAAGTTCTTAAATACAAGTCAAGGGGGGGGAGGGGGGGAGCTTATCAGAATGTGGTAGCCAATGAATGGGACGTATTGGGAGGGGGGGCTAAAAGAGAGCACGAGGTGTACGTGTACGTGGACGTGTTTGTGCGCAAGCACTTGTTGGTGCACATGATAGAAGAAAACGAAAATGCCCATACTTCGATTTAAAGCTTTCGTGACTGCAGGGATTCATCTTCTTGGTTCTTTCGGTAAAGTCACGTAGAAGGGAAATAATAAAATAATAAATGAATGGCATTCAGACGCTGTATTCCCGATAGACCTGTTCTTCACCTGAGGACGGCTGCTTGCGTTGTGGCCGAAACGTCGTGAGAATTATTTAATTATGTTTTATTTTTATTATTTTATTATTTCCCTTCTATGTGACTTTACCGAAAGAACCATGAAGATTATTACGTTTTATTTTCATTATTTTATTATTTCCTTTCTACGTGACGTTACCGAAAGAACCAACAAGATGAAAATGCCCATGTTCTTTTTACCAGTGTTGGCTGACAATCAAATATGAAAAAGGAGAGTACTGTTAAACGCTTGGCCGCGTCATCGGCCCCAGTATGAGCAGACAGTGGTTGTGTCGCGTCACTTGCAGGACACGACCCTGGTGAGCACTGCACGTGGGCTCCAAAGGGGCACGTGCAATCAGCGGCCCCGCATTGTTAGCGGACTTTATGCTGCACCTTAACTGCAGGCAAGCAGTTACATATTATATGGTATCATCAAAGGTGATGCTGTTTGGCACGTGATTGTTTTTAAGCATTACCCTATGAGCAAATTGATCGAACTAAATATTTATTTTTACTTCCCCCCCCCCCCCCAATTATATTCCAATTGTGGCACGAGACAAACATAATTTAAAATCCGCTACCGGTGACTGGACTGAGACCATCAACTCACGACACTTAGAACACTCAAGATGTATCGCAGGCGACTGCACAGATTTTAACCCGGCATCTCGGTGGTGCTGATCTCCTGGGCCACTTCAATTGACAACAAAAGTATTGGAGCTACAAAGATGTAACACGACACGTGTACATGCTACTGAAGCATAACCATTACATTCCGATGGTATAACAGAAACAGACTATTGTACATTGCCAGTTTAACACGTAGGCTTTCGCGTGCAAAGCCACACTATTTATAATATGAGTACGACTCAGGTTGTTAATGTAGTGACTGAGATTGTAAATGTTGTAAATGTTGTGGCTTTGCTCTCCAACACACCGGTGTGCTGTACTAGTAACGAATTGGCCACGTTCTGTTTACGTGACAAACCTTACTCATTGGTTGTGTCGGGTGGTGGCGGGTTTAATGACACATTCATATTTAGGTGATCTAACCCCAAAAACCTGTATTATGGATATTGTACGTTGCATTATTATATTTGTACATACACGTATGTATGCGTGCATGCATCAACATATTGGCAGTGTTCATATGCTTGCACGTATGTATGTGTATGAATTCACGGATGTAAGCTATTGAGCCATCGTGCTGCTTGGGGCGTCCATCTGCTGGACAATGAAGTGGCTGTAAGGGGCATTATAGCAGCGAGCAAGAGTGTGTGTGTTTAACCTTGGCGTGCAGAGTGGGAGCGTTTTCTCCTCGTCGTATGTGGCGTCTTCTCTTGGTGCTCCAGTTTCTTGCCACATGCAGAAATGTTTGATAAGGAACGGGGCTCACGTGCTCAGGCATGACTTTCCTGAAAAAAACGAACGTTGTTATTATTTTATTATGTTGCTCTAAGTATGGATGCTGCCATGGTCTAATGGTTCCCACGCTGGACTTGCAAAGCATGAGTTTGCCAATCCGATTCCTCGCTGCGGCAGTTAAAACAGAGCACGTTTTTATTTAATATCTCCCTTGCCTCTAGTTCCCCAGCAGTATAACTTTGTACACCGCTGTTGGCTGATTGGCAGGTTACGCGTGGTGGGTGTAGAGTTCTGGTACTCCCACTTCTTCTAATGCGTCGTGTCAGTGTAAAAGAGTCGACCAGATGCCCTCTAAGAGAGGGCATCTAAGAGAGGGCGTCTAGAGATCCCTAGAGGAGAGAGGTCCTGCCGCCAGCGGTGCTATGAACGTGCAATTGCTGGCCTGCGGAAGATCGCTGAGTTTTGATCTTCCACGAAGCTCATGGTCCACCCTAAACCGCAACCACTGCACAAGCCATGGCAGATGCGGATGCCTGATGCACAAATGGAAAATTTAAAACCTCCAATGTTGCGACTGTGGTCATCCAGAACGATGCAATGCCCGATCCACAAATACGAGGGAGACATCACAGCGATACGCTCCGCTACTGCAGCTGACGCGTTTTTCTGGGCTTGACCAGCTGAATGTGAAATTGTAGTCGTTGCTCTGCATCGACATTAGCAGCCCTACGAAAGAAGGAATCACGATTGCGGGGCCTGCACCTTTACCTCTCCCATTGTTGCAGGGGACTGCTGCGCCCTATGTACATCTGTTTGCCGTCAATTGGCCCCCCAAACGCGTACGTGAGCCACGGGGTTTTCATTCCGCCCGGGTGTATTTTCAACCTGTTCCCATATTGGACGGAGGGCGACAGACATTAGTGACCTTCGAGCAATGCGACGGGACGGAAGGGACGCGGGTGCCCTTGTTGCACGTACAGTGGTGTTACGTTTCCATCAGAGGTGGAAACTGAGCGCTGAGCGAGTGCGCACTTGGGTCACCCGCGCAGAGAAAGGCTGCACAACCGAGGGGAAGAGGCCGACGCACTGCCGGACAAAGGGAGAGGGAGAGAAAAACAAGTCCAAGAAAAAACTTCTTTAGGAACGTGAAGACGTGAACACGCGCAAGCAGCGAAGGATACGGCGGTCGCTAGTGCAGACAGATGTTACCACACGGATGATTAATAGTCTCCATATTCTCAACGTATGGTCATTGAGTCGAGGAATTATTATAATTTGAATCCGATTACAAACGTGCAATATTTTATGTTAAACGTGTCCATGCAACAACAACAAAAAACCCGTTGATGTACGTATTGCATATAGAGCATTCACATTTGCTGCAGCTTTAAAAGGGTGCATCTTGCAGTGCAGAATTTAGTCATTCTTCTACAGGGGGCTAAAGAGCAATTGTACCAAGAAGCGCGCGTTAATTTCATCGCAGAATGACACTCCTGGCGTAAACATTTTGCGTACGAGTGGATTGTCTTCTAGCGCGTGGTGACTTTCCCTTTTCTCCCCCCCCCCCCAAAACACAAAATAAATAATTAAGGCGAACGATCCAGAAATTTGGAAGAGGAAAGGCACGATATTGCCAACGAGAACTAGAGTAGTGTAGTGCATCGTTTTGCAGCCGTCTGCCAAATCACTCGGAGGCTTTTTTTTATTATCAAGCAAAGAGAGTTCCTTTTGATCTAAATGTGGCAAGATGTGACTTCATCTGGCGCTACGGTGCTGGGGTTCGTGGCAGGGCACGTCATAGCCTTGTGGCTGTGCTGGAGATCTCGGAAGAGGCTGCAAGGTAAGTTTATGTAACACTGGCGTCATACATAACTGGGTATGGAATTGATAACGGAATACATAAATAAAAAATGTTATTTGATAATTTAAGTTGTGGTTGCTAATCGGGTATTACCTGATATAAACTGTATCAATGAATCAAACTTTAATTATTTAAAGGTGCTTTTCTTAAACCAGGCCCCCCCTGTGCATGAATTACTATCCTCCAAAAAAACTTAAAGAATATACAATTCGAATAATAACACGGTTAATCGATAGCTATACATTAATGTGACACTCTTTTAATTTTTATCTGTAAATGCCAAGCTTAACTTTTAAGTAATTTTGTTTAAAGCATCGCATGGGTTGCCCAATCACCACATTATTTCTCAACGTGGCATTAAAGTAACACAGCGCGAAACAGACAGATGCCTATAATAATAGGGGTTTTCCCCTTTTTTCCTGCAACAAAACTGAGACCTTACAAGGAATCATGTGTGCATTAACCACAATACTTGTGGTAGAAATACAAACAAAAAACACACTCTGATAACATATGCATTGTCCTTTCAAGTATTGTGGTTAATGTACACATTATTCCTTATAAAAAGGTTTCAGTTTTGTTGCCAGAAAAAAAGTGGAAAATCCCTATTATTATATTTTGGTACTGGCAAAGGAGGTCTAATGAGCCAGATGCCTTTTTGGCCATGTCGATGACATCGTACGTCATGCTCACGTCTCTCCTCCCCGTGACATTGTTACATGACGTCATATCGCGACATCGCATGTCACGCGCCATGCACGTCATCTCATTGTGTCTTGGAACGTGTGTGTCATTAATGCTAATTGAATACTTCCAAGCATAAAGGCGTGTTGGAAAACATTACAGGATCCATGCGGGAGTACGATTTTTCTTCCTTGTGTTTAAAAAGTATATCTTGATTGGATTGGGTTGTCACACGATAAGCATTCCGTGAAGTTTGGTTCCATTTTCAACACTATTTACTGGAATTGATTATAATCGAGTCCACGACTTTTTTTTACGATCAGGGGAGAGAGCAGAGGAGAAGGAGTGACCTCCCATCGGGGTCCACGTTTATATGTGGCTAAGAGGGGAGGCATTATCTAGTGAAGCAAAGGAGGTCAAGGCATTCGAGACGGAGAATGATTCAATATGAATAAGCAATAGACACCTTGCAATGAATGAGAGGATAAGAAGACATGGATGGATGGTTGAAAGGGCATGCGAATGTAGTGTAGCAGTTAGCGCGCTGCGCTTCGAACCTGGCCAACCGAGTTCGATTCCCGCTCACTGCCAACACCAGTGACGATTATCTGAGCCGGTCCTGGGCCTCCCCTAGGTGTACTCAGCCTCAGATAAGTACCTGGTGCAGTGTGTAAACATCGCCACTGGGGAGACAAAGGCGGCCGGGCGTGGTGCTGGCCACACACCCCCTCGCGTGCCATGCCGGCCTTCATAGGTGCTCGCTAACAGCACTTGCCCCTACAGTCTGTTAAGGCTATACGGGAGATCTTTGTAAGGAGCAGACAATACGAGGATGGCATGGAGCCTCCAGCTGCACAGACCAAGTGATAAGCCCAGGATGGGCAGAGTTTTTCCTGTCTGAAAGATAACAAGCGTCCGTCCCCTTTATCAGCACACATTTCAGTCTGCTTACTTTTGCTTTGTCCTTTTATTTAAGATTATGAGCTTTCCAGGAAACCTAAATAAATAGGGACTTTTGTCCAGAAAAAAACTCCCAAGCAATTGATTCCGCACCAATGTTATTATTGCATTATGTCCATAAATTTGGTCCACAAACAAATCCGGTGATCCGGTGAACGTTTTTCGTGTAAATGTTTTTTGGATTAAGGTGAGTTGCGAATCATGCCTCTGTTGCAAATTCTAGAACCTTTTTTCGTATGTAAAATTATGGATGATAAAGTACAAACATGTAATCAATTAAGAATCATGGAAAGGCAGGAAAGTTAGATTTCTTGGACATGTAATGAGACGACAGAGACTGAATATCAGATTTTTACTGGGAAAGTTAAAGGTGCAAGAAGCCAGGAAAGAGTGAATTATGAACGCTAAGCCGTTTAAACAATTGCATTCAACTGGGAGTATCTGTTGAAAAGTTATTGAGTAATATCATGGACATAACTGAATGGAAGGAAGGTGATGATCGCTGATGTCTTTGAGAAAAGACGTGGCACATAGAACATTTGATATGAACATTGCAATGGCCTTATTGACATATCTATCCCTGCTTTAACAAACGACAATTTAGCAATACACGGAAGGAGCATTGGTCTTCTAATATTGCTTGTCATTTGAATGATTGGTAATTTTTAATGTAATGTATGCATGTTGAACTTTTATTCGTACCGTACGAAGCTAACCGTGTGAATCAGAGGTCACTAATGTGCTGTGCAATCTCGTGTACTTTTGCCTATTTCCAATTTTCTGTGAATCACCACTTACAGAAATTCTGCAGTTAGCAAGGAACACGAAAGCACACTGAGCCCCTTTGGACATTAACGATCTTACTGATATTCTTTGGAACAACAGGCCTTAAGCATGTCGAAGCCAGGGCCACGTTAAATAAAGAACAATTACCAAGCACTAACCTTCATAACAAGAATAGCTCTGTGTACTGGAAATGTCTCGTCAATGTAATGCTGGATGAAGGCCTCTCCATGCTGTCGAGGGGTTGTTTGACCATACTTCACCACGCTGGTCAGTGCAGGTTGTGAGGTGGTGGGGGGTAAGGAGGGGAGGATCCAGGACCGTGTCAGATACCACTCGCCACTGATGTTAGCCGTGGGTGAGATTTGAACTCAGATCAATTGGTTCGTTACTATTATTCATAACCACTGTGTCACAGCTCCATCCCGATGTTTTGGCAGTCCTATTAAAATAATTATGCAAGTCAATAAAGTAACAACGTATCAAATTCCTTCATATAAAATGTCATTAATGTATTGGTAACCACATCTTCAGTAGTAATATGATGAAAGTATTTACAAAGATCAATGACCATACGCTGCATTACACCACTATGCAAAACTCTTAAATCACCCTACAGATGAAAATACATTCATTATATTAGTGTCACTTGCGAACATTCTTGTCCGTCCCCTTAATGGATAGCACAGCCTTTGTTTCTCTGGAAGCTCCATACAGGCTCTACGTGACAGAGGGCATGTTTACAAGTGACTTAATTTATCGGTGCCTACAGCTGTCGCATTCTTGTACTGACAGGACACTTACACGGGAGGCATTATCCGCGCATTTTTGTTGTTTTCTCACGTAGTTTTGTTTTCATTGTCGCTATCATCTCCGGCTCAGATAATCACTTCTGTGGAGGGGGCATCCAATTCAAGTCCATTAAAATCCCGCACTCAAAATACGACTTGGGTGTTGCGTATTAAACGTGACCCTGTTTAGCTCTGTTTATTTTACGGACAATATAACCTCCCCCGTGTATTTGTAGATGACATCAGACCAACAGGTGAGGGTCCACCCTGCCGTTTGCATCGTGAAAATAAAAGCCAAATCTGGGTGACCCAGTGGTCAGAGTGCTTGCCTTTTGGGTCCTGTGTTCCCGACCTCCTGTCCACCTTGACTGTGCCGTTGGATGCCACTTTAAAACGAGTGGGACTTCTTGGGTCTCTTTGCGAATGATCACACAGCACGGGTTTTGCGATGGGAGGCCATTGTGAACAAGTTACTGTGTCAGTGTCCAGTGAGCTGAATGACCTTCATCGGTAATGGTTCAGCCCTGCGATTTCTTGCTCACACCACAACAGGTGGCACCCCCCCTCCCCCCACTAGGGGCAGCACTAGAGAGACACACCTGAGGATATTTGGTCTTCATATTCTTGGTTCTTTCGGTAAAGTCACGAAGATAGACAATAAAAATAAAATTAAATTAAAATTATATGAAAATAAAAGCAAAAAACCCACGACGTTTCGATCGCAACACAAGCAGTCTTCATCAGGAAGAGATAAACAATTTTAAATTTTCTATGTATGTGACTTTACCGAAAGAACCGAGAATATGAATTCCTGCAGTCACGAAAGTTTTAAGTAAAAATATTTGGCCTTCTATTCCACACTGGCCAGGCAGCATTTGACCTCACCGCGAGTCACCTGCCGATCGATGAACGATGTTTATTTCTGGGTGGATAAAGGCACATTGAGATTGGCCTTGCTTCAACTGCCTTGATGGGAGATCAACCTGTGGATTTCTCGCCCAGTGCGGTGACCATCAACTCCACGGCAGCATCCCTGTAAATATTTATAAATCAGAAAAAATCTCCTCCTTTTTGTTGTTGTTATAAACGCTTGCCAGGGAGGGGCATCCTCGCACTGCATCGAGTGGAATCCACCGTGCAAGAAATGCATTTACCTGTCCTTGGTTTGATGCATTGTCTCAAACAGTGCCCCCTAGCACTCTCTGAGTTGTTGTTGATTCCGACCGAGAGTTGTTGCGAGTCGGTTGTTTGCTACCAAGCAACAAATGTGAAATACAGGAGAACCCCCCCCCCCCCCTTATCCAATTTTGTGCATCCTATTATCCACGGACCTATCTGTGATTTGGCTCCATTTATCCGTGGGTAATGCTGGACAATAGAAGGAATAGGGCCCTGGTAATTTAAGTTGTTTTTCCGCGGGACCATACTACTTCTGTGAATTATAGGAGTCATGGGTAATAGGGTCGATGTATTAACCATAGCAAAGAGAGGTAAATGTGAATTACTAATAAGAGACGACCATTTATTGCTCCTGCTTTGGTAGGCTGTGAAATAAATGCCATCGTTGTAATGGCTGCAGAGCACACACATCACATTATACAAATGGATGTGACATTATTCAAAGGATTACGGTAAAACATCTTCATTCGCGGAATTTTTCTTTCGCGAAGTTCATTCATGCTGCGATGTTACATTCGTAGACCAGGCTCACTTTCCTTTGACTTTACGCGATTTGGAGACACGGCCTCGTGGGTGGAAGGCTTCTTGTGCAGGCCGGGAGCGGTTTTTTTTTTCCACTTCGATGGAGGAAGTGAGATCGAGAGTAAAAGTGATGGGTTTAGCTCATGAAAGTGGAGTTGTTGGATAGACTTGCTCGTGGTGACAGTACGTCTGTTGAACGTCATCATCACATCATTCAGTGTAAATAAAACTTCCAAATGCACGGCATTTTTTTGTATTGCCTTTATTCAAATTTATAGTATTATTTGTGTTGTTATCTATTTGTATTGTACAATTTTAAGTACGCATATGGATGTTATTTATGTGTACAGGACAGGATGAATGTTATGAAAGATTGTACTGGTAGGAACCTCCTGGTTACACCAGCCCACAGGGGATTATTGTGTTCGTCCGTCGTGCATAAAAAAAATAGGAGGGGTGGGGCTGGGTGGAGAGGGGAGGGGCTGGGTTGGGACGGTGGGGAGGGGCTGGGTGGGGAGGGGCTGGGTGGGGCTGGGTGGGGGGTGGGAGGGGTGGGGCTGGGTGGGGCTGGGTGGGGAGGGGCTGGTCACCCCGTGGTGCCCTTATAAAACTCAAACGTTTAACCTACTCACGCCGGCTTGTGCCCGCCCTCACAGTCGGGCATATTTGCGGAATACACCACGCCGCCGTTGACCCTGGCCATTGACCGAGCAACCCAACGTTCCTACCAGCTCCCTCCGCAGGAATGTGTTCACATTCTCCCGTATACTTAGTCAAAACACAGGAACCCAACCGCCCCTTTTTTTTCCCCAAATCTAAACGAAGTATCTACATTCGCGAATTCTACTTTCGCGCAGATATTTAAGAACCGAATCCTCGCGGATGTCGAGGCCTTACCGTATTACATTATGCAAAGGGATACCACGTGATGCAAATATGTTGCGCTCGCGGGGCAAAGATGAACCAAAAGTCCAAAGTTCGTTTTGAAATTTGAATAAATACCAGTGCCTCTGACATGCAGATGGGTCTACACTGCATAGCTTACCACCCTCTCGATAGGATGTTATGATGGTCTTCTTGGGGCGTTACTGTGGAGAAATGTTAACTCCCTTGCCTGGTATACAGGAGGTCGTGGGTTCGATGCCGACCCTGACGCCTGCTGCTGTATATTTCGAGTTTGCGTGTCTCTCTCCCCATGATCGCGTGGATTTTTATCCAGGTCCTCCGGCTTTCCCCTCCACATTTAGAAACACACGTTTAGAGTGCTCGGCTGCTATAAATGTCCACATGATACGCCACTTAATTCGACTATCATTTGTGGATATGTCGCTTATGAAACATAGCTACGTAGCTCGGTGGGCCTTACTTGGTAAAATAAAAAAATAGGTTTAAATAGTCACTCTTTGGTTCTTTCGGTAAAGTCACATAGAAAGAAAATAAATTAAATAATGGAGTACGACGTTTCGATTGCAACACAAGCAATTGTCATCAGGTAGAACTACATTTGAGAGAGAGACAAAACACAGACACGGAGACACAGAGACACACAGAGAGAGACACACAACATAGACACACAGAGAGAGACACACAACATAGACACAGAGAGAGATAGACACAAGCAGAGAGACACACACATACACACAGAGAGAGACAACACAGAGACACACAACATAGACACACAGAGAGAGACACACAACATAGACACACAGACAGACACACAAGCAGAGAGAGACACACACAGACACAGAGAGAGACACACAACATAGACACACAGAGAGAGAGACACAACATAGACACACAGAGACCCAATGCCTCTGTGTCGAGGCCCTCTATCTGATGACGGTTGCTTGTGTTGCAATCGAAACGTCGTACTCTATTATTTAATTTATTTTCTTTCTACGTGACTTTACCGAAAGAACCAAAGAGTAATTCCTGCAGTCACGAAAGCTTCAAATCAGGTTTAAGTAAGTTTTGTCTACCTGTTGACCTTATTACGTGAAGTAAACATCTCTCAAGGTTTGGCTGCTCTGACTATATTATCATCTCCCATGTGCAACGAGGTATATGCTCTCATTTCCGTACGTTCTGTGAATACATAGACACCTACTCGTATGCTTTCTGCATCCATACGGTTAAACGAATGTCCACGTAACAAAAACTCAATGCGTTCGTGAGTCACACCGCTGCGCTGAAATGCTAAACTACACAATGAGCGATGTTTTCGGCAATGATCCTTCGGGCGGTGTTGACAATTTTGGTGAGAGTATTTTTTTTCACCGTTGCCAACGGAGTATCACATCTTTTTTTCGTTCTATACCCTCAGTGGCAAATGCTATAAAGAATGTTATTGCAAATTTCACGCTGCGTGTTCGCTTTGAGGAGGTTCAGTTTCACGCCGGCCAACTTATTTGTCTCAAAAGCTCTGCGTTGATGCTCCCCTTAGTTTGTGTTAAAATAAAATGTGCTTTTGTCTGGCACTGCACATTTTGCTGCATGTTATTCTAAAAGTGGACAGGAAGGCAATGTAGAGACATGAACATCAAATTCAAAGGAAATCTTTATTTTTTTGCCCCACCTTCAACACTCATCCTGTTGTTTATTTTCCTTGCTCAGAAAAAGAAGATCCACTTATTCTCGTTCTGTCCAGCGTACGTTTCTGTGTCATACACTGTCCACCGAAACGTGTTAGCCTTTGCCATCAATCAAAATGACTGCACACTGATCCCAGGGCACCAATTGTTTGAATTTTTCGACTTGTTTTTTGCTTCAAGGGCCGGCCCCAGGTAGGTGTGGCCAGTCCACCCCTAGTAAGAGTGAGAATGAGAGGAGAGAGGGTTGGGGAGGTCGAGGTTTCCTTGGCGGAAAGGGTGGGGGTACGCAGAGTGGGAGAGAGAGAGAGAGTGAAAAAAAAGGAAAACGCCTATAAAGATATTCTGCAGCAGCAGAACAACGAGACCCAATCGTGGCCAAGAGAGAGAGTGAGTGAGTGCCCTTGGCAGTGAGCCCAAGTCGGCAGCACGGCAGCAGCATCACAGCCCCCTAACCCGCCCGAGTAGAATCCTAAAAAGAAGCCGCATCCTGCCCGGAGGACTGCCGGACAAATGGCGTTCAGCAACTCCCCGGGATTTCTGGAAAACAACGTGTTCGAAGACGCCGTTTTTAGGGGCGCCACGGCCGACAGCTTCGTGGTGGTGTCGCAAACGCCCGAGAGACTGTCCGTGGCTTCCCCCTCCTCCGTCTCATCCTCATCCTCCTCGCTCTACAACAGAGAGTGGCGGGCGGCTGATCTGACCGGCGGCGGTAGCCTGGCGTCTCTGATGTGCTGTACCGGTGGGTTGGGATACTCGGTGGCCTTCTCGTTTTGGGTCTCGTGGTTTTTCAATCCTTTATATTAAGTTCGCTTGCTTGCTTGCGTGCTTGCTTGCTTACGACCGTGCAAATCTTTCGGTCGTTTTTTAACCCACTTCCAGTGATCCAATCGAGCTGACATTTTGCACACAGACTCGTTGTGCGAGACAATTAATGTTCGTGCAAAAAATTTTTCTCCAAAATTTTACACTGTTTAGGGAAAACAAATTAAATATTTAATTACCAATTGCTTAATACTGGCACACAATCATCTGACCCATAGGTGGCAGCCATCTCAAGCCAGAGGACGAGAGGACTCTAGCCGCCACGCATATAAAGGATTTATAGTGAAAAACTTTGTTTTTACGGGTTATACTTATTTGTTGTTGCTGTAGCGCGTGTCCATGCCACCACCCCCCCCCACGCGCCTGTTGAATATGCCGGGATCGCATCGGGCCTGCCGCTGATATATGGTCGGGTGTTAGAGCAATAGCGGTCCAGCCAAATGAGGCTACTTAACTCTTAATGGTAACAAATGGTAGCTCTTGACTAAATGTTTGGGAGTTTGCATGTTCTCTCTCTCCTGTGGTCACGTGGATTTTTCTCCAGGTTCTCCGGTTTTTCTGTCCACATTTGCGTTGAGAGTTTTTTTGGGCTGATATAAATGTCCACGCGATAAGCCACTTCGTTGACCTATCATTTGTGGCCAGGTCGCTTCTGAAAAATAACTATTTAGCTCAATGGGCCTTACCTAGTACAATTAAATTTTATTTAGTTTTAGTTTAAATGTTGTTTTGTATCATCATGCATGTTCAGTTTACTGAAGCTCAAGTTACGTGAACATTGCCGCTTTAATATTGTTAGCTGTTGTCTGTGTGAGGTATGTGTGGCTGGTTGCCAGCACCACACACACCCTCCACAAACAGAAACCACATGTACCAGATGCACATCACACACACACACACCCTGAAACTGCATTATCTTAATTGTTTATAATTTAACGCAGTTGTTTCCTGTAATATTTTGGAACACCCTTTGCTATTAATGGGACGTACTGTCTACATAATGTATTTAGTATGCATGTTTATTTGAACATAAGTGCTTCAGTAAGTAATGTTATTCAGTACCACTCCGCGTGTTTTGTTATTTCTGCCAGCTGTTACTCAGACACTGTTTTGTTTAAAAACACGTGGCCTTGTTTCCATAGCTCAGCAAAACAAGTTAACGTACAGCATTATACATCTTTTTTTGTTATTCCTCGCGAGATTAGTTCAAACTTTTACATATTAACTTATGTTAATATGTAACATATGTAAAACTATAGTTTAGTTTCGGAGGCTTTCTGGGTTCACGTTCTTACACGGTCTTACCATCCTCGCACAATTCCTGACATTAAATATTTATCTGCTGTCTTTTCACACACACACATAATGGACTCAAATTCCTTTGAGGGTGTGAACTGGAGATTCTTTTCTTACAGGTGTTTTTTGTTATCCTCCCTCTGTGTTTCAGTGCACACGAGAAAGGGTCACTCCTTTAGTATTTATCCTTTTCTAGTTTCAATAGGTATCTTTATAATGGGAGTTCAATTAACTCCCAAGGCCAACCAAGTCTATTGAAACACTCTGCGTGGGTGAAAGTGACATTTTTATTTAAATGTGCTAAATGGATCATAACTCGGTGTTATGAATGAATACAGCCGCAGTGAGTGGGTGGGGTAAAGTGTGGGTATTCCCACCTGTTCTGTCTGGTCAGCGTGGTAAGATAGGATAAACCACTTATTGGGTCCTCTCTCTGGCACTCCCTCTAGTGGAGGGCCTTCCACCAGCAGTGGCTTGAGCAAGCACTTGCAAGGCTGCACCTTTCCCCCATTTAACAAAGGCATTATAATTAGATATACCACTTATAATTATTACAGGAGCATGTTACATCAAAAAGGTTGTGCCCTGTGTTACCCTGCGATGAAATGTTTAATACAACATGAAGGATTGTCACGGATAAAAGGCACTAACCTGAAAGAATATAGATGAAATAAGATGTAATTCGTAATCTTATATAAAACACTCCTTAGAAGGAATTGGACAAGCGACCCAATGAGGAAATCTCGTGACAAAGTCTTGATACTCAGTGGGGATTTTCAGGTTAAAAACATTATCATTTTTCGATTTAAAGCTTTCGTGACTGCAGGGATTCATCTTCTTGGTTCTTTCGGTAAAGTAACGTAGAATGGAAAGAATAAAATAATAAAATAAAACAATAAAATAATTCTCACGACGTTTCGGCCACAACGCAAGTAGCCGTCCTCAGGTGGAGAATAGGTCTGTCGAGAAGACAGAGTCTGAATGACACACCCCAGGCTTGGAGCGTCTATTTAAGCTGGGATGGAGGGGCGAAGAGCGCCTTGACAAAATAATTTGCATATCAAGATGAATTTAGCATATTTATGGGAAATGCAGATATGCGATTAGTACTACTTGTGAAATGCGTAGGAGGTTTGGTGAGGGCTTAAAGTCATTATGCCATCATTGCTGCTGCTGTATAGTCGCTGTAAAGTGTCGTGTGCTCTGGGAAATCGAATATGTGAGGATCGCATTTCTTAAATATTGTGCGATGCGGGTATAACGCTTACCGATGCTAAGCTAGTCAAACGTTGACAGTACCGTACGTAGAAGCATGGCGATGCCGCCCGCGTTCTTTAGAGGATTGCGAGGAGTTTAATGGGATTGTTTTGACATCCGTGAATGAAGATCACAGTGCATTCAACACGCTTGGAAAGCGTTAACTGTGGCCGTCACTCCGGGTCGTAAGAGGTCACGTAGCTCAAACATCGAGAAGGAGCCTGCTTTAAAAGCAAATCCACAACCACAAGTACCTACATCTATAGTTATAGATGTGATAGATTATAATCTATCACGATTGTCAACGGTTATAAAAACTTACCAAAAGTTCCTACGTAAATTTGATGTACTCCTGAGATTCGGGAAAGTGAGATGTTTTTTTAATTATTATTTTGGATGAACAAAGATATGTGTTGATAGTGCTTTGAAATGTATTTAAGACAGCGTGGTGAGGACATACCCCTGAGTGTATGTAACGCATTCTTTGGGCGATTGGATATTAAAACATGAACCATATGACACAAAAAGGCAGGTTCCACACAAGGCAAACAACACAATCACCTTGCATAGAAAATGATGACGTGTATCTATATTTCGATTTAAAGCTTTCGTGACTGCAGGGATTCATTTTCTTGGTTCTTTCGGTAAAGTCACGTAGAAGGGAAGTAATAAAATAATAAAAATAAAACATAATAAAATAAAATAATTATTTTATTACTTCCCTTCTACGTGACTTTACCGAAAGAACCAAGATGGCGTATCTATATCTCATATAAATGTTTTTGTTCTTTGGGGTAGGTCACGTACAAAAATGTGTCCTGAACCCTCCTCCACCTGACATGGCAATTGAATAAAAGTGCCACGCAAATCGAAACGTGGACAAATGTTTGACTGCTTCAGCAACACCACCGGTGTTATTGTTGGAGAGCAGATCTCACAACATGTACATGGGGGCACGGACGGTCTGCTGGCGATTACATCCAGCATCGTCAGGTTGCTAATAGGAGCTCAGACCTAACCCCAAAAATAGTATTATGACTTATAATATTGATCGTGAAAGCCTACGTATAAAATTAACGCACCAGTATGTATGTTGAGTGATTTTTTTGAGCAATTCCAGAATGGATTGTAAAATATACGCGAAGGGGTCTGTTTCCCCATGAGATAATAAATAAAATACCATTGTAGTCCGTCAACCTATCAGCCTTCGGCACCAATATTTTCTAGGTGAAAACAGACCCACGTCTGTGTTTTTTTTACTTTACAACCAACAATCCCCCCAGAATTGACAAAATATGCATATGTTGTCCAGAATAACATGACATTAAAGGAAATCAATACATTCACCACGCTGACCGCTGCTGCTGGTTGGTGAAGGGGTGAACAGAGAGAGTTCAGTTTAACACATAGTAGGCTTTCGTGACCAATATCCATAATAGAGGTTTTTGGGTTAGAGCGCGTAAATATATAAATGTGTCGTTAAAACCCGCCACCACCCGACACAGCCAACGAGTAATGGTTGTCACGTAAACAGAACGTGCCAATTCGTCACTCGTACAGCACAAATCTGGCTGTCGCCTGATGAAGCTAGTTGTAATTACTGGCGAAGCATCGTGCTCACATTGTAAATGTTGTGGCTTGGCTCTCCAACACACCGGTGTGCTGTACTAGTGACGAATTGCCACGTTCGGGTTTACGTGACAACCCTTACTAGTTGGTTGCGTCGGGTGGTGGCGGGTTTTAACGGCACATTTATATATTTACGCGATCTAACCAAAAAACCTCTATCATATAGACAGTTCAGATGTCGCTCACCACTCATGTTAGCTACCCATGGCTGAGAACCGCAATCAGGTGACTGGGTCCATGGCAGCAATGCGCCAACTTTTCTGCCACCTCCCCAGCCCCCATTTGTCAGAATCGATTTCATGAAATTAACTCCCAAAAAAAAAATATAACGGACTGCGATGGCAGTCACTGTTGAATCACCCCCCCCCCCCCCAACAAATTTGTAGTCACTTTAGCGACCACAGAGAGATGATGGGTTGAGTCAATCCCCAACCAAGATTTGAGCTCGTAAACATTCGATTGCGAGCTGACTGCCACCAGGCAGTTTTTCGGTTTGGCCATGTTTGTTTGTTGTAGTACAGAGTTAGACTGATGGCCTTAATCTAAGTTGTCTTGTGGTGGTTGTTGTTGTTGTTTGACTTGCATCCCACTGGGATTTTTGCACACAGTGTTGGTGTACGGTGTTTTTTCTGCAATATGTTGCTGTCTTTTCTTGGATTTTCTGTTTGCACATAGTCACTTTAAGATGTTTTCTTGTTCATGTTTTTGTTTTTTTGTTTGTTGCGGTTGCACCCGATTCAAGAGCCGGATGGCTCACAGGGCTATACCTAATAAATAAAACTTGAAACTTGAAGGCTGGTTGTCATTAACACTGCCTAATAACAAAAGATAGGCTGACGTTTGAGGAATTTATCCTACTCCGGCAGTGGTACTTATTCAGAGCTTTTAAGAAGGTTCATTGCCCAGAGCATGAACAATTATATATTTTTCCATGATAAGGCTTTGTGAATAGTTGTTATTATTGCTTGTTGTGTTCTTTAATTGAGACAGGCAAATTGATGGATGTTGCAAATTTGCAGTCTTGTTGGCAGGCAACCCAAGGAATGTTGTCGGCTCATGTCTAATACTGTATACCCAGAGGCCCTTCATAGCCCCGTGCCTTCTGAACTACAGTAGTGTGTGGAAAGTTAATGATCTGCTCTCTAGAGTTGTCGAAGCACACGTGTGTGTGTGGGAGGCACAGGGCACCCAACATCTAAACTGCCTCGTGGAAATCAAGATTCCCTCTAAAATAAGGTGACCTTGCTGTTTTGCTGCCTTTCCTCAGTATTGGGAATTGGTCTATTTATCAAATTTGAACTTAGATTCGTCATCTATTTTACGAATTTATTTTTCGTGATTTGTTTACTCTTTCTTATACTTGGCGCTCCTATCGTGTTTTTGTTGTTGTTTGATGTTGTAACTTTCTGACCCGCACCCTACTGGACATCTGTGAAAAAGAGCGTCATAGCTCATCGGATTTCTCCAGGATAAATCAAGATTGTGATTCTGACCTTTATTATTATTACCACTACTGTGCTTGTTTAACAAGGAAAGCCTCTCTGAATCTCATGACTCTATCAGCAGGGTCCTGCCAAGTTTTTGCAGCACGGGGATGACGATTACTGGGTATATTCCGAATTTTCGGGTCGTGTTATTTTTGCAAATTTGAGAGCGAAAAAAATCGCACCCCAAAACTGTGGCTGTAAAAAATAAAGAAACGTGGCCTTATTTTGCTAAGTAGATGGACAAGATGATTCTGCACTCATCGTGCTTGTCAATGAAGGCGAGGTTTGTTTATAGATCGAAACACATTTGGAAACATCGTGGCAGGGATAAACCCACGATTACTGCATTATGAGCGACCATATTTTCCCATGCACGTACCAATATAAGAAACCAGCGTGCACGTAATTGTTTGCCATTTTTACGGCACGATATTAAGTGTTGTTAGTATGACTAACCAGCACGCCGCTGTGGCTAAACATTTTTCATTAAGCCTGTCGAGATAAATATTTATTTTACGTACAAATATAATTCAGTATTTTAATCGTGACTTAAATAATTAAGTTACAAAATGTTGCCAACTGGCATTTATTACTTACATTGTTCTCAAAATATCACATATACGTGACATAAAAAATACACACCCAAAAAAAACCCATGTATTTTTATTATTTTATTATTTACCTTCTATGTGACTTTACCGAAAGAACCAAGAATATGAATCCCTGCAGTCACGAAAACTTTAAATCGAAATTTTACAGCATTACAAGTTAGATTGTTTCGCTTTTGCAAGAGCAATTGCCACATTGCTTCAGAAGTAAATATTAAATTGTACATTACCACATTTTCCAGCTGTCAATTGCATGAGACATTCTGTCTCAATGGACTGTCACCTGATTGCATGAGGCAAAGGTGCAGCCCTGCAATTGCTTGCTTACACCACGGCTTCTGGCGGTAGGGCCTCTCATATAGCGAGCTCTCGAGAGGACCTCTAGATGGTGTTTGGCCTACTCTTCCACCACATGTGACTTGCCGAGCACAAACTGTGGCATATCGAGTTATGCAGATATCAACAGACAGAAAACTTAGTGACTTTATGGATTAAACAAGGGTTTTATTTTCGAGGAATGTGTCAAAGCTTAAAATGTATACAAGCAGGTACACACTACTTTACAGATATATTTGAGCAAGCAGTCTCAGCTGCACGTGGTTTTAGTCTGAGCGGATTCCGGGTTAGCGTGTCTGGTAAATATTTTCTCGTGGATATCTGAGGAGTGGAATACTGCATTTTCCAGCGATAAAAAGGCTTGTATCACTGCTTTCTTAAATGTGCAGAAGTCTGCACTACCCTTGTCGAGAATGGAACGGCAAATAAATGGCATACGTTGTTGGAACAACCCTTGTTTTTTTATTGTAATCGCTGGCTCGAGACATCCGTTCTCCTGTAAATGCAGATCTCTTCAAGATCATTTCGTGAAAAGATGTCAAGTTATCCCCTGCTGCTGTCTGGAAAAAAATGTGGCTTTCACAAATAAAGACCACTGGCTTACTCACTATTTCATTTATTATTTTCCACTATCGCCTGGTATTGTATTTACCTTGGCAAATAAAGGCCATGGGAAACTACCGCTCACACCACATAAATACTGTGATGACACTTTATAGGGCTGTAGACCAATGAGTATTTACAAGCGCCCCTGATTGTGATGGTAAATGTGATAAATAAGTGCCATGGATTTGATATTTAAATGACATATCAAGAGATAAATATAACCACTGAGAGGAAGTATTAACTCCTTGTTAAGGATTCCTTACAGTGACGATGTTCTTTGGAAAAGTCGAGTGCTCAAAAAAGACATTTTTCAAATAGGCAAGGCACCATCGCGCAGTAAACAAAAAAAAATGTGTCTTGGAACAGAGACTAAGCACGCACAGAACTTTGATCGTATTTCAATCATCTCATTGATTCCTTTTCGAGACGGCTTGGGAGGGGCAGTGTTTGTTCGTAGTGTTCTATATAAATAGATATCGCAAATTTTTAAATGGCTTTTAATGAAATAAAACATTTACAAAAAAATGTGTAAATGGGGAGCAGGCTGCAAAACGTTCCATGCGCTGCGCTCAGAGCCAAGTGACCCGAGTTCAATTCCTGGCCGTCAGTGGTCAATGACATCCCAACTGGTCCAAACTAAACCCTCACGGGCAGCAGTGTCGGGGAGGTACCTTCATTCAGCAGTTGACTCATGAATTGTCACCTAATTAGAAGCACTAAATTGAGCTGTCAATATAGCAACAGAAATACAACGGGGGGGGGGGGGGTGCATTGGTGGGGCGGCTAAGCATTGTGTGTAGTATAGCGGGAAACAGAGTGACTGTGGCCAATAGTGCATTACAATATTATCAACGCACGAGCGTCAATGGATGAGCCACTGACCCACATGCATTGACACTCTGCCTTCTGATGATGGATGCTTCTGACGAATGTAATGTATTTAATCCTCAGCCTTGAATGCATTGCGAATTCGCATACACGTAGGCATGTAGATATGCCTCGATTAAAATGGATTTTTACACTCATGATGTGTACAGCGAAGCATTCATGTAAGAATCAATGATTTTTTTGTATTTGCGTGCGTTGTACATCATGGGTTCACGCGTTCTTAGGCATGTGAAGATGCCTCGATTAACATAGATTCTTACACTCATGATGCGTGCATCGACGGGTTCGTGTGAGAATCAATATATTTATAAATGTGTGTACATTGTATACATCATGAGTTCAAGCGATTCTCTGTGGAGACTCGAGGCGCTGCGTTGAGCACAATGCGAATATGAGAATCGGTTCTTGAATGGGCGAGTCCAAATTGTGAACTATTTTTTTGGGATTGGCAAGTCGGGTGAATTGGTTCAGGCCGTAAGCAACGTTGTACAGCAGCCAAATGTGGATGTTTGATGAGCTATTTGCTGCACAGTTTTGACAGTTCCAATTAAAGGCACCGCAAAGATGATTAATGTCTTACACGTTGCGTTTCACTTATTGATTCGTTACGCTCCTCAAGAGGCACTGCGCTACATTCCCGTAACGCAACACACACGTGGACATCACGGCACAGCCAAGTCCCTTTTGTGAGTTAGCGCTTTTTCACGTTTCTTCCCCGTAAATTTCTAACATTCGGTGCAACCAAAAAGGCCAAATGAAACGCGTTTCACTCGAGCAGGCACGGACAAAGCCTTATTACGTAACAGCAGCAGCATATAAATGTATGCAAGCCACCACAAGGATCAACAAGTGGAGCTTGTTATTTTCTTTGAACCTATCAACGTGATTTTTCCGAAAGACCCAAAGAATTTGGAGCTGATCCCATCATTGTCTTCGAGCGCAGCGGCAATGCCCATCTGACCCTTGCTTCATCTTTGCTGCCCTCCCCCCCCGTCCATCCCACGCTAAGGCGCCGGTCTGTGTAGCGGAGGTCAACGTGGTAAACGAAAGTCACCCTCTGTGGGATCAACACGGGCATGGGAGAAGAAGGAAGGGCCCTCGATAATAACGCTCTTTCAAAATAAAACAAGTAAACCCGTAAAAACAAAGTTTTTCACTATAAATCCTTTATATGCGTGGCGGCTAGAGTCTTCTCGTCCTCTGGCTTGAGATGGCTGCCATCTGTGGGTCAGATGATTGTCTGCCAGTATTAAGCAATTGGTAATTAAATATTTAATTTGTTTTCCCTAAACAGTGTAAAATTTTGGGAATTTTTTTTCACGAACATTAATTGTCTCGCACAACGAGTCTGTGTGGAAAATGTCAGCTCGATTGGATCACGGGAAGTGGGTTAAAAAACGACCGAAAGATTTGCACGGTCGTAAGCAAGCAAGCACGCAAGCAAGCACGCAAGCAAGCAAGCAAGCGAACTTAATATAAAGGATTTAAAAACATGCGTGCGCACACACAAAGCAAAGGTCCCACTGCCGATCTAGCCTTGCAGACGGTTGAGGCAAGTGCTGTTTGTGAACACGTATTAAGGCTGTAACGGAGCGTAAGACGGCGGTCTGGGCCACCATCACTTCATGACCGCCTTCGTCTCCCCAGTGCTAATGTTGACACAATGCACCAGGTAGTCACTGAAGGCGCAATAGACCCAGGAGAAAACTATGGCTGCTTTGTATCACTCGCGTCATTGTGGCTGGGCTCGTAGCAGAGTCAGTGCCCTGTCCACGAAGCCACCACTGCCCGTCAAAGACAAAGATCCCCCATGTAGCTTTAAATAGAGTGTTGGGGCAAGCACTGTTAGCGAGTAGCAACTATGAATGCCAGCACGGCGCACGAGGGGATGGGTGGCCATCACCACGCCTGGCCACCTTTGTTTCCACGGTGCTGAGTTTACACACTGCAACAGGTACTCATTTAAGGTTGAGTCGACCTCGGGGAGGCCCAGGACCGGTTCGGATAGCCGTCACTGGCGCTGGCCGTGAGAGGGCTTCGAACTCGCGTCGCCGGGTTCGCTAGTGCAGTGTGCCAACCGCTCCCCATCACAAACATATGCACACACACGTTTTGGACGCTGCCAAGTGTACAAAGATAAAGTGTGCACTGACTGGGAAAAGCTTGTATTGGACATAGATGTTTGCTGCGTGCGGTATATTCCACTGGAGTCCTTTGCGGGCAACATTTTCAAATTTGGCAAACTTGAGCTCCGACGCCATCACACAATTGCCTTCCCACGCAAATGGCATCAGGGGATCTTTAACGTCCACTGTGAAATTTGACGGCGCGTCGTGTTATTGCGGTCACCACGCGCAGCAGTAATAACCAGGGCGTCCCACTGGACGCGAAACGCGAACCTCTGAACGCGCTACTGTTAGGCCATGTCACCGAACTGAGCTACGCATTGTTATGAACCAGGTCACAAGTGGCGTGATGACTCTGTTATTTCGGTTTTCGATTAGCCAGTGCATACGCTCCTTCGCGCACGCTCCATTGCACAATGCTGGACGCTGCGCGGACGATAGCTTTTCCGCTAATTGGATTACAAAAGTGAACCATCACTGGGGAGACCCCGTGGGTTGCAGAGCCAAGTGGCAGAGTGCTCGGGCATGTCACAAGAGCAGCCAGGAATTTCTAATTTTCATTTACCGTGTGTTTAATGTGCTTGTCCATCTATCGGGCGCGACAGGGTTTCGGCTAAAAGCATCGTTGAGGTTTGGCCTCGGGTAATCTTAGCGTGGAGTGGTGGTGCAGATGTTAGCGCACTGCGGTATGAACCCCGGACGACCAAATTCGATTCCTGTCCGTAGCTAACATCAGTGACGAGTGATAATCTGAACTGACTGACTCCTGGGCACCGCGTTCACTAACCCGAACTGACCATTGTGGTAAAGTTTGGTAAAACAATTCCTGTGACCAAATTCTTAGGTTTTTTCGGTAAAGTCACGTAGGTAAAACATTAAAATTAATGAAAGTAAAATAAAAATAAAATAAAAATCACGACGTTTTGGAGGCAACACAAGCTGTATCAAGTACAGCAAGCGTGCTGTGACGGTTCCACCTGAAGACGGAAGCTTGTGTTGCCTCCGAAACGTCGTGATTTTTATTTTAGTTTTATTTTACTTCTATTAATTTTAATTTTTTACCTACGTGACTTTACCGAAAAAACCTAAGAATATGAATCCTTGCAGTCACGAAAGCTTCAAATCTAGAATCACAGTGTTCAACATGGGGGGGGCCTTCATAAAGTAATAGATTAAATTATTATTTTTGTACTATTGTTAACAAGGTGGGACCTTTGTGATACTGTGTGGGTGTCATTGTCATCAGTAATACGTTACGATTAGGGCTTATAAACATCTGGCAGTTCACCAGACAGGTTAAAGCATGTCTTGACTCTTTTTGAGGCACTGAATGTTAAGCCGGTCCAGAGTTCGCTTATGTTGAACAAATTCTGCTAAAATTATGCACTCCCAGAAGGCGATTTGGCTGATGTGATGTGTAAAATAAATGCTTATTTATTCACGTGGAGTGAGAGATAAGGGAAGGTGACATATTGTCATCTTGTTTAATTTAATTCCCCACAATGATACGAGTGATTATTTTCTATTAAGGTGCCCCATGTTCTAAGCATTTCCATCTCTGCTATCTCCGTGCCTACCAACGGCAATGGCTAACATGCCATATAGTCTGCATAACTTATGTGCAGACCGTGTATTTGAAAAAATGAACGTGACTTAAATCAGTTTCATAAAGTACTAATACAAATAGTTAAGACTAATATTACTGTTTATATTCATTTCACAATAACATCGGGACAAGCGGTTGTTTTGAACGTCCATTGCCTTGTTAAAGCATTCCAACGAACAGCATTAAACAGGATTTTATTTGGCCTTTACCTGAAATGAAAGCCGCGGCGATACAAAAAAAAGCCCCGTAAGGCGTGGCATGCATCGTACAAGCAGCCCGAGACTGTGGGATGTGCCAATGTTGAACCTCACTTTAAAGTCACCATGGGGGCAGCCAACTGAGGAACTGATTAAAGCCAGAAGTCGTTATTCACGTGTATGAGGCCTCCTGCGAGAGGCCGGGATGTGAGAGCGAGCAGCAGTAAATAACGTTCGCTCAACAAGTGGCTTCATGTCCGCACCACTGCGGTGTGAAAGCCGAGGGCTATAGGGTTCCTCGGAAGCATTCCTAACGCCGCCTAGAACGGAAAAGCTCGCACAACCAGCTGCTGTTAAGAGAATGTTACGAGGATATGTTAAAGCGAACAGCCATTGTCGTGAAGAGATGTGGCGGAGCTGTGATTTTACAGGTTCAAGCAAGAGACTTACACACTGCAAGCACTCACACCATGATCTACATACAACATACGCCGTTCAATACCAATGCCTTTTGGTACAACTGTTTACCCCAAATATGCATGATAAGGATAGTGGTTACCTGTATAGCATGCAAGTGGGTAATATGGCCAGTAGCATGCACGGTTGCTTTTGGTCTCCACAATGCTGATGTTTATACATTGTACAAGCTGCTAATTTAAGGTTGAGATGACCCCAGGAGAGATCCTAGGTCAGGTTCAGACACCATTCACCCCTGATGTTATTTACGGATGGGAATTCAACTCTCATCATCAAGTTCATAGAACATTGCACAAAACACTGCAACCACTCTTCCGCAAATGCAAAGATCCCCCATGTAACCTTCACAAATTGTTGGGGCAAGTGCGGTTAGCGAGTAGCACCTATGAAGGCCGGCACAGCTCACGGGGTGAGGGGGGGTGGCGTGGGTGGTCAGTACCATGCCCGGCCGCCTTTGTTTCCATCGAAGCTGATGTTTACACATTGCATCAGGCACTCATTTAAGGCTGAGTCAACCTCGGGGAGGCTCAGGACCCGTTTAGATAATCGTCACTGTTGTTGGTCACGAGCGGGGATCGAACTCGGGCCGGCGGGTTCGTAGCGCAGCGTGCTAACCACTGCACTGCCGGTGTGCGTTTGTGTGCGCTCCCATTCAGGTGAGGTGGCACTATCCGCTGTTGAGCCTTGAATAACCCCCGTTCGGAATCCACAAGAGGAATGTAATGACCCAATATTGCCTCTTCTTCTTCTCCTTCTCATCGCAGATGAGCGTGATCGTGTTCAGAAGAAAACCTTCACGAAATGGGTGAACAAGCACCTGATGAAGGTACGGAGAGAACATTGGGGCATCGCTCACACGTTTGTGCTCACACGTGCGCATTCACTTTCACGCAGCACGTGGCGCGCGTGCGTACGCCACGCTGGCCGGAGTGTTGAGGTCGCGAGCTGCGTTGGCAGCGCCAGAGCGTTCTGGTTTGATGTTTTCAAGTTTCAAGTTTCATTTATTAGGTATAGCCCTGTGAGCCATGCGGCTCTTAAGTCGGGTGTAACCGCAACAAACAAAATATGAACACAGAACATCTTAAAGCGTGTTGTCACTCGCAATACGCCGCGGTGGCTAGGAGATGTTGACTACCACGATCGCTACGCAGGAGATCCGTTGGTTCGATCCCGACCCCGACGCCTGCTGCTGTATATTTGCGTGCCTCTCACTCTTTCCCCATGGTAGCGTGGATGATAACCAGGTGAAGGGAGACGTTCGTGTTGGGTTCGCTTGTCCGACTGTGTCTGCTTCTTCTCACAGCTGCTTGCGTTGGGGGAAATTGTGGGTAACCCTCACATCTTCAGGGCAATCGGGCCCGTTGTAACAATGTTGGCCACAGTTATTCTTCATCATAGGAGGCTTCTGTTACAGCATTCATTCGTGAGAATCTTACCGTATTTTTTCGATTTAAAGCTTTCGTGACTGCGGGGATTCATCTTCTTGGTTCTTTCGGTAAAGTCACGTGGAATGGAAATAAAAAAAGAATAAAACATAATAAAAATAAAACATAATAAATAATTCTCACGACGTTTCGGCCACAACGAAAGCAGCCGTCCTCAGGTGAAGAACAGGTCTGTCGAACAGGTCTGTCGATAAGACGCTCCATTCTACGTGACTTTACTGAAAGAACCAAGAAGATGAATCTTACTGTACTTTATTTACACGTATGTATGTTGAACTTATTTTTCACCGTATGTAGACAACTGCTAATCAGAGGTGCGGTACTGTATTTATTTTGTTTTTATAATCATCATTTGTATCGCTTTATCAATCCACTGCTTGATGAAGGCATCCCAACACCATGTCAGTTGTGGGAGTCTGTTGGACTGTACTTCATCGTGCTAGGAAGTGGGGGGTGAGGATCGGTGAAGAGAGGACACAATAAAGGTTCAGATATCAATCTCCGTGCATGTTCGCCATGATCGGGAATGGAACCCATGTTGGTGGGTTTATAGTGCTGACCGCTGCACCACCGCTGCCCACAAACTACAGGTCGAATTTTAAAATGGCTACGTGCAGTTAAACAAAAATGTTATTGGATGAGCAATTGAATGTTCCAACACAACCTGCCATGCATTTCACAAGTACTGATCAAACACATTTTACCCATAATGCATTGCTTTAAGGTTCACGAGTTCTATTCATGTCTTCCTGTGTGACTTTTTTCCCCAAAACATTAAAGGTGCCATTGATTTCTTTCTTTTTATTCTGCACCGGGTTTTGCACCTCCCCACGACTCCAGTTAAAAGTTTCCAATTCATTTAGGGCGTGAGTTTGAAAGCAGAGCCCTATATTGAAACGCAATCAACAATCCATAACACAGGTGGTTTGGGTTAGCACACGTAAATATATAAATGTGTCGTTCAAGTTCAAGTTAAACCCGCCACCACCCGACACAGCCAACTAGTATGGTTTGTCACGTAAACAACACGTGCCAATTCGTCACTAGTGCAGTACACCAGTGGCTTTGCTCTCCAACACACAACCAGTGGTGCTGTACTAGTAACCAATTGGCACGTTCTGTTCATGTGACAAACCTTACCAATTGGCTGTGTCGGGTGGTGGGGGTTTAACGACACAATTATATATTTACACGATCTAACCCAAAAAAACCTGTATTTTGAATATTGTTCATTGCATTATTATGTTGGTCTGTATGTATGCGTGCATGCGTTAACATATTGGCTGTATTATGGATGATATTGGTCGCTAAAGCCTACGCGTTAAAGCAATCAACAATGCTCCCATTTTTAAGCCTGAGAAAACCGTAACGCTCATTTTAGCCTCAATAAAGGTACTCCTTTGTACGGCGTTGGGGAGCATTTTTATTCGTAGTATTTCCTTGGCAATTTTACGAGCGCCATAAAATTAGGGTGACTTGAGAAGGATTACATCCTTGGGTTCTTTATGTGAATGCGATTTATGCGTTGTATGGGCACTGAGCCTCAAACGACACACACCGAAAACACTTTTGTAATTTATTTCACCTTCTTAATTCAGCGCGTGCCAACAACAATCTCCTTGGCCAAAAGGTATAAATTTCGAGGGTGCCTAATTCTGTAGAATCCCACCCCCTATCATTCCGGAGCACGCATTCGGATTTAGGCTACTCGACATGAATTTTACCTCCAGTGCATTATGCCGCTCACTCGTATATCCCGAACCCTCTTTGTTGTGGAACAAGTACACCGCTAGAATATCTCTGGACATCCGGCTCAACTTTTTTGCTGAATGTGACGAGTTGTACATCGTAGATTGATTGGTTGCCCGAGTGATACAGGTTTGGTTTGGCACCATCTACCATGTTGTCATTATCAGCAGCCTCCGCATGATGTCCCCCAGTGCTGTGATTGTTAGGCGTGGTTAACATCAGTGGCAGGTGATGTCTGAAGCAGTCCTGGGCCCTCGCCCTCCAAGCGCTGATGATACGTGGGGAAGTATGGGCCAACAATCTTGATGACCACACAGCCAGGGGAGGCCGTCATCCAGCAGTAGATTGACAAATGGCCATACGCTATTATTAAACATCATCGTCATCACCATCATCATCATCTTCTTTGATCTGTTGTTAAGGACGATATTGTGTTACCATTGTATTAAACACCTTTGTTCAGTGGAATGCTCATTGAGTTTGACATTTACAGCAGTAACGGCGAAATGTCTCCTCTTGTTTTCATGCATTCAGCCACTGGGCGAATGATTTTGTGCCAATCCCCCTCTGTGCATTTTTGTTTGTCCCCTAACTAAACCTGACTCGAATAAGCCTGGTTTCGAAGGTTAATTCTTGAATGATTCTGTTATTTTGTCAGGACGATGGGACCCTGGCACTAACAGTATTTTAAATGTGTTCACACAAAAGAAACGTAATCCTGCCACTTAACAGGCAGGGAACAAGCACAACATAGATTCCATGAAGTGTGTGTTTTAGCAGCAGTTTCGAGATCCATACAGTGCATTGGTAGCTGAGGATTTCCAAGCATGAAGGCTATGTTGATCTACTGCAATCGATTACTGTATGTGGCATGAGTTCTACTGTAGTTGCTGATCAATTGCTTTTGCAGGGTATCCTAATTATATCGCTTCATGACAGAAAACAGTGCTAAACAAATTATAAGCTTTACCATTTTACATACGTACTAGCTGTACTACCCGGCTTCGCCCGGGACTTGTATCCACCACGCCCGGCCGCCTTTGTCTCCCCAGTGGCGATGTTAATACGCCACACCAGTTACTCGTTTTGCGGCTGAGTCCCTCCCTCACCACTCTCCCTCCCTTACCACTCTCCCTCCCTCAGCACTCTCCCTCCCTCACGACTCTCCCTCCCTCACCACTCACGCACGGCCGCCTTTGTCTCCCAAGTGCCGATGTTAATACGCCACACCAGTTACTCGTTTGAGGCTGAGTGGACCTAGGGGAGGTTCAAATAATCGTCACCGGTGGTGGCCGTGAGCGGGAATGGAACTGGGTTCGCCGGGTTGGTAGCGCAGCGTAGCGTTAAGCACTACACCCACCGCTCCTCACACACCACACACGCACAGACACACACACAGACACACGCAGACACACACAGACAGACACAGACAGACACACACACACACAGACACAGACAGCACGCTAAGCACTACACTACCGTTCCCCCTACACAACACACGCGCGCGCGTCCATAGGTACACATACACGCGCTTGCTGCAGACACACACGACTTTCAGGGTGCGTAAGGCAGTAAACGACTGAAATAATAAAGCAGCAATGCTGTGCGAGGAACGCCTTAGACCAGCAACACATTTGTGTAATGCGAGCGTAAACACACAAACACATACAAACACATACACACACATACATACACACACATACACACAAAGATCCCCCGTATAGCCTGAACAGACTGTAGGGGCAAGTGCTGTTAGCGAGCACCTATGAAGGCCGGAACGGTACACGAGGGGGTGGGTGGCCAGCACCACGCCCGACCGCCTTTGTCTCCCTAGTGGCGATGTTTACACACCGCACCAGGTACTCATTTAAGGCTGAGTCGACCTAGGGGAGGCCCAGGACCGTTTCAGATAATCGTCACTGGTGTTTGCCGTGAGCGGGAATCGAACCCGGGTCGCCAGGTTCATAGCGCAGCGCGCTAACCACTACACTACCGCTCCCCACACACACATACACACAAACACATACACACAGACATACACATACACACAAACACACACATACATGCACACAAACACATACACAATACACACACACATACATGCAGACACAGACAGACACATAACACACATACATACACACACATACACACACATACATAGACACACACATACATACACACACACATACATACACACAAACACATACGTACATACACACATACATAGAGACACGCAGACATACACATAAAGACATTAAAAAAACCCACATACATACACACACATACACACAAACACATACATACACATACATACACACATACATAGAGACACACAGACATACACATAAACACAAACACACATACACATGACCCGGCTTCGCCCGGGACTTGGATCCACGATGCCCCGCCGCCTTTGTCTCCCCAGTGACGATGTTCACACACGACAGCAGTTACGCTTTTGAGGCTGAGTGGACCTAGGGGAGGGCCAGGTCCGTTTCAAATAATCGTCAGCGGTGGTGGGCGTGAGTTGGAATCGAACTGGGGTCGCTCAAGCAGCTTAATGACTGTTTGTACAAAGAACATATAAAGAATCGATTATAATAACTAGGCAAGAGTCCACATTATAGACTGCCAGTACACGCACTCAGCTTCATAAGCAGGCTAGAGTGTACATGATAGAGTGGCAGTACGCTCACCGAGCTTAATAAGCAGGCTACAGTGTACATGATAGACTGGCAGTACGCTCACCCAGCTTAATGAGTATTTGTACAGTGAACATTAAAGTAATCGATTGTTGGCGCGTTGGGTTTAAAAGTAATATTAATAGCACACATTGTGGTGGGGGTGTAGTGAAGAGTAGGAAAAACTTTGATGAATTTACCTCAGAGTGGCGTGGTGGGTGTCGAGGCCTAGTAGCGTGCAAAGCCTGCGGCCTCGCCTAAAATTGTCGGCTTGGAAGAGGCAGGGTACGGGTGGCGTTCCTTCCCCCCCCCCCCTAGCGCTCCAACAATACTGTGTAATGGCTAATATTTAATTAAATACGGAGCTTATGAAAGTGGCGAAGGCGTGGCTAGCCGTTGGCAGGGGCAACCGCCGTCCAATGAAACTGCAGCCCTTGGCGAAGGCGTGGCTAGCCGTTGCCAGGTCCAATGAAAGCGGCGAAGGCGTGGCTAGCCGTTGCCAGGGGCAACCGCCGTCCAATGAAAGTGCGTATGGGCCAAAGTCCACACACACACACACACAGACAGACAGACATGAACGATTTTATATATATAGATTTGTACATCATTCATTGTATCCGCTTCATATTACGTGCAACGTAATACACAATACGAGCAACTGTTTACCCATGGTGCACCACGTCAAGTTTCAAGGGCAAAACATATATTATCATAGTGTCTTTTTTGTTTGCATTTGACTGCAGGTATTGTGTTTAATGCAGACATGAATCCTCATAAAAAGGTTTCAGTTTTATTGCCAGAAAAAAGGGGAAAACCCTATTTATTAGAGTCAAGGATGTAATTAATAAAAATATGAAAGAGGAATGGGGAAGAGAATGAGAGGAGAGCAAGAATGGGAAATAAGAGTAAGAGGATGGAAAAGAATGGCAAATGGGAGCGAAGGGGTCAGGAATGATGAGGGTAGGGTGGAAGAAGATCCACGTAAAGCGGCCGCGACGCTGCTGCACAGAGAAGCGTCTGTTTTCATAGGGGGCGGGGAGAAGGGAGGGATTCAGAGTGGGTGTGGCCACACAGAAGTCACGTGATTAACGGGACGCTTGAGCCGTGCTGTCGATGGCCAAACCACCCAATATGTGCCCAATTCGTCAGATCTCAGAAGCCAAGCTGGAGCTTGAACCTGCTTAGATGGGTGGCTGCCATGTATACAGGAGGTGGTGTTATAGGCTGCAAATTGTACTGCACTTGTATGCTTCTATGTCTATGCTCCCTGCCTTCACCTACCCGCATTAATCAATGTGGTGTGGAGCAAGGTCAAACAGCCACCGCAACTAATTTGCAACGTGGGGAAGCCCTCGTCTATACCCGACTGAAAAAGGTGGGGCTCTTAGAGACGAACATTGGAACCATTGCAGAGCGAGAAAAATATGAGTGGAAATGTGATTTTTGGATCAAATGCAGGAATTTAGCGGCCAGAAGTTGTTATTCCTCAACGTGAGCTCTCCGGTAGATCTTACGGGAACTCGGGAGTTAAAAATATTGAATCAAGCACAGAGATGTTAAGAAACGTACCATCAGAAATATTTCACGGGCAAATAAAACACAGATCTTAGTGGCTTCAGGCCAGGGCATGAACACATCTGCTCCCGAAATATGTAGCGATGCTGTGCAATTGCTACTGGAAAAATCACTTTTTCCATTGCCGTAAACTAAAGGTGTGATTTCTGGCTGCAGTGTAAGTCACTTAAAAGTTTACAACAACCATGCAATTGTCATTTATATGCGAAGATTTGAGATACAATAACTGTTTTGTATGTTTTTTTTTACGATTTTATTTTAACCATTCAAACGGTATGCATCAGCAAATTGTGTAAATTTCTTCCGTTCCAGGGTATGTTGCAGACGTAAATTAGATAGCCAATGTTATTTCCGATTTTTCAAAATGTCCCCTTTGACATAATCTGCAGTGGATTGTCTCATCAATCGATCGTGAACGTAAACAGCCTTTGTGTAAATTCACTGCTGGATGAGGGCCTCTCCTCCACATTGTGCACATAGTGGGGTGGGGGGGGGTTACTCGACCATGCCTCACCACACTGCTTCAGTATAGTTTGGCGAAAGTGAAAAGCGTTGACGCGGGAGCGTAGAAGTACGCTACAGCAATGGGTGTTGCTGTATTGAAAATATACGTCGCAATTCAGGAAATGGCCATTCTTCATCGCACATCACCCGAAATGCCACTTCTTATATATATTTTCCCTTTCAAGGCCACAATGTTAATGACACAATATGTTGAGTTATTTTTTGTCATTTCGATTGTAATGTAGCGTGTGTTCAAGAGCACACCGCCCCAGCGCACACTCGAGTGCACGCGCATAGCAACTCGCACACACGCACGCGCGCACGCACAAGGCTGTCTTGTCTTTGCCTTCCTCTCTCGTGGTTGCGATGTTGATTCACAGCCCAGTGGCTCTCTTGCGGTCCCATATCCATCACCCACTCCATTCAGCTGGACGCACCCTTCCCACAGTCATAGGGCAAGGCAGGGCTTACATGAGGACCGTCAAGAGCCATATAACACCACCTCATGCATATGCATTCATGTGTTCGCTGGCCGCGATGCTTCAATGCATTGCTGGCTCGAAGAACACTGTGCTAACGCGTGTGAATCTATTACCGCTTTTTCCCCGTTAATTTATACATTTTAGTCAGCGGTGAAAGGTAAACCACGCTCTTGTCAAAATCGTTTGCCCAAAGCGCATTGCGGTAAGTTTATATTGGCTGTCATTTTATTAGCACGCTTTTTCAGATTCTGAAATTAATCAATCGGTCAAAATAATACTGATATTTGTTGACTCAGTACAGCCTCACTGAGTCGTTTTCAGAAGGAGCCTGCTGCATTGTGATGTTTGGCGAATTCGGTTTAATCAATGTTTGGCTTCATGAGGTTGGAAACCGGAGAACATGGAAAAAAACTTCCACAAGTAGCATAGCATGATCCTTCACAGTGCACGCCTACAACACCTGGCAAGCCTTAGTGGTGGTTACCCATCCACCAGCTAACCAGGCTCAACGCTGCTTAGCTTCCGAGATCCGACAGGAGTGTGTGCATTGATGGTGATTTTGTCACAATTGTAGGTAAAATACTTAATATTTATCACATATTTGCTCATTGGAGACAAATAATGACTACGCAAATGTCGTGTATATAATGCTATTTATAAAGATTCATAATGTTTACTATCAATGGTTCTCAAACTTTCATTTTAATGAAACATTGATCAATCTCAATTCAATGTCCAGTTATAAAAACACAAACTATTGCCTTATAAGCACATATGCTTGTGAACATGAAAGTGTACCACAATTACTTGTACATATTTGCCGTAACAATGCATCGATGTATCGTTTAGTATCGAATTGTGGGCTCACGAAACTCGCGTCAAATTGCGCGTGTGTCTGAACTCATATTGTTCAGCAAAGTGGGTTCATGTGATTCATCCAGTCACTTGAGGACGCTAATTTTGCCGCAGTAAACTACATATATGTAGATTTAAAAAAAATCAATTCTTGATAATAGGTTTTCCCCTTTTTTCTGGCAACAAAACAGGTATCTACACTATGGGGACCTCATTTGCCAGTAAAAATATGATAATTGGTTCTTTACCCTTCTATCTGGCAACAAAACTGACACCTTTTTGCAAGGAGTCATGTTTGCATAGACCGCAATACCTGCAGTCATAAATACAAACAAAAGACATAACTCTGATAATGTGCACTGTCCTTGAAGTTGATTGGTCCACATCCGAGACAGCTTTCCTTCGAGCCTAGTCTCATATGGGTTGGACCAGATGACGCCAAAAGGCGCACAACTCAAGGACAATGCACCATCAGAGTATGAGAGCTCGGGGCAAGCATCTACACTATGGGGACCTCATTTGCCAGTAAAAATATGATAATTGGTTCTTTACCCTTCTATCTGGCAACAAAACTGACACCTTTTTGCAAGGAGTCATGTTTGCATAGACCGCAATACCTGCAGTCATAAATACAAACAAAAGACATAACTCTGATAATGTGCACTGTCCTTGAAGTTGATTGGTCCACACCCGAGACAGCTTTCCTTCGAGCCTAGTCTCATATGGGTTGGACCAGATGACGCCAAAAGGCGCACAACTCAAGGACAATGCACCATCAGAGTATGAGAGCTCGGGGCAAGCATCTACACTATGGGGACCTCATTTGCCAGTAAAAATATGATAATTGGTTCTTTACCCTTCTATCTGGCAACAAAACTGACACCTTTTTGCAAGGAGTCATGTTTGCATAGACCGCAATACCTGCAGTCATAAATACAAACAAAAGACATAACTCTGATAATGTGCACTGTCCTTGAAGTTGATTGGTCCACACCCGAGACAGCTTTCCTTCGAGCCTAGTCTCATATGGGTTGGACCAGATGACGCCAAAAGGCGCACAACTCAAGGACAATGCACCATCAGAGTATGAGAGCTCGGGGCAAGCATCTACACTATGGGGACCTCATTTGCCAGTAAAAATATGATAATTGGTTCTTTACCCTTCTATCTGGCAACAAAACTGACACCTTTTTGCAAGGAGTCATGTTTGCATAGACCGCAATACCTGCAGTCATAAATACAAACAAAAGACATATCTCTGATAATGTGCACTGTCCTTGAAGTTGATTGGTCCACACCCGAGACAGCTTTCCTTCGAGCCTAGTCTCATATGGGTTGGACCAGATGACGCCAAAAGGCGCACAACTCAAGGACAATGCACCATCAGAGTATGAGAGCTCGGGGCAAGCATCTACACTATGGGGACCTCATTTGCCAGTAAAAATATGATAATTGGTTCTTTACCCTTCTATCTGGCAACAAAACTGACACCTTTTTGCAAGGAGTCATGTTTGCATAGACCGCAATACCTGCAGTCATAAATACAAACAAACGACATAACTCTGATAATGTGCACTGTCCTTGAAGTTGATTGGTCCACACCCGAGACAGCTTTCCTTCGAGCCTAGTCTCATATGGGTTGGACCAGATGACGCCAAAAGGCGCACAACTCAAGGACAATGCACCATCAGAGTATGAGAGCTCGGGGCAAGCATTTACACTATGGGGACCTCATTTGCCAGTAAAAATATGATAATTGGTTCTTTACCCTTCTATCTGGCAACAAAACTGACACCTTTTTGCAAGGAGTCATGTTTGCATAGACCGCAATACCTGCAGTCATAAATACAAACAAAAGACATAACTCTGATAGTGTAGATGCTTGCCCCGAGCTCTCATACTCTGATGGTGCATTGTCCTTGAGTTGTGCGCCTTTTGGCGTCATCTGGTCCAACCCATATGAGACTAGGCTCGAAGGAAAGCTGTCTCGGGTGTGGACCAATCAACTTCAAGGACAGTGCACATTATCAGAGTTATGTCTTTTGTTTGTATTTATGACTGCAGGTATTGCGGTCTATGCAAACATGACTCCTTGCAAAAAGGTGTCAGTTTTGTTGCCAGATAGAAGGGTAAAGAACCAATTATCATATTTTTACTGGCAAATGAGGTCCCCATAGTGTAGATGCTTGCCCCGAGCTCTCATACTCTGATGGTGCATTGTCCTTGAGTTGTGCGCCTTTTGGCGTCATCTGGTCCAACCCATATGAGACTAGGCTCGAAGGAAAGCTGTCTCGGGTGTGGACCAATCAACTTCAAGGACAGTGCACATTATCAGAGTTATGTCTTTTGTTTGTATTTATGACTGCAGGTATTGCGGTCTATGCAAACATGACTCCTTGCAAAAAGGTGTCAGTTTTGTTGCCAGATAGAAGGGTAAAGAACCAATTATCATATTTTTACTGGCAAATGAGGTCCCCATAGTGTAGATGCTTGCCCCGAGCTCTCATACTCTGATGGTGCATTGTCCTTGAGTTGTGCGCCTTTTGGCGTCATCTGGTCCAACCCATATGAGACTAGGCTCGAAGGAAAGCTGTCTCGGGTGTGGACCAATCAACTTCAAGGACAGTGCACATTATCAGAGTTATGTCTTTTGTTTGTATTTATGACTGCAGGTATTGCGGTCTATGCAAACATGACTCCTTGCAAAAAGGTGTCAGTTTTGTTGCCAGATAGAAGGGTAAAGAACCAATTATCATATTTTTACTGGCAAATGAGGTCCCCATACTGTAAATGCTTGCCCCGAGCTCTCATACTCTGATGGTGCATTGTCCTTGAGTTGTGCGCCTTTTGGCGTCTTCTGGTCCAACCCATATGAGACTAGGCTCGAAGGAAAGCTGTCTCGGGTGTGGACCAATCAACTTCAAGGACAGTGCACATTATCAGAGTTATGTCTTTTGTTTGTATTTATGACTGCAGGTATTGCGGTCTATGCAAACATGACTCCTTGCAAAAAGGTGTCAGTTTTGTTGCCAGATAGAAGGGTAAAGAACCAATTATCATATTTTTACTGGCAAATGAGGTCCCCATAGTGTAGATGCTTGCCCCGAGCTCTCATACTCTGATGGTGCATTGTCCTTGAGTTGTGCGCCTTTTGGCGTCATCTGGTCCAACCCATATGAGACTAGGCTCGAAGGAAAGCTGTCTCGGGTGTGGACCAATCAACTTCAAGGACAGTGCACATTATCAGAGATATGTCTTTTGTTTGTATTTATGACTGCAGGTATTGCGGTCTATGCAAACATGACTCCTTGCAAAAAGGTGTCAGTTTTGTTGCCAGATAGGAGGGTAAAGAACCAATTATCATATTTTTACTGGCAAATGAGGTCCCCATAGTGTAGATGCTTGCCCCGAGCTCTCATACTCTGATGGTGCATTGTCCTTGAGTTGTGCGCCTTTTGGCGTCATCTGGTCCAACCCATATGAGACTAGGCTCGAAGGAAAGCTGTCTCGGGTGTGGACCAATCAACTTCAAGGACAGTGCACATTATCAGAGTTATGTCTTTTGTTTGTATTTATGACTGCAGGTATTGCGGTCTATGCAAACATGACTCCTTGCAAAAAGGTGTCAGTTTTGTTGCCAGATAGAAGGGTAAAGAACCAATTAACAACAAAACAGGTGTTAAGATGTTCAAACTCCAAACTGAAACCTTTTACAAGGAATCATGTCTGCATTTAACCACAATACTTGTGGTCAGAATGCAAACAAATAACGTACTCTGATAATATATGCATTGTCTTTTAAACTGATTGGTCAACACCAGAGACAGCTTTCTTCGTTTTAGACCAGAGGACGCCAAAAGGCGTACTTGTGAAAGGTTTCAGTTTGGTGTCTTAACAACTTAACACCTGTTTTGTTGTCAGAAATAAGGGGAAAAACCTATTATCATATTTTGGTACTGGCAAAGGAGGTCCCATGATGTAGAAAATCAATTATTGCATCAAATCGTGACACTAAATCGTAACAATTTATCAAATCACGAGGGGTGGGGGCAGTGGGGGGTAGGGATGGAGGTGGTTGGGGTGGGTCATCACAACTTTAATTGATTTGACATTATTGAAACACTCATGGGAAACGTTATTATTATTTTGTTTACGAACAATATATTTTTAAAATCCAATATGATGTATGTGCTACAACACGTGTTTAAGTGCCCCGAGATAGTGCTTGCTAGCTTACTCGTGCTGGGCTGCTATGGGCTCGGTATTCCATGGGTATATTTCAAAGGCTTTCTACAGTCTTGGCAAAGCTCCCACGTTAATCATTGGCAGTGCTGGAAAAAATGTGAATCCCATTCCACTGGTGGATAATGGTGCCCTGTGCTCCACAGCGTGGACGGGACATGCAGGTTATTTCCACATGGGCTGGTTGCTGTTTGAAAGTAATTTAGTGCAGTCTCTCCGTCTATAGTCATTGTTACCAACCGCCACTACCGCCGACACTACGATTTGCAAATATTTGCATCTTTGCAAGTCTCTCATTTTTTAGTGCAACAACACGTTTGCAAATAACGAATTAGCGTATTAAAAGTAAATAATCCGAAGCTTGCGAATTAAACAAAGACCAACTTTTTAAATCCTGTATATTAAGTTCGCTTGCTTGCTTGCTTGCGTGCTTGCGTGCTTGCTTGCTTGCTTACGACCGTGCAAATTTTTCGGTCGTTTTTTAACCCACTTCCCGTGATCCAATCGAGCTGACATTTTCCACACAGACTCGTTGTGCTTGACAATTAATTTCCGTGAATTTTTTTTCTCCAAAATATTACACTGTTTAGGGAAAAAAAAATGTAATTACCAATTGCTTAATGCTGGCAGACAATCATCTGACCCATAGGTGGTAGCCATCTCAAGCCAGAGGACGAGAGGACTCTAGCCGCCACGCATATAAAGGATTTATAGTGAAAAACTTTGTTTTTACGGTTAATTTTTTTTTCATGATTCCTTTTTAAAACCCAAGTCACTCTTGCAGATTAGACTCATCATCGTCTCGTGAGTTCTCATCTCGTTAAAGCAAAGTGGACTTGAACTTCAAACTTGAAACGGCATACATCCTAGTCGGTTGTGATAATCACGGTAATAATTGCAACAAACAACACACTCACTCGCTCACTCATCGACTCACTCACCTACTTAGTTGTTCTTATAACTGATCTCATTGACTACACTGCAGCAGATTATGGTGGACTAGTTGAGATGACGTGGGAATTTCAGGTGTTTTGAGTTGCCGATGCATTTGAGCGAGTGCCACTGTGCATGCACATTTCTTATCATGATTATTAAACAACGCAGTTGATTTATCTAGGAGAGTCTCACTCATAATCAACACTCATTTGCCATGAGGGTGTTATTTTCATATCGCTGCTGAATTGTATATTTTTTCAAAGTGTTTTTTACATGAAGGAGAAAAGCTACGATTTCCAAAGAAAATACGTTCATACGTGAAGTGAACACTCAAGAGGGCCTGCACAGATGTGCGACTTCATTCACTGTGCTGCCATCTCCTGGCCACTCCACAGCCCAGCGATTTCCAGAGTTTAGCGTATCCGTGTGATCCACCAACGCTGACTTTCCCTCCAAAGTACCGCATTGCAGGGGTGTCGGCAGACGACACGCGCATTTCCCTAGGCCTTCCGAGACACTACAAATCTTCAAATCTCGACTAAAAAACGTATATGGTTAAAATGGCTTTTTCTCATTAGTTAATTTCAAACGTCTTTCTCACTTCGTCTTTCCTTGTTTGATGTTAAACTCTTTTCGCCTTTTCATGCATAGCGCCCCGAGAACGATAGTTTAGGGGTGCTTTATAAATGTAAATAATTATTATTGCCCTCGGTATGTTAAAAGACAATTAACCGATGGGTCCCTTGATTCCTCAGCCCATGTTGAGGACTCACTCTTCCAGACTGACGCTTCATCTCACCCACGCCGCGTTCAACCACCACCACCACCACAATGCGGCTCACAACACTCCACTTGCTATTCCTCCCCTCGCTCTGCTCCACTTTGGAATCACCTCCCATCATCTAATTCCCCAACTTATTCAAATAACAACCTTGCTCAATTCATCAATTGTTACTTTAACGGTGATGTTTGTTTTTGGCCCACTTGGCTTCTTTGGGCCTTTTCGGCCTGCCGCAACCGTGATATAACTAAATAATAGTTTCCCGTGCGTGACACCTTGCCGTCAGTAGCAGCAGAACCTGATTGGTCCCGTTCCAAGTTAAGCGTGATCGATGGGGTCGCGTTCGCACGTGTCCTCGCCACCGCACTGGCTGTGCCTGAGCTCTCGGTGAGGCAGCCAGCAATGTCCCTCTAAAATTAGCGGCAGAGGTGTGCGTGTGGGAGATTTTGGAAGGGGACATTGCAGCGTGGGTTCCGGCCCTGGAAAATGAGCTCTGGCTTAGCCCCCCGTGGTCGGGGATTTGCCCTGGCAGCAAGGCGGTAATTCATGGCATGCTCGGAAGGGCAAACTTCCGGGATGTTATTTTAGGCAGAGGCTTCCATCTCGACGACAACAAATCAATGAAAGCCAGATTTATTGTCACGGCTGTTTAGCTGCAATTTGGCCTACGGAGTTTATGTACAAGTAAAATGCTGGTTTTAAAATCACGAACAAAGTTCAGATGAACAGGCCTGAACCTTCTTGTCAATCCGCTGCTGGATGAAGGCTTCCCCTCGCCACGTTGGTCGTGGAGGTTGTTGGTTCATATTTCACCGTGCCAGTCTGTGCGGGTTGGTTACGGGGATGGGTTTCCCAGGACCGGTTCAGATATTACTAACGACTGATGTTAACCGTGAACAGGAATCAAACTGGTCGCCAGATTAGTCGTGTAGAGCGCTAACCACTGTGCCACCGCTCCACCTACGTTTCATATACACATGTCATTTTTTAATGTAATGTACGTGTTACATTTTTTGTAACATATGTTTGGGTTTATTTTGTATTGTAGCACTGTATGGAATATCAACCCACTGATATAAACAGAGTAGAATAAAAATAAACAATATCGGGGCCAATGTGACTTATCCAGAATTTACAACAAATCGTCCATCATTAATAAAGGCGGACAAATTAAACTCAAGAGGCAAAGTTGCATCTTGACAAATAGCGAAAACCCATCGCCGTCAAAATCTGCCCATGGTTGATTAAAAAAAAACACTTCCATACACTTTCACCAAAAAAACCGGACAAAAAACGGCATTCACCAACCCATGAATGAGGCAATTGACTCCAACTTTATTAGGATACCTTACCATACACTGCAGAAAATATAAATAATACATTCAACGTACTGTACGGTGGTTTCAATGGTACGCTTTGCCTCGAAAGTCGAGTTGCTGAATTCATTTCCTGAAGAAACTCCCCAGCACGTGGAGCGAAACGTCGGACACAACAAAACGCGGGGGCGGGACACGACGACCCCCCCAAGCGCATCGCACGAAACCAATGCGGCTTTGCTAGGACCCCTTTTACCACTTCACCCTGTTACCTGTGCTCCACTCGGCTTGCGTATAAAACACCGTGCTCCCGTGCAGCGGGCTATTCACCGCGACCCACGAAGTGAAACTGCACACCTCCCCCCCCAAACGTCCGTCCCCTTTGAAGGTAGCAGTGGGGCCTTTGTGCGCTTGTAAAAAGAGATGCTGATAATTATAGATGACCTCTTACCAGTCGTATTCAGCACTTTATAAGACGATGCTTTTGTATCACGTGCTCCGATGGCCTGATGCAGCATATTCTCAATAGAGACCTACAACTATCTATGTAATTGTATTCAATCTGGTTTTAAAATCTAATTTTCTAAAGTGCTAATAATTATTGAAGCCAGATTTGAGTCTTTCTTCATTTCTCCCGCTTTCTCTCTCTCCCTTGCCATGTGCTCATGGTGTTGTTGTTGTTGTTCTTGTCACAACTCCTCCAATGGCGTCCCGTCCTTAGTGATCCGTGTTCAATTCTAATATTCGGCTTCAATGTTCACAAAACATTATTGCTTAAATTTTGGCCAAATACCAATCCCTCCCAAAAAAACAGCTGACCAACCATTTGGCCAGATTTGAAGGCAAATTAAAATATGTTTTAGTACACCCCTAAACATTGTGGAATAATTAAAGTGTGTGTGGGTGTGTGTGCAATCAGCTGTAACATGTGAGATACTTTTCACGTATGAAACCACGACAAAGAAGGCCCGTGGTGAGCTTATTTGAAAGACAGGAATTCCAGTTTCCATAAAGCGGCGTCACCGATTGGCTCAGGCCTCATTACTTTCTCATCCTCGCATGGAGTGCCCGCTGCCTGCTGGGGTGGCACGCTTTCAAGCCGTGCTACATGTTGGGCTCGGTCAAGAGGTATTTTAGTCGACGTTAACCCCACTGTGTTTCCGGCGTTCCACTCGGTGTCCTGCCACATACCGTTGTCACAGCGGGAGGCACGAAGAGCCACTAAGGTCGCCGAGTCAGTCCACTGTTGTTCGCACTGCGCCTGACGAATTTCTCGCGTCAGACGTCAATTCTGACAGGTGGCCCGAGGGCTAGATTTGCTTGTGCGTTAAGGTCCACAGATCTCTCTAATGATGGCCAGGGTGAGCTTCCCTTGTCCAGGCCTATACTAAATGACACCTCTGCGGGAACTTTGTCCTCCACCGTGCTGTTCTCTGGCACACATTTTGTAAATGCTGCTTTCTTGCTGTCAAGAGTTTATAACAAAAATCCACGTGAGCATTTGGCTGAGTGTGCTGTTTGTGGGTTCGGATTTGGTAGCCGATATTGCGGGGAGCGGTGGCGCAGCCATCGATTTACGATCACAGCCAATACCGGTGACAATTATCTGAACGGGTCCTGGGCCTCACCTAGGTCGACTCAGCCTCAAATGAGTACCTGGTGCGTTGTTTAAACATCACCGATGGGGAGATACAGGTGGTCGGGAGTGGTGCTGGCAACCAACCCCACCGTGTACCGTGCCGACCTTCGAAGGTGCTCGCTAACAGCACTTGCCCCAAGTATGTGAAGGCTATCGGGGGGAATCTTTGTCTTTGATGGCTGATTGGATGATCATCATGCGTGCATGAACTGCAACAGATCATTTTGTCTCGTTTGCACTACATACGATTGCGTTTATGAACACTTGATGTTTTTGCTATCGTGATATAACATGTCCATTGACAGAGGTTTTTTTTTATTATAGATGTTCTGTAAATCATTAAAATGTCCTGCATTATAATTTACAGGAAATACACACAAACATTGCAGGAAATAGAAAGTGTGCCGACTGAGTGCAAATAAATACGAAAACATGATTTGCATATTGTGTTTAATCTGGCGTGTAGACTGCAATGTACGAACATTTTTACTCCGTGTTGTTTTGGCTGATGTGTAAACAAACACCGGTGAGCATTACAACATTGACATGTTTGTCCTACAAACGCTCATTGAATGATATGGAAATGCTCTAATTTCCACGAGCGAAGGACCTGGAAAAATTTTTTTGTCATTGTTCAGCATTTAGTAGTTTTTTTTCATTTATTTCAATTACAAATTTTCTTAACCTGATACTTCACTAAAAATATATTTTTTCCATCTTCATTAACTTCCTTTGAATGTTTACTCTGGTGTCATGCTGTCTCTAAAATGCCGCTTATAAATGTGTTTTACCTTTCAATTGCTTTCAGCTTAAGACCTGTAATAATATTCGTCATTGTTTAGCATTTAGTAGTTTTTTTCATTAATTTCAAACACAAATCATCTTTACCTTATACTTCGCTCAAAAAAATAAACTTTTCCTGCCTTCATTAACTTCCTCTGAATTTTCACTCTTTTGTCATGTCGTCTCTAAAATGTCGCTTGTAAATGTGTTCTAACTTTCCTTTGGCTTCTCTTTTCCTTGCTTTCATGCCCCACATTTCCTCTCCGCCCTCCTACACGACCGTAGCACTGGAAAAAAGAGGTAAGTCCGCACTGAATGCAACCGATCCCTAACGCGTGGCAATAAAACCATTCATTTTCTTTCCGCACATTCTTTACAAACCCCCCAAAAAAGCACAACAGTAATTAATCGTTTTTTAGAAACTAAATGAAACGACTAGTTTTAACAATAATTTACCACCCATTGTCAACCCACTTAATGGATGCAGGCCACATCGTGACATTGGTTACATGGATTGTTTTACCATAGTTCACGACACCGGTTGATGTGGGGTTACTGAAGGGGGTGGGAGAGATAGCTGTGGCTTTGAATCAAACTCAGATCGCTGGGTTCGTAGCACTAGTGCGCTAACCACTGCGCCACCACTCTCTTCCCTACCCCTCTGTACTATTTAAGTAAATTTAAAGTACGGTGTAGAGTATAAGGTGTAACAATCTCCTTGATTCTAAACGTCCGTGTATTTTACGTAAAATACACGCAATGCCATTGTGTTTAATATATATTTCAATTCACTACTTTATTCCTTTCTTTAAATCCCGTGGAATGCCATCTCTGAGCATGCTTACAGAGAATGCCGGCTTATTCAGAGGCTTTCGGAAGAATGACACAAAAAAAAGGCGTGACATATTTGAGACGACAGGGCCCTGCACGTTGAGGGAATGCTGCTTAAGCACCACCTGTCGTCTGTTCGAATTCTTTTGAATCTGCACGCCATCGCACGCACCTCCCCTGCACGGGCAATGCTGCACACAGGCTGGGCACATATGGCATTGTGGTACGGTCGGTGTTGAGTGCAAATTTCACGAGGCTCGTGCGGCCTTTGAAGAGCAACTTGCATAAATGCGAGCGAGGCTTTCGTATCAGAGTACGAGGGGTGATCGATATACGTCTTTGGCAAGATAACACAGAGCGAATGTCCAAACTTCATATTTCAACTTTATTCATACGTATGTTGAACTTCTTTCGCACCGTACGTAGCCAAACAAAAAACTAAACACAAAAGCAGTTCCAAAGAAATTAGTTTTCAATCTCGACTTGAGAACGCATAGCTTCAGTGACTTCCTAATTGCAGAGAGAGGAGCGCTCCAGACGGCCACAGAAGCTCACCTGAAAGCGCGCGATGCAGTGGCCGTCTGTTTTTTCGATGGCTAGCCAAAAGCCGCTGCGAGGATTCGGTATGACTGCACGTGTGACCCTGTCACCAGTTAATCCTGAAGTCGGCCTCCATGCACCCAGTATTGGTAGACCGCACGGGCGAACGGCGAAATCGGAGTGCGATTGTACCACGATGGTAAAACGTTGCCAGTGAGGGGTAACGTGATAAACCCAACGCAGAAGATGCCTGGGTTTGATCTTCTGCGAAGCTCATAGTCCACCCTTAACCGTATCCACTGAAACAAACCATGGCAGATGCGGATGCATGATGCACAAATGCCAAAATAAAAAAAAAACTCTCCAGTAGTGGTGCAACTGTGGTCATCCAGAACAGACCGCACAACGTATGACGACGCAATTCCCAATCCACAAATACGACGGAGACATCACAGCGATGATGATGATATACACCGCTGCTCCTTATCTGGCTTGACCACTTGAATGTGAAATCGTAGTCGTTGCTCTGCGTCTACACGCAGATTTGCGAATCTGTTTGCAACCGGCTTTGCTATAAACGAGGCGGCGTGTGGAGGAGCAGCGGCAACATCCAACCTGCAGCAGTGGCACGATGCACAGAAACAGCAACAGCAGCAGCAGTTGTGGTTCATGAAGCCTTATCTGGAAGCAGATTCTCCTGATATGCTTCAAGCTTCTTCAATCCCAGTGGGGCTTAGTGACACCCAGTCATACCCGAGTGAAGTTGAACTATCTGAAGCAGGGCTGCGGAAAACTGTCATCTAAGTAAATGTACAGTTCTAAGTGGACAACCATTACCATAGTGATAGGGATAGTGATATAGGTAGTGATATGGGTTGGGGTAGTGATTGTGGTAGTGATAGGGGTTGGGGTAGGAGTTGGGGTAGTGATAGGGATTGGGGTAGTGATAGGGGTAGTTATAGGGGTAGTGATAGTGGTAAGGGTAGTGATAGGGGTCGTGATAGGGGTCGTGATAGGGGTTGGGGTAGTGGTAGGGGTTGGGGTAGTGATAGGGGTTGGGGTAGTGGTAGGGGTTGGGGTTGTGATAGGGGTTGGGGTAGTGGTAGGGGTTGGGGTAGTGATAGGGGTTGGGGTAGTGGTAGGGGTTGGGGTAGTGATAGGGGTTGGGGTAGTGATAGGGGTTGGGGTAGTGGTAGGTGTTGGGGTAGTGGTAGGGGTTGGGGTCGTGATAGGGGGAGGGGTAGTGATAGTGGTAAGGGTAGTGATAAGGGTCGTGATAGGGGTCGTGATAGGGGTTGGGGTAGTGATAGGGGTTGGGGTAGTGATAGGGGTTGGGGTAGTGGTAGGGGTTGGGGTAGTGATAGGGGTTGGGGTAGTGATCGGGGTTGGGGTAGTGGTAGGTGTTGGGGTAGTGATAGGGGTTGGGGTAGTGATAGGGGTTGTTTTAAGGGAGGAACCAAAGCAGGTTAGTGAATATGATTGTTTAATGTGCTCCCACAATGAAAATTCTGACTGTTACTCTTCAAATAACTAACTTGTGTGCTCTGGCATGTCATATCACCCTCCCAAGCTACACTTGTATTTTTGCTGTAACTTCTAGTTAACGAGCCCCTAAAAATACCAATGACCCAGCACTGCTCATACAAACATAGCCTCAATTAATTGCGTCACAACCATTTGATTTTATTATGGCAACAGCTTAGTCCAGAAAGATCGTGTGAGTAGCATTTGATACGAGTGTTGAATGCACAAGCAGCTGAATACAAAGACCGCATTTCTGGATGGCAGGGTCATTCGGAGTTTATTTGCTCCTTTAATTTACAAGTTCTGTGCTACAACAACATCCTGTTTTTTTAGCCAGGAGGATGCTGATTTATTTAATCCGAACAGATACTTTGAGTTCACTTCGCTTCCAAGGCAAAAAAACAACAGTTAAAACTTAATTAGCATTTCTCCTTGCATACTGCCCTTACATATTATCAAAAGTAATACTAGTCCAATGACTAGTAAGTGGATATTTTAAGTAAGTATGTATGTTTAGTTCTTTCGCACCGTACGTAGCCAACCGTGCTAATCGGAGGTGCAATTTTAAGAGCCAAATTAATCTTCTTGGTTCTTTCGGTAAAGTCACGTAGAAGGGAAATAATAAAATAATACAAATAAAACATTATAAAATACAATTATCATGACGTTTCGGCCACAACGTAAGCAGCCGTCCTCAGGTGAAGAACAGGTCTGTCAGAAAGACAGCGTCTGAATGAACACCACCAAGCTTGGAAAGAACCAAGAAGATGAATGCCTTCAGTGTCGAAAGCTTTAAATAGAGCCAAATTAACTTAGAATCAAACGTCTTGCTTTTGCGAAATTCTGGCGATTAGGTGGAAATTGCTGAAGCGGACGAGTCGTCGTTTGTATGCACCTCTGACTTATTTTGCACCGTCCATAGCCAACCCTGTTGACATCGGGCAACGCACAGGCTGCTAGCCCGCCGTAGTGATTGAGAAGACGTCGGCAAAGGCGGCGACGATGAGCCGGTGGCCCGTTCGGTTAATCTAACGATTCTAGATTTGAAGCTTTCGTGACTGCAATATTCTTAGGTTTTTTCGGTAAAGTCCGTCTTCAGGTAGAACCGTCAAGCAACGATAGCTGTATCACTTGATACAGCTATCGTGCTGTGACGGTTCCACCTGAAGACGAAGGCTTGTGTTGCCTCCGAAACGTCGTGATTAAAATTTAATTTTTATTTTACTTTTATTAATTTTAATTTAATTTTTTTTACCTACGTGACTTTAATCGAACGATGCTCGCTTTTCCTCCCTTGGGTTGCAGGTGCGGAAGCACGTGAACGACATGTACGAAGACCTCCGGGACGGTCACAACCTCATCTCTCTGCTGGAAGTGCTGTCAGGAGAGAAGCTGGTATGCACGCGGCGGGTGTTACCTCTTTTCACTCGCCCTGTCGTGCCTCGCCGTTGGTCAGGCCCCGATTGGGGGGGGGGGGCAATCCGAGGAGGGAAAACACGATGAAGTCGAAAATAAAAAAAAAACTCGACACATTCGTCAACAACACACGGTGGTCTTAAGAGAGAGGGGTAAAAAATATTTAAAAAAATCGGCGACGTTTTGGGCAATGGGCCTCCTTCATAGCACACCGATTATATGTTGTTTCTTCTTTTGACACGTGATGGAAAAAAAAACACCACTTGCGTTTAACCCGCATGCCCCACTGCAATGTTGATGCTCGGGAAGAACAGTGAATCCGATTCAGCATGCGCTCAATGCGGATACACCGCACTCACCAAACCGCCGTGAGAATCATCGCATATTTGTCCTCTTTGAGCTGTGTTGGCTGCACACCCGGCCTGCCATGGGCTGAGATCCTTCCACCTTCTTGCACACTCCTATGTTGACTGATATAAACGTTGTGCCCTCCTGTATGTAGTACATTGACTGTGATGTATGAGTTGCACCCTCCTGTATGGCATACATTGACTCTGATGTACGTTGCACCATCTTGAATGTGGTGCACTTGCTCTGACATGCATGCCTGCTGAATGGACTTTTTACGCACTCATTGTTTATCCATTAACACTCGCAAACTGTGGCTTCAGGCTTCTGCTGCAGTAACATTTCCTTGAAACCCACCACTCTTTATAACAATCCTTTAATTGGAATACCGCGCAATCGCTTGCTGCAGACAGCGCAGAGACATTGCAGGCTTCACCACCGTTGTGAGAAATCGCTTTGCATTCATTCAGCACTCGGAACAAATGCCGTAAAAAGAAATGAGAGTCGTGACACAGTTATACATTGGCGTACAAACCCGGTTGTTATAAAGAGATGTTTCTGTAATTTTCTTTAGAATCTTTTTTTTTTCACTTTAATGTTCACAGTGTGTTTCTCTTGCTTGCCTGGCCTTTGCCCTGTGACCCTTTTGTACTCTGCCTCTGGCTGCTATTATCGCCCTTTGACCTTTGCCGCTGCTACCTGATGCAGCCAAGGGAACGTGATATTTTCAAGCAATTGCGACTGGTAAGTCCCTCGGATGGGGAAATAAAACAAAACATCGATTGCTGTGAAATCATACAACGACGAACAGTGACATGTCCAGGTATGAAAAAATAAGAATAGGTTTGACCTTAAATGGCAATAAAGCAGGTGTTAAGATGTTCAAATTCTTAGGTTTTTTCGGTAAAGTCACGTAGGTAAAAACATCAAAATTAATGAAAATAAAATTAAAAAAAAAATCACGACCTTTCGGATTTTTTGTTTAATTTTATTTTCATTAATTTTGATGTTTTTACCTACGTGACTTTACCGAAAAAAACCTAAGAATATGAATCCTTGCAGTCACGAAAGCTTCAAATCAAGATGTTCAAACACCAAATAGAAACCTTATGCAAGGAATCCAGTCTTGTAGTGAACATGCATGCCTGCATGTCTACATGTTCACCACAAGCACGTGTGGTTAATGCAGACTTGATTCCTTGCAAAATCTTTCTGTTTGGCGTTTGAACATCTTAATAGCTGTTTTATTGCCAGAAAGGGTAAAAAGCGTTTTTTTATATTTTGATACTGGAAAACAGGTCCCATTTTGTAGTGACATATCCAGTTACGGTACGTTCAAATCACCAACAAAAGGCAAGGAATTATGTTTTTAATTCAAACAGGCAAGACATCACATTATCTGTTTGAATTTTACTTTTCGGGGAAAAATGCACACCTTGGCAAAATGTTTAAAAGAAGTCAACGAGGCAATCTTCTGGCCGCACTTCATAATTACTCACAGGTCTAATGACTATAATCATTATGAAATCTTCTTCAGTAATTCACCCTCAAGGCTTCCATGATGAGCCGATACTCGTGCATTGGTTGTCAATCCAAACGAGATGTTCTCTACAGAAGCTTGTTTTATTTTTATATTTTAATACCATAAGAAAGTGCAGTATACACTCTAGTGTATTATACGCAGCACGTCATATACATTATGTCAACCGGAGGAGGCGAGTATAAATGAAAAATACCTAAAAAAAGGATTTTTTCTTAATATCTAAGTTTATATTGTTTTAAGCACTATCTGGTTATTAGAATTGTAGTTTTGTTTATGAACAGTTGCAGCTCTTATTTAACAGATTCCACAGATGATGTCTGTTTGATAATAAAAAAACAACTAAGCATGATATGAAGTATACAAGCAAAAGTAGATCTTTAATCCATATACACATTAATTAAAATACGTCAATTCATCAGCCGATGGGCATCCCGGACTAATGTTTTATCGACAAATTTGTTTCCGTAGGAAAATTTCTGGACCGATTGTGACATTCCGAGTTTCAACAGCAGAGTCAGGCGAATTGAACGATTGATGCTTAGTTGTGAGATGTTATAGGCATTGGGCGCTCCATCAGACGTTAACTTGTGAGGTCTCATTTCTGCCGTCTTGAAGTCCTGCTCCAAAATGAAATACGAAAGAGACATGCGCATTTAGCTGATCACATTTATTTGCCCCGACATTATTACGAAGGCCATTAACATTTTGTTGTTCGATTGCATTTTCACAAACAGCCCCTTTGTAACCCACGCATCCTGTGACCTCACCCATTTGCTTACGGTGACAGCGCTGTCACGATACTGTGTTTCACCTCATGCGTTTCATCTCAGCATCACCTTCACATAAATCCTCAACTGCTTCACCCAAGCACAGCCAATGTCGTACGTGTTTCCATTCGCGGCAGGCTCCTAATTGCCATGGTAACATTACACCATCCCCTACGTTGTGCGTGCCGAGTGGATCCCTTTTATCGAGTTAGGGTGGTACAGAGTTTAATTGGAACGGAACTGAGGATTAGTACAGTGCCGTAATTAGCGTGCGTGACCACTCTAACAGTGATCTAATGGGAGGCCTAATCTAAAAGAGTTCCCCGCCCTGCCGCGTGGATATGTCACACAGCATGCCAGAACCGTGGGTGTTTTATGGATTTTAATTGGTTTCCTTCCAAGTCATTGGATTCCCAGCCGCTGTTGCGAGCTTCTTCCAATTCCCATCGCTTCACTTGTCTGTGCTGCTCATTGCGCCATCCGCTCATGCACTTTGGGACACAATTTCATGGCACCCCGCCCATTAACTAGCTCGCCTAGTATATAGGAGGTCGTTGGTTCGACCCCGACCCTAACGCCTGCTGTATATGTGGTTGTGTGGATTTTTCTCCGGGTCCTCCAGTGTTTTCCCCACCACATTTAGAATCGATGTCACCACGCGTTTTCGAGTAGTTGGTTGCTGCTGTAAATTTCCACGTGACGATGGGCCAACTTCGTTGAGCGATCATTTTTGACGGCCAGGTCGCTTCTGAGAAAGAGCTACGCAGCTCAGCGTGGGCCTTACCTGGTGAAATAAAGAAGAATAAAGAGAGCCCTCATTCTGTTCCACCACCTTCATTTACCACGACGGTGGGAGGGCGGGCGGGCGAGCGGGCGCAGTGAGACTGGTCCAGTGTTCCATGGATTTTGGCACCGCAGGAACGGGGCAACAGCGCGAGGCGGTGGCGGTAAATTAACGCATCGCGAACTCTCTTTTGGAGGACCCTGGGAGTGCTTGGGTGGAGAACGTTCAACGATTTTTAACAGGCAAAAAATGGCGCCCACCCCCCACCCCACCCCCCGCCTTCCTTTCAAGTGGAGCCAGGCATCTCTTGAATTGACCTACAAGAACATTCAGAAGCGGCGCACTGCATCATTGCCCCATTGCGAGGCCCGCTGAGAGGGACATTGCCTTGCATTTCGGGGGCCGTTGGGCTGTTTTATAATTGCCCACTGGTAATTATGGCTACACAAAGCACACCATTTACGTGTCCCATTGGCAGCGGTGTTCTCGCTTAATCATCAGCTTCTCACATCTGCTGAAACGTGTTCGTGTGAAGTACAGCATTGCATTTTGCAGTAGTGCTACATCCACGTGAATTGCTAACGGAAGAGCTGCATCTGAATGTTGTATTGGATGTCATTTGCAAGTTCTGGAGTTGCAAGACATGACACTTCAACCAGTTCGTGTTTTTTTTTATTTTCATTCGAGCCGCAATGACAGCGAATAATAAACATTTTGCATTGGACAACTTTGTGCCATCCACATTCGGTAGAAGACACTTATATGAATGTGTATATATTGTGGTTCCAGCTAGGCAAGGCAACACAGTCTGCCTCGGGTCTACTCGTCCCAGCCGATAACAATGTGCGGTGCGAATTTACAAATGGAACACGAAGGCCGCATGTGGTGGTCGTGATGATGATGATGCTGCACCAGCGCTGGGCTCCACCAGACCAGTTCTCCGTGGACGCTGCTGCGTGCGCCCGTCTGGTAGGGACGGAGCTCGTACGGTGAAGCTGCTGCCAGCAACATTCCGGCTTCTCAATTAGTTCACGTGCGAGCAAGTCACCTAAGGCTGGAACAACAACCATGAGATGGAATCTGTTGCCTTCCTCCCTCGACCTGGAGGCACGAACTGCCACCACCTGCTCCGGGTGCATTGTGGGGGCTTTCGTGAATGCAACAGCAGCAGTGTCAGCAACAGTGTCGTTTTAGTCAGGCATTGAATGCGCTTTCTTCTTCAGCACGTGCAAAGCTAATCCAAGTAACGGCACTGTTTAAAGCCCGCCTCGAGACGCATTTATTTTTCTTGCTTTAGGTTTCCTGAATCGCCTTCTCTACCTTTTTTTTCCTTACTTTGGCGAACGATTTCTTTATTTGGGATGTACAGCGCCTTGAGTACCTTGCAGAAAGGCGTTTTCCAAATGTAATTGAGTATTCATATTGTTATATACAGTCCTTGTCCAGGTGCAGCATTGTGGTAATGATGTGTACATTCACGAACTGAAATTGACTTTATTACGCTGCATCGGATGGTGCATGTCACAATCGATTCTTTCCATTTACACCATTTAAAAGTGACGGCTCACGTACACACGCAGAACACCATTCGCGGTGCACCACGATGGAAAAAAAAGGCTATTTATTATAATTGAGATGAGCTGCTAACAAATGCATCTCTTTGCAAAATGCATGAACAATTACAGTAAAGCGAACATACAGTGCAAGATTCGCAATTGATTGTTGGGGTCGGTTCGCGTAAGTGCGTCAGTAAAAATGTGTGTCGCAAAACCCTCTTCCACCCGACAGCCGATTCAAAGTTGTCACGTGACAAACGTCTCGATACATTTTTGCGTCAGCAGCACCGCCGGTAGTTTTTGGAGCACCGCATTAGAGCCATAAAATCGTACACCTGACAAAATCACCCATCAGAGGTTTGCCCATATTTGGTCATTGCGGATTGTTAACCGAGATTTAATTGTATTGATTCCACTCAGTCGATCCATAATAAACAAACATAAAAAATACCGGGCTAATAATCATTTGTGGGTTTAATCTCAGTGTCGATTAATTGTTAAATCAATCCATGGATCGAGTAATGATGTAACATGCCCCCTTCATTTGATTGGCTAATATCAGAAAGATTGGTGATTCCATTGCAGTCAGCTTTGATTGTGACCACAATGTCCTTCAGAACTTTATTTGAACAACTTGGCACCACGATTCGCTGGCAGATATACAGCCAGCATCATCCGGCAGTTTCCAGAAACTATTTATGGAAACTGCCTGACAGCTTCATTCATTAGCTTGTGTTGGATGGAGGAGGGATTACGATGCACATTTTACTGACACAATCTGACCCAGCAATCGATTATGAAACGTAATATTGGTTGCCAAAACGCTGCTACGTACGGTGCGAAAGAAGTTCAAAGTACATACGCGCAATGGCACACTGGCTTATCACAGTGTTACTTTTGCGACGAATCGAGTATGATGTTATCGTCACAATGCCTTTGGCAATTGATACGTGCCCCCAACGAGGTAAGCTCGGCATGAAACGGTTACCCGGTACGGTGAAAATCAGCAATGGCAACCAGCCGTGTGTGACGTTGGCCACACCGCATCACAGTGCGGCGAGTTAGTGTTTAATAGATGTTTGCAGATACGGTATTGTTGGAAGTATGGGGATCTGCGTGTACTTGTAACAGATGCCGTGCTCTAACATGCTAAGTGTGGTGGTTGTGCTGCTGCTTTCAGCCTCGTGAGAAAGGCCGCATGAGGTTCCATCGTCTCCACAACGTCCAGATAGCCCTCGACTTCCTGCGTCTTCGCCAGGTGATTCCGCTGCGCAGAGCCACGTGCTCGTAGCGACACACGAGTCACGATGTCTCATGAATTACACTGGTCAACACACTTTTTCTGGCATAAGGTATTCCAACGGTTTTAAGGTAATTTTGGGGTGCCGATTCCAAATCTGGCATCAGTTTTTGTCTATTACATCAGGTTTTTGAGATATCAAATATTGCATTTTCAATAAAAACTGCAGAAGAAACATTAAATAAATGTGGATATCTACATAAAATTATATTATAAACACACTATCCTAAAAATGCAGCACCATATTTTAACACTAAAGCAGTCACTGACTTGCAACAACTTGCAATCATAAGTGACAGAGTTAATTCAGGGTAAAATCAATGAAAATGGGGTATGCCGATAGCATAAAAATGAGATGTGATAGAGCAAATCTGAGATCAGATTTGGAATCAGCACCCTGAAATTAGTCTAAAACAGCTGCAAAAGTCCAGGCCAGAAAAAAATGTTTTGTTGTTGTTGACCAGGGTTATCTTAAGAGCTTGTGTGTAAAGCCTTATTTAACAACTGAGATAGCATCCGTGCTGCAAACTCATTGCTCAGGCTCAAGTTCAAGCTCATGACCTTCTCCTCTGCCTTTGACTATCCCATCTCTTATCAGAATCAGAATGTTAATTTTGTCCTAGAGAAATCCGATGAGCTCTTTTTCGCAGATGTCCAGTAGGGGCATGTCATAAAGTTACAAACAACAAACAATAGGAAAAAAACCGATAGGAAGTGCAAAGTTTAGGTTAAGGTAAGCAATTCACTAAAGATATATGGAAAATATACCACTTAAATATATATAGTACACATACAGGATATATTATATTCATGATCATCAGCTGTGATCATCTATGGAATGCTGGATACACACTGCCATCACAATCCATCTTCCTGGCATGCATGAGCTCTTCTCATCACTGCGTCTGGAGATTGCGTTGGTACTTTGGCCCTCTGTAAGTCCAGACTGTAATTGTAACGCGCAGATCAAGCTGGTGAACATCCGGAGCGATGACATCGCGGACGGAAACCCCAAGCTCACCCTTGGGCTCATCTGGACCATCATCCTTCACTTCCAGGTCAGAGGGCAACACGTGGAATGTTCAATATTGATGATGGCTTGCTTTCTCACCTGCGAATTCTGTTACCTCTTCAGTTAGAATACTTGAATGATTTGTCTTTTTTATGTGTATTGATTTGGAGGTCATTTCATGCCATTTGAATTGCAAAATATATATTGGATGTGGCGGCTTTTAAATAAACATTCATTGCGTCACATGGGATTTGTTTTGAATGTTTATTTTTGTTACAAATCATTGTTTTAACCCTTTGTTAACAATTTCAATGACGTTGGGCTCAATTGCCTTTAAATCGAACGATGTCATTTGTTTTTACTTATTCTCGTGCATATTTAGAATACACAACAGTATAATACTTTGTATCGCAGGCACCGCTATTATCATCACTGCTCTGTTATTCACAACTGCGATGAGCACGGTTGGCTACGTACGGTGTGAAAGAAGTTCAACATACGTGCATGCAGCTCTATCAACCCACCTGGCCTCTGTGGGGGGAGAAATGTTAACTGCTTTGTTAAAGAGAGGGATGCATTTTTTCCCAACTATTGCCTGAATATCATTACACCTCCTTTACCAGTACCAAAATATAATAATAGGGTTTTTCCCCATTTTTCTGGCAACAAGACTGAAACCTTTTTACAAGGAATCATGTCTGCATTAACCACAATGCTTGTGGTCAAAATGCAAACAAAAAAAACACTGATAATATATGCATTGTCCTTGAAACTGATTGGTCCACACCAGAGACGGCTTTGTGTGTTTTTTGTTTGCATTTTGTATTGTGGTTAATGCACACATGATTCCTTGTAAACAGGTTTCAGATTTGTTGCCACAAAAAATGGGAAAAACCCTATTATTATATTTTGGTACTGGCAAACGAGGTCTAATGATGTAGATATTTACCCCGAGCCATCATTACTTTGATAGTGCATTGTCTTTGAGCTGTACGCCTTTTGGCGGCCTCTGGTCTAGCACCAATTGAGACGAGGCTCAAAAGAAAGCTGTCTCTGGTGTGGACCAATCAGTTTCAAAGACAATGCATTTATTATCAGTGTGTTTTTTGTTTGCATTTTAACCACAAGCATTGTAGTTAACGCACACATGATTCCTTGTAAAAAGGTTTCAGTCTTGTTGCCAGAAAAAAGGGGAAAACCCATATTATTATTATATTTCATGAATACTTCACTTCGGTCTCGAATGCATCGTCGCTATCACGGACCACTTTCCAATGCGCAAATACTCGGAACGGCTTCGACAAGCGAGAAGACTTTACGCGAGGAGGCGCGACATCGACTGTTAACTCTCAACGTTCTTGCCGGAGAGATGGCAACGTGCGAGGAGCGCACACAAGCAATGGAAATTGTGTCAAAGGGGGAGGTGAAATAACAGACAATGAAGGAGGCTTCTCACCCCCGGGGTGGGTTCCAGCAGAGTCATTACTGGCAACAGGAATTCCGCTGCGGGCAGAACACAAGACGGATCTTGCCTCGGCGTTAGCGTTCACTCTGCCAAGACAAGGGGAGTCATCCTTCGTCTTTATTGGAACGTATTTTTGGCGGGAGAGGAAAAAGGCCTATTTTAGCTGTTGTGACAAAAAAATCAACCGGAGGTTTGCTTTAACGCATATATTCATGCATTTGGCGAGTGGAACTTCATCCTGGCTCATAGGTATGTATGCAGCCGGATAAATATGTCTGGAACGTACGTGTAATGTGAAAATGTCGTGCATTGAACAAATATACAACAAAGACAAAGATTCTAGATTTGAAGCTTTCGTGACTGCAAGGATTCATACTCTTAGTTCTTTCGGTAAAGTCACGTAGGTAAAAAATAAAATTTAAAATTAATAAAAAATAAAATCACGACGTTTCGGAGACCTTGATACAGAGTTTCTGCTGTGACAGTTTCACCTGAAGACGGAAGCTTGTGTTGCCTCCGAAACGTCGTGATTTTATTGTTTTTATTTTTTATTAATTTTAATTTAATTTTTTACCTACGTGACTTTACCGAAAGAACTAAGAGTAAAGACAAAGATCCCCCGTGTAGCCTTTTAACAGACTTGTGGCAAGTGCTGTTATTGAGGACCTGTGAGAGCTGGCACGGCGCACGAAGGAGTGGCTGGCCTGCATCACGCCCGCCCGCCCACCTTTGTCTCTAAAGTGGTGATGTTAACACACCACACCTGTAACTCATTTAAGGTTGAGTCGACGTAAGCGAGGCCCGGCACCAGTTCATACATTCACCACGGCTATCGGTCGTGAGCGGGAACTGAACTCGGGTCGCCGGGTTCGTAGCCCAGTGTCCCTAACCACATATGCACCGACAGTAATTGCCCACACGTAGGCCTCAAGCTAACGGACTGAGCCATTTTGTCGACACTTGAATGGTTCATCTTCTTGGTTCTTTCGGTAAAGTCACGTAGAATGGAAATAATAAAATAATAAAAATAAAACAATAAAATAATTTACACGACGTTTCGGCCACAACGCAAGCAGCCGTCCTCAGGTGGAGAACAGGTCTGTCTTCCCGAAACGTCGTGAGAATTATTTTATTATGTTTTATTTTTATTATTTTATTATTTCCCTTCTACGTGACTTTACCGAAAGATCCAAGAAGATGAATCCCTGCAGTCACGAAAGCTTTCAATCGAAACCTAAATGGTTGTCTGACAACTGTGCAACACAATGACGGACGCTTGTGTTGCGCCCGAAACGTCGTGATTTATTTTATTTTATACCTACGTGACTTTACCGAAAGAACCAAAGAGTAAGGCCATAGTCGGTATCACTTAATCTTGATTGCATTCAGCTATGCATGCCCCTTCGAAGACGTCACATTACAATTGTTGCATGGCTGAACACTCACATGGCCATTCAAACGATTTTAGCATCTATCATCCTAACTGCTGTTGCCTTCTAATATTTAGGGTCCCCAATACCTGGACATATACCTCACTCAGTCAGCCCTTGGCCTATCAAGACAGTGAAGGCTTACTGGAGTAAAGTGCAACAGCATACCGGTGCCAGATCTCAGCACAAACCAATTCCTGCCACACCCGAACATAGCATGCCAATTCTCGGATTGTCTGGGTCAAATCCAGATAGGTGGCAACTCAAACTGTACAATGTCACCGATCATATCAGCCTCAAAAGTCCCATACGGTGAATGTATGGTTACCGGTGAAGTGGTTTGAACCCGGAATGTAATTTGCAATGTATGTTAAAGAGGGTTTGTTGCAGCATAACTCCTCGTCGGTGTTTTGCACAACTCCCTCCTGCTAGTGGTCACATTTCTGTGGTCAGAACATAAAATGGGCGGGTGGACTAAAGAGGAGCTTAGACGTGTGTGTGTGAATTCCAGCCGGGCGTTTTCTAACAGGAAATAAATAACAAATACGTGCACGCATTGAGATAATGCTACCTTTCAAACTGCGACTTGCTCTCGGCCACAAGCTGAAAGCAAAACAATTGGAGCATGAGGCTATGTGGTCCCCCGTTTCTACCGAGCGCAGTGTGATTAACCGGAACAGTGGGGGCAAGGGGAGGCAAGCGGATCGACTCCTGACACTGAAACATTGTACGGTGGTGAGCACCGAGCGACAGTTAGTCCGAGGGGAAACAAGAAGGATAAACCCAGACATCGCGCTGATGTGACTTTATTTCCTGCTCTGTGTGATTACATTAGTCCCCTTTGTCCCCCTCATCCTTCCCTTACCCGTTAATCTGCTGCTCGCGTCCGTAAGTATGCACGTTGAATTTATTTTTGCGCCGTACGTAGCCAACCGTGCTAATCGGAGGTGCGGGGGGAAGGACAACAACCTAAAGGCAGTTCTAAAGAAATTCGTTTTTAATCTAGATTTTAAAGTGCACAGTTCCAGTGGCTTCCTAATATCGGTAGGAAGAGCATTCCAGACGGCCGCAGAAGTGCATATTAAAGCGTGGAATGCAGTGACCGTCTTTGTTCGATGGTGAGCCAAATGCCACTGCCCCTACTGCGGTAAGGCAATTTAACACGTAAGCTTTCGCGACCAATATCATCCATGATACAGGTTTTTTTGGTTTTGAACTCGTAAACATATAAATGTGTCGATAAACCCGCCACCACCCGACACAGCCAACTAGTAAGGGTTTGTCATGTAAATAGAACGTGCCAATTCGTCACTAGTACAGCACTAACCGGTGTGTTGGAGAGCAACGCCACAACATTTACAATCTGAGTACGATGTCTCGCCAGTAATTACAACGGGCTTCATCAGGCGACCGCCACATTTGTGGAGAAATCCTCCCGTTTCGTTCCCTAAATAGAGGGGCAGGTGTGATGACGTCACTTGTGGTAGGGCAGTGACCCCAAGTGCCTCCAAGTGGGGCCCCCAATTTTGAGTGTGCATTGTTTCCGGGGTTTGTCACGTGTTCGTGATGTCCGTGCTCTGGGTTTTACTTCATAACATAGATAACAGAGGTCGACAAGCTTCTAGAGATCTGTGGGCGGGAGGGGGGTGGGAGAGCTTCTACTCTCGAGCGTTTTGGTGACAGCATCACAATCGTGTCGTTGGTACGTTCCTCGATTAGTCTGTTCATCGTTTGCGCGGTCGTGTTCGATCCAAAACCTTTGCACTTCAGCGAAGTAATCCATAACTAAGTTGATTCTCGCATGAACGATAGCCACGCATGCATTTTGTCTACATTTCTCTTTGTTTCACGACATCCATGCCTCTTGTTTATATCTGTAGCGCCCTACTTGTCCAGGGGTAGGAGGCATTGCTGGTAGAGGCAGGACAGCTAAAGAGATCAAATAAATGAAGACATTTATATACAAAATCAAAACACGTTCCTTCGGAGTGGGCAAGTAGGAACTTGGTTGGACAGCGCATTCGTGCACGACAGACAGACAAATAATCCCTGGTGGGGAGTGTGGAACCTGTTGTTCCTGTGTACAAGATCACTTGACTTGAGGTAGCCAGGCAGCCAGCCAGGTAGCCAGCCCCCTTAACTATCGGCCCCTCCCCCTTGCTTAGGGACCTCCCATTACCCCCCCTCCCTTAGGCCCCTCCCCTGACCCTCCTCCCTTAGGCCCCTCCCCTGACCAACCCCCCATATCCTTAGGCCCCTCCCCTGACCCTCATCTCTTAGGCACCTCCCCTCTCAGTACCCGGCAGTAGGTCTCCACCAATCAAAGAGCTGTTTGTAAGGTCTCCACCAATCAAAGAGCTGTGTGTATTATATATTTATTTATGCACGACAGACAGTCAGACAGACAATAAATCCCTGGTGGGCAGTGTGGAACATTGTTCCTACCTGTATAACTTCCAACCCTACCCTCACAATGTCTGTGCTGCCATCTGATTGGATCTCATCAGTAGCCCCCCTGAAGATGACGTCTGCTTAGGGCCCCATTTCACGTGCACCATCCACCAATGCAATCTACAAGGTAAAAGTATAAAGCATTGGAAATTAGAATTGTTGTTTGGGGCCGTCCATAAATGACGTCACGCACCTATGGGGGGGGGTCAGACATTTGTGACGATGTGTGACGAGGGGAGGGGGGTTGAGAAATGTGACGTCACATCAAAATGTGCAACTTTAAATAAATATAGACAACACGTTTTACTTAATTAAATATACTTTTTAATAAATGTTTTCTCCTACAACATCAGAGTGCAGCGCCACATTAAATACGCACTACAATGACAATAGTTTAAAGCGATTTGAAGCATGTTTTTTTTGGGGGGGGGGGGGAGCAGAGCTTTGTGACGTCATATTTGAGGGGGGGTCTGACTTTTTGTGACATCGTGTGACGAAGTGGGGGGGGGTGGGGGTAGGGGGTAAAAAATCGCGTGACGTCATTTATGGACGGCCCCTTTTGCAATAACCCAAATGTGGAACATTTCCACTATATTCTCCACAGTATCAGAGGTGGCATTCAATCATTCTTGTGTATTTTCGTCGCAGCTCTTTAAGATATTATAAAGAACATGGGGCTCTCCAATTGGGTCATACGCACAGTGACATAGTTTGAGAGGTCTACTTTCAAACAATTGGCTTTTTCGCTATTTGAATACCCCTTGTAGACACGGACGCACAACACAGCTTGGCAAAATCATCGATAATAACGGGCACAATAGTTTTGCAACTTGGTTTTATGAGGTCCACCTATTAAATTACCTTTATAAAGTGACCTAGATTTGACATTGCTATTAAAAGCTCCAAGACTGTAAAAATTGCATTTGTACAAAGCACGCCGCGAAAAACAGTAATAATGCAATGTAAGGTTTCTAAAATAAGAGCCTTGGATTAGTGATGACCTCGTAGTGGCCTTACGCACCACTCCCCTCCATTCTATACAAACTAGCAAATGGTCCGATGTCGTAAAGATTTTACAACGTCTCTGGGAAATCTTTAGGGAAACCTATATCATAGTCACAACATTGGGGTTATAGAGTTTCCATTGAATGTTTGTGAGGTCTCACATTTCCCCACTCAACGCACCCTTCAAACATATTTCTAACGTTATCTCCCCCTCCCTTTGGCCTTGCACTCACTTCACAAAAACGCCTCTGCAACCCCGACTTGCAAACATTCAGCAAAAGAAGCACAGGTGTACACACACATACATTCTGTTGCCACTTGTTAATGTGCCCGGCAAAGTATGTGGGTGGAGCTGTTTTTTTTAAAGATTAATCGGTGCCTAAGCCGTAAGGAATGAAGCACTCAAACGTATACTAACCGCAGCAGATTACACAACATATTCACATTTTCTGAAATAATCAACGGGCATCTATCTTGCATCAAGAATTATGAACACCGCGCTCTATTTTTCTCTTTGATAATAAAAATGAAACAGTGGAAGCGATTTCTGCCTCAAATGATCACTGAGGTGGTGCCCATCTCCTGCTTACAGCCCAGAGCCAGTGGTGGACATTCCACATTCCTCTGGTGGGGTGAGTCTCTCCAGAGCACAACCACTGCTCAATTCCCCCACAAATATGGTACTAATTTTATCGACCCCGGAGGGATTATGGGGCCGAGTTAACCCCCAATCAGGGTCTGATTGGGAACACAATTATGCATGCGTTATGCGGAAGGTCTTTAACGCCGCTTGTTATATACCGCGCATAGTTCGTCATGATGTCCAACGTTTCGCTGCACGTACTGGGTGCTTCTTCAGGAGCTACACGCGATTACTGGGTGAGAACTCCCAGGAGCAAGGTCGTCGGAAATTAAATTTTCGCATTTTTTTTTTGTAGAGCGAGCATGGTGGGATGATGCCAACCGATGAGTGAAATGAGATGGTGCGGGGGAGAACGGGCGTGTGGGCGGGCGAGATGGGAGTAAAATGAACTGCAATCGAATTAAGGGCCGCGGAATTTTGGGGATTTAGGAGGGAAAGACCGAACGGGCGTGGCTGGCTGTATCCAAGGCTCTTGCGGGAGCATTCTTTGAGGACGGACACACCTTGGCTGGGGGAACAAGAGGCGTGTCCGGCGCGGTTGGAGCTTGTACACACGGGGCTGTCGGAGGCGGGGGAGGCAGTCAGCGTGACAACGGTGCAGTTTCGCGAGAGGCGTGACCGCACCGGGCACTCGTCCGAGGGCTGCACGCTGCCAACGAAAAAAAAAACCTACCACACACGAAGGGGGCGTCTTGTTTTTGGTAGCTAATATGCGGGGGGGGAGGGGGTGGACATCCACTGCTGGATTATTTTTTTCCGCCCGAGGACGACCGCTTTGTGTTACGACCGAAACGTCGTGATATATTATTTTAATTTTGTTTTATTTTTTCTACCTACGTGACTTTACCGAAAGAACTGAAGAGTATGGATTCCTGCAGTCACGAAAGCTTCAAATCAAGATTAAAACTATTAACTATGTTTTTGTATTTTAACCAGCTAAGGCCTGCGCTGTATAGTTTATAGCAAGCATTTCAACTGTTTGCTTATTTTACTAGGTCAAGCCTAACTGAGCTGTATAGCTCTTTTTTTTAGAAGCAAACCTAGCCGCAAATGGTAGTAGCCCAAAGATGTTGGCTATCGTGTGGAAATTTACAGCAGCCAAATACTCTAAAAGCGTATTTCTAAATGTGGAGGGCAAAACCAGAGGACCCGGAGAAAAATCCACGCAACCACGGGGAGAGAGACACGCAAACTCCACATATACAGCACGCCTCAGGGTAGGGATGCATTAGATGACCTCCTGCATACCAGGCGAGGTAGTTGACATCTCGCCACGGAGCCAGATTCGCGTTGGTCACAGCGTCCTGTTGTTACAGCAGAGGTCACAACCGGGTACCTGATACCCGTACCCTACCCGATACCCGGCTACCCGTACCCGGCCGGGTACGGGTACCCGTTTGCGACCCTGGTGCGGCCGGGTACGGGTACGGGTAGGCCGTGAGTCACTGGTGAGTCACCGTTTGTCACTCATTTCCCAACGTCTTGTCTCTTCTCACAATTCAAGTTCCTAGAATCAACCCACCCGCGCCTGCAACATGGCTTCATCCCAGAGGTCGCAATTGGGTACCCTCACCCATACCCTACCCAATACCCGGCCGGGTACGGGTAGCCGGGTATCGGATAGGGTACGGGTACCCGTTTGCGACCCTGGTGCGGCCGGGTACGGCTACGGGTAAGGAATCAAAACCCGTTTGCGACCTCTGTGATACAGTCGCATTTACAACAACGCTCGCTTTGGGATTCCGCACCCGGGTGAAAATGTTATAGCCGTGTCCTCGTTCGCACAGCGCAGGGATGCCTGCCGCCATGGTGTTTTGGGCTAGGACACTGGACCTTAATCCAGATACTCTTAGTTCTTTCGGTAAAGTCACGTAGGTAAAAAATTAAATTGAAATTAATAAAAAATAAAAACAATAAAATCACGACGTTTCGGAGGCAACACAAGCTTCCATCTTTAGGTGAAACTGTCACAGCAATTTTTGCTGTGACAGTTTCACCTGAAGATTTTTGCTGTGACAGTTTCACCTGAAGACGGAAGCTTGTGTTGCCTCCGAAACGTCGTGATTTTTTGTATTTTTTATTAATTTAATTTCATTTTTTACCTACGTGACTTTACCGAAAGAACTAAGAGTATGAATCCTTGCAGTCACGAAAGCTTCAAATCTAGAACTGAATCCAGATGTCCCAAAAGTTGAAACGGTGGGTATTGTTTTGTTTTTAAATCCCCCTTCAACTTCTGTCCACACTGCAGGTGATGGTGTCAAGTTGGGATGGGGTGTGGTCCTCCCCCCCACCTCTTCAAAGATATCTTGGCCAGTGTTGAGGAGTTATTGAGCTCCCTCTAGTGGATGGCCCTCCCACTAGCAATTGCACCAGCAAAAACATTGCAAAGCTGCACATTTACCTGCCGCGTAGTACTCTGTGGCAGCAGGACACTGGCTAGTGCAGCGCACTATTATTTTAAACGTTCGTACTTGTAATAAAGCTGCTTGTCTACGTGCCTCTTCTCTGTCAGTGACCTTACGGGTGGTGGATGAGAGGCGGAACGACCTTTGCATTCTTTGAAATCCTTCCCTGCAGCTCCTGAGATGCTACTCCACACCCATCGCAAACTGCGCCAAATGCTCACGCTCGCTTAACCCCATCAACATACCTCTCCCAGTCCTAATTCAGAATAGGGTGACTTCTTAGAAAGCTTTCATCCAGCTCAACTTTCTAGCAGGGCTGTCATCTTCATTTGAGGAGTCGTCCAGGACATAGCCCTCCCAACTTCCCCTGCCCGTAATAACCCACAGAGTCACATTGTCCAGTAATTAAGATCCGTAAACGTCGAGAAAACCCATCGTAACAGAAACATGAGTGCAGGCCGGAAATCAAATAGTTTCCCGTAACACACGACATTGTGCCCTGAATGTACAACAGCTCCCGGGCCTCATGAATTTTGCGAAAACCACGAGTTGCTGAAGAACTGCATTGTGGTCATCTTGGCTTTAAGGCACCATTAATACATTGAGAAAATGTGACAAATTGGCAAGATTTGTCGGTAGTGAGCATTGAAAACTGTACTGTACTGATGAGGCATTTGTCTTACTGCTGCTTGTTGGCATCAATGATGAATATGTCAGCATGTCATGGAAGGAGATATCACAGAACTACTTCTGAGATCCCTTCAAGTGATTTATCAACATTAGGTGCACTGAAATGTTCACACGTGCCTTGCATTAGAGGGATATCCATTACTTATCAATGAAATGTAATGATGATGTATTTTTCAGGTAGAATATCAGTCAAACTCAGTGATGAAACCTAACTCAAGATATGTTTTGTGAACCCACTGGTGACTAGGCTAAGACCATCAACTCACTACACTTCAGAACCTGATTTAACCACGGGTGGTTACCTGGATTCGAACCCAGGATCTCAGCAGGGCCAGCCCTCTGCTGTGACACCTCAACCACCCAGCCACCTCACTGTTTTTTTATTTTTAGACAGAAAAGTCTGTCTCATTTTCTTTCTCTCCTGTACATTCCCACGGGAGGCTGAAACCTATAGGTTAATCGATCACATGTGGCTGGGTGAACTCACCAACAGTGCATTATGTCTCAGAGACTCCCAAGCACATCGCATAATAGGTCTTAAATCAACTGTGACAATGTCTATGTGCGAGGATAAAAACTAAAACGACTAGAGTACGAAGTAAAGGCTGGTGCAATGTATTCACACTAAAACTAAACGATAAACCATTTTTTTTATTTAACCAGGTAAGGCTCATTAAGCTCTAGAGCTCTTTTTCAGAAGCGACCTGGCCACAAATGATAGCTCAACGAAGTGGCTTATCATGTGAAAATGTATAGCAACCAAATACTATAAACGCATGTTCCTAAATGTGGAGGGAAAAAAACGGATGACCCGGAGAACAATCTTTGCGACCACTGGGAGGAGCAATAACTCAAAATATACAGGCATTGTCAGGGTCGGGATCAAACTCGCGACCTCCTGTATGCTTGGCGAGGTAGTTGACATCTAACCACCGTGCCTCCTCTCCCCCACCATTGTCGATCATGCGACAATGTGCTCAAAGCACGGAGCCAGATTCGCGTTGGTCACAGCGTCCAGTTACAGTCGTCTGACAGCAACGCTCGCTTCAAGATGCTGCACTCTGTTAAAATGTTATAGCCGTGGCCTCGTTCGCACAGCGAAGGGATGCCGTCATGGTGTGATGGGCTAGTACACTGGACCTCAATCCAGATGTCCCAACAGTTGAAACGGTGGGGATTGTTTAAAAAAAATCCCCTTCGACCTCTGCCAATACAGCAGGTTGGGTGTGGTGGGGTAAAGTGTTGAGGAGATATCTGTCCAGCGTTGAAGGAGATCCCGGCCAGAGGTAGCAGGTTTGATTCTTCTGCCAAGGGAAGGTTGTGACCTTGGGAAAGTATTTACCCAAAGTTTGCTTCTTCACCCAGCGAATAGATTTCCTGCGCGGTTAAAGTGTGGGGTCTCTGCCCGCATTGCTGTTGAGGGTTCGAGTCAATTTCAAACGGGCACGGTTGATCCCAGCAAGCACGGTGAGCGGCGGAGACCAAAATAGTAACCATTTCATAAGGCCTGCTTGGAGCACAACTTTAACTAGCTCTTATATACGACAGTAGTTCTTCCTACTGTTAAATAAACAAGGCACTCCTTTACCTATCCAATAGTCACAACCGTACCTGTGAAATCGAACACGCTTGGCTCAAGACACGCCCAGCCATAATGTCCTAATGCAGGACGGTATGAAGGTTTTTACTGCCACCTATTGAGATAAATAAAATTGGCTAGAGCGTTGCATGTAGCTGATGTCTAACTAATTTTCATGGCTCCAGTGTTTAATTATTATTTTTTGGGCAAATTTGCTACCATGATGTCATCATAATTGTCCAATTAGTCGTATTATTTTACACCAGATTTACAACCCGGCTTCACCCGGGACTTGGATTCTTGTCTTAATACACGGCCTACGCATGCGGGTGACATCACAGATGTGACGTCACCGCTCACTTGCCGTGCAAAATATATCCATTATTGCGCCCCCCCCCCCCCCCCCCAAATACAAAAGTCTAGTTTTATACGTTTTGCATTGTGTACAGTCTGGAAGCTACTCACATGGCAAATTTCAAGTTTGTTGTATGTTGGGAAGTATGCTAAACATTTTGAACAGACACACATATTCACATATTTCCCTTATATATAGATTTTGTATTAATCATATTACAACCTCGTATCTACATTAGCATATCCCTGAATAGCAATACAATACAAGAAATGGAAGTAGTATTTGTTTTTCTAAGTGAGCGAGAACATTTTTTACGATTCTTCGCTACCTATGCCTGATCGTTTCTATCAGAGGTGTAAAGATGTCATCGATTCTTTAACTCATGACACGTGAATCAAATCGCTTTTGTAAGAATCGATGTTTTCCAAATCCTATGTCATATGTAATGAGTGCACGTGACTTCGTCCAGCCACTAGAGGCGCTAAAGTCACAATATTGCACGGATTGTTTCCATATACCCAAATGTTAATGGACACCACAATCCCCACCAATTTCCCTCCTCTCAACTGATTATGATGGCATCATGGTAGCTGCAGTGAAAGCCTAAACAACATCCCCATGCAGTCTGAGGTGCTTAATTTATCACGTCTTAAACTAAACTAAGTCCCATTGAGCTACATATCTCTTTTTTAGAAGCGACCTGGCCACAAATGATAGCTCAACGAAGTAGCTTATTACATGGAAATGTATAGCAGCCAAATACTCTAAACGCACATTTCTAAATGTGGAGGGGAAAACCATAGGACGCGGAGAAAAATCGACACGACCACCGGGAGAGAGACACACAAACTCCAAATATGCAGGCGTCAGTGTTAGGATCGAACCCACGACCTCCTGTATATCAGACGAGGCAGTTAACATCCCACCAAAGTGTCTCTGTGTACTTTGCAAGACTATGCACCAAACAATCCTCTTCCCCATGATCTCATAATACGGGCGATTTTAGGTATTGTCATCTTCAGATGCTTTGTAAATTCAAACTTTATTATCAACCAATGTTGTGTTGCATTGTATTTAAGACCATAACAAGCCCCAGATCGGGCCAATAAGTTGCTTCATTACTGTCCAGATGAAAAAAACAACCCGCTGCTTTTCATTGTTTCTTTCTTGTTCATTGTGTGCGTCTACGTGCGCACGCAAACAAGCTGTATTGAGCCTGCGGGCAAAGCATTGGGTGTCTGTGGTGAAACAGGAATGGCAAATAAATAAATAACCACACTTTCATCCCCACCTCCACCCCACCCTCTCTTTGGGAAGGTGGCATTTTCACTCCTAAGCCAGAAGGCAAAAACAAATGTAAAATGGCCCAGGATGTGGCCAGTCAACAAACACATAAAACTTAGCCTTCCAGTCTACACACACGTGGCACGGGACCCCATTATTACTGCCACCTGTCTTGCACAAAGATGTTTGAACTACTCGCCAGCGTCTAAAGCGTCCCTTTGGCTTCGTGCTAGTGCCACGAAAGGTTTTTTTTACTCTTAGCCTCAGTTTGCGTTGCCACTATCGTGCAGGATTTCACAATTTACTGAGCACCGATTAGGTTACCCACACTGATTAAGTTACTCAGCTACGCTGCGTGCGCGCGTGCGTGTGTGCCGAGAGCTAATTCTCACATACAGTAAAGAAAAGCAACACATTCTTCAATAACACTGTGGCCTTAAAAAGCACAAATATTTCAAATATGGGACGTTTCTGGCAACAGCCCTTCCTCGCGAGTATTTAAGTTAGTTGTGCTTGTGCACCACTGCTGACGCAGCTTAAAAAAAATCAAACAACTTACGGTCCATTGCAGATATAGTGAAGAATCAAGTCAGCCTTTTTTCTGTGCCAACTTCTCTACACGATTACGAACGCGGTTTGCTCACTTTTGCATTTCCCCGCGCGCACACAAGTCTGGGCCACAAATATACAGAACTGTGTCTGGGAGAGAGATGATGACAAGGCAGGGCAAAACGTGCGAGTTTCAACCGGCACGGAACCTGTCCGTGGGACTTGTGCCGTGCCGTGGTGTCTGATTTTTTACAACGGCTTGTCACCCGTAACCCGTTATTTATTTTATTGAGGCCGATAGGTGGGCGGGCACTCGCAGGTCTGTTTGTCCATGCAGTCGGGCTTTTTCAGAGGAGAGGGGAGCGTCAGGGACGAGTGTTTTTAATTGCCCGTCTGTGCCAACGGCCAATCCCGTGCCGGGGTCAAGCGTTGCTTTTGCGGCGGCGTTAATCTCAGCCGGGCCATCGGCAAAATTCCAAAAGTACAAAGATGGCTGAACCCGCCAGGGAGGGGTGCGGAGTGTGTCCTCGCGTTATTTTGGCTACGCCAGGTTGATTAGCAGTCGGAGCAGACGGCCCGAGAGTGAGCGTCAAGAGCTGACAAAAGAAGAGCGGTGATGTCCGTCGACATTCCGGCATTATGCAACCGGTTGGCTCGTTGGTAAATCAATTAGAGTTTTTATCACTCTTCTGGCTGGGTTGTTTTTTTTGTTTGTTTGTTGTTTTGTTATTTTCTTTGTATAAAGGGAGGCAGACAAAAAAAATTTTTTTTTACAGGGCACTGTATCCGCGAGCGAATTTACAACTAAGGACAGAATCGTGGAGGACGTGTGGCAACGCCGGGGCGAGTGGCAGCTGCCGCTCACGAAGTAAAACCTGCGCAAGAGATGGGCAATGCGTGCGGCTGCGTGCGGGAGGGTGCCGGCGTGGGGGAACGGCGCGCCACCGGGGTGCCTTTGGTCCCTTCAGGACCTCACCGTAAGGGGGCCGTGTGCCTCCTCCACTGGCCTGCCTCCCCAGACCTCAGCCTGTGCTCTCCAGGATTCTGCTCTTCGCCCAAGCTTGAGCTGCGCAGACTGAGGATGAAGACTCGCAGGGGGGGCAATCTGTCAGCCGGGCTCAGAAGGGGTTCTCCAGATGGAGGGCCATCATTTGAAGCGCTGCCTTCGCTCGGCAGCTCGCAGTGCATGTCGGGAAGGATGCTGGCGGCGACAGAAGCCGTGGCGTGCCGTCGGAGCAGCACGGGCGGTTCCTCCTCCACCCTCCCACCATCCTCCCTGGCGTGCTCCTCCATCTCCTCCCTACTCCACTGGGGGGAGGGTGACGTGGAATCGATGGCAGACTCGGCGAAGGAGGAAGGACAACCGTGGGGACACAAGGCGCACGGCCTGAGTTCGAGTCCACCCGCTGCCCAGCAGAGCAAGGCTAAGGTCAAGAAGAAGAGGAAAAAGAAGAGCTCTCTAGAGCAGGGACATGCGGCGGATGCTCCTGATGGAACCGCGGCTCGTAATCCTACGTGGCCGATGCCACGCGCGCGGGACCTGACCGCGTACAGCTCGGACGACGTGGCCTCTTTTCTGTCCGAGTGCATCGAGTTCGCGAACGCAAGCGAGAGGCGCGCTCTACCCAAGTTTCCCGCGCTGGACGAGCAACTCCACTGGTGTCATTTTTCACCGAGAGCACAAGCGGCCCCCTCGGAGATATCCCGCAGGTCGACGGGAGACCTTGGGAGCCTCGCGTTTGGCGACGCAGGAAGCGAGAGCGACAAAGATATTAAAACGACTCGATTCGCGGCAGCCGCAATGTCGTCCCTTGCGGAGCTCAGTCGAGGGAACAGTACTCACTGCTCACAGAGAGACAGATCGTTCTGCAGACAGGTGTGCTCATTCACACACCTGTACCGTTAGGTGGCAGCAGCGTTATGCCTGTTGCGTCTACGTAGTAATGTTGAACTTATTTCGCAATGTACGTAGCCAACCGTGCTAATTGGAGGTGCGGGGCAAGAACAACAAACTAAGCACAAAAAGCAGTTCTTAAGAAATTCGTTTTCAATCTAGATTTAAAAGTGCATAGCTCCAGTGGTTTCCTAATATCGGAAGGAAGAGCGTTTGAAAGCGCGCAATGTGGTGACCGTCTTTGTTGCGAGGATGACCGGAGTTTGCGTGATGGTTTGTGCTCCTCGTGTGCAATGAGTGCGACCTTGCGTGGTATTGTCGAGTGCCTTCCGGACCACCGCGGCCCGGCTTGGCACGTCGCACCGGCCTGTAGGTCAGAGGTCGTCGACGTTGCGCCTTCATCCAGACACGATGACCACTGGACCTCGGCGGTAGCCGTGTCTGTATGGAAAGAAGCGTGAAAGATACAGTTTGAGAACCGTTTCGTAAAATTTTTATCTCGGATTATAATTTTTCTCCCAAAATTACCGCTTCAAACCGAATGTCTCTTTTTGTTGAATCTCACATCTTAGACCATTTGAGTCAACCAGAACATCTCCAAAACGATCAGCAATTTAAAAAAAAAGTAGCATCAATGATTCCGCGAATTAGAATCCAGCCTAAAATGTAACCAAACGTTTTCGTTAGAAAATAAACTACGCGTGTATACGCGCACGTGACACCATTCACCGTCCGTCACGAAATGACATTCTAACGGCGGGCGTCTGCGTCGCGTTCGCCCGCTCGCAGATCGCGGACATCCAGGTGTCGGGCCAGTCCGAGGACATGACCGCCAAGGACCGGCTGCTGTTGTGGTCACAGCGCATGGTGGAGGGCTACCCGGGCATCCGCTGCAACAACTTCACGACGTCGTGGCGCGACGGACGACTCTTCAACGCCATCATCCACCGCCACCGGTGAGACTGCAGTTCCAGCAGGGGGTGGGGGCGGAGGCGCTCGTGGTGGTAAGAGGGGGAGGGCATTGAGAGGTAAAGGTGCAGCCCAGCAATTCCTTGCTCGCGTCACTGCTGGCGGAAGGTGTTCCCACGTACTGGGTAGAGAGCCCCTTGGGAGGGTGTTTTTTTGGCCTCATCTTCCACGCTGGTTTAGACGTCTTGGCAGAGGTGAGAGTGCCCACACTTTGCCCCACCATGTGTGATCTGCCGAACGACCAGGGAACGGTTCAGAAAATCGTCACTCGTATTTCCCATGAGCGGGAATCGAACTTGGGTGGCCACTTGTCGTAGCTAACCGCCGCGATGCTGCTCCCTGCTATGCGGCAGTACGTACGTACGCAGTAACGTCGTATGATTGGGTGCTTGGAGTTGGTGTGATAGATTTTTTTCACAATCGATTTCTTTAAGCGTTTTGTTAGTTTGAATGTGACATTTACCTTCATATATCATAAGTGTGCTGAACATGCCCATGCAGTAGTTATTTAATTCCCGCATGCTTTAACACGTTTTCAGACGGATGATTTTCTATCCATGTTACCACCCCACCCACCCAAAAAAACCACACTTGCCTTCCTTGAGCATTACTGTGTTCTGGCTTGGGGGAACATGATCCACACTTGTGGTCGTAGATCAATTTAAACCATTTCAACTACTGGCAAAATACATGTCGGAGCGTTATGAATCACACCAAACGGAATGTAAAGAAAGGGCTTTGCAAATATCAGTCTCCTTAGTCAACCCCCCAAACAGTTATTGTAATGGTTTTAAAGTCTCATACCAGTTTCCACCCTCTGACTCTGTTATAACCAAAATCGTTTTGTATACATTACAGATTTAATATGTATAACAACGCTTCCTGTACGCTCACCACTCAGAATATGTTTCATGAACCCGCACTGACTCACATGGTGAAGTACGGTCAAACAATCCCCCACGACTGAAAGGCATCGTGGAGCCTTCATCCAGCAGTGGATTTATTAAGGGCTGTAAATGTTTGCCTACATTTGTGTCATTATTGTGATCAGCCATGATCAATCCACTGCTGGATGAAAGCATTCGCCAAGCCCGAAGCCATTGACCACATTCAAACTATCAATCAAATAAATACCAAATGCCTTCATACCATAGCCTTTGTAGATCATTAACACCATATGAAGCAATGTCACACAATACAATAATCTGAGCGTTCATAAACCGGTGCCTAAGTAAAATGTTTTTTTACAAATATATAATTAAGCACACCGATATTCAATGATTTAAATACTAAACCACCTGTTGGAAATAGTCAGATGAGATGCCACGCTTTCAACAAAATATTCATCAGTGGCAGTAGATCATGTTGGATTGGTGAAAACAAAGGCATCAATTATAAATTTGGAAAATATTAGCTTTGTTAAATTTATTGTTGGTGGTTTAACGACCACTGGCAGTTAACTACGGAATAAATGGGACAATACATTCATGAAGAAGAATGCAAATTGGGGAACCAAGATTAATACGAGCAAGACACAAGTCACACACAGCAAGTTTGCTCAAAGAGCTCTTTGTATGTACGTATGTAAAATTTATTTCGCAATGTATGTAGCCATTCCGTGTTAATCGGAGGTGCGGGGAAGGACAACAAACTAAACACAAAAAAGATCAATGGGCTTGTACCGAAACAAACGACGTATACCTATTGGATAGACACTTACTGGGAAACACAGACGTGTCACTCAAGGGAGACTTGGGATCAAAATGATTAAATGAAGAGACGGAGTAGAGCATGTTAGAGTGCGTTTGGAAATCAACTTGATAATGAATAACAGCATACCATTATGCTAAAAAGAACTTTCTTAATCGCTTCATATCACCCGCTCTGACGTACGGAGCGGAAACGTGGACATTCAGGAATACATTTAGGATAAAAGCTGAAAAATTTGCAGAGAAACTTTGTAGATCTTGGCTGATGATAAAAAATAATATTGACACAGAAGATGTTGACACTGCTACCGACGATTGGAAGCTGGCCGCGTTTCCCTTAAAAAAAGAGCTGAAAAGCTCAGTGAGCGTCACTCTGGAAAACAACTTTTGAATTCCCGATTTAAGATTGCAGTACGTGGAACCTGCACAGGTATGTGATGTAGTCTACTTGTAATATAGGTGTGGTTAACAGACCCATGTAGTCATTCAACTCACACAAGTCTTAGCACGTTTCCAACGGGACAGGTAACCCGCGAAGGTGTATCGTGCATACACCCCTGCGTATATAAAATATTATTTCAGCGAATTTAAATGTTGCTTGAGTTCAGGTCATGTTCAGTCGCTATTACATACTCTCTCTATATCTCTGTGCCTCTAAAACATTACGTAAGTTAATTATACTGTTACTTGAGATAAGGCCAATTACAGCTTAGATGTTAATAGTAAGTGATGTCTACTCGTGCCAAGTATTTTTCCGCTTGCGAGCACTGCCCTAGGATTTTATAAAAGACAAAGATCCCCCGTATAGCCTTAACAGACTGTTGGGGCAAGTGCTGTTAGCGAGCACCTATGAAGGCCAGCACGGCACATGCGGAGAGGGGGGGTGTCCAACAAGACACCTGACTGCCTTTGTCTTTCTAGTGGCGATCACTTTACACACCATACCAGGTACTCATTTGAGGCTGAGTCGACCTATGAGAGGCCCGGAACAAGTTAAAATATTCGTCACTGGTGTTGGCCATGAGCAGGAATCGAACTCGGATCGGCGGGTTCGTAGGGCAGCACGCTAACCGCTATACTACCGCTTTCCATAGGGGATTGTATATCTATCCACACACATGTAAAAACATTCGCGGCTGAAGTGCACGCGTGCAAGTGCCTGTCTCGGGGCATACTTTTGAATTTCTGTGGACAAAATAGTTGGCAGCGCTAGGCTGGCACGAGTTCCCAGTGCAAGTGAAGGGGTGGGGGATGGATTTGAATTTGGTGCACATCTGCGGAAAGGATCGCAGTGTTCCCGCTCAGTGCAACACTCACACCGTTATGTCCTCCGTGTTGCTAAGTAGAACGGAGTTTTCTTTTTTCTTTTTTTTCCAGTGACGCTTTCGTTGCTTATAAAACGTTCGCGAGCTGCGGCCGTGCGCACCTTCAGCGGAACCAGCGTCGGGATGTTTGCGACCCGCGGCGCTTTTAAAGTGAAACCTTAGTTTTCCTTTTGAGACGTGTTTGTCGACCACCTCGAACAGTTTTTAGTTTTTGTTGGTTTCTTCGCGATAGTTTGATTTATTTCTCAGCAATTCATTCTCATTTCGAATATTTAATATTCAGAGAATAATGAAACGACATGCAGGGAGGCTTAGGCGGGGGGAGAGAGAGACGACGGATATATACATGGAGTGCTACAACTACGCAAGCTTGCCCCGTACGAACAGTGCCGCGCAGTCTAGGGTGGCCGCGGGATTGACACCTGGAATGAGTTCAAGCAGGTGAGGTTTCGCTTGTGAATTCGTTCTTGCACTCTTTAACCACAATTACGAAAGCTCTAATCGTGGGTTAAACAGTACAAATGTCTCTTTAAAAGTCAGCACGTTCACTGTTTGTGCTTGATTACCTATGCGCAGTTATCGAGAACTCAAATTCATAATAATTGTTTTTTTACCCTTTTATCTGGAAACAAATCTGACGACCTGCGGTCGAAATGCAAACAAAAAAGACAACTCTGATAATGTATGCTCTGTTCTGGAAATTGTAAAAAAAGGTGTCAGTTTTGTTGCCAGATAAAAGGGTTAAAAAAACAATATCATATTTTGCTACTGGCAAAGGAGGTTCCAATGGTGAACTCAAATTCACTTCGCGTTATGCTTGGGAACGGGTGGACAATACAATGTCAAACTCAACGTATCTGAGTCACTGTATCGTGCCTTTTTCAACAACAAAAAAAATCAAAAAAATCACGAACGAAAATGCCGACCACATGTGAAATGTGTTGCTGATCACATATCAAACCCACGTGTCAAATGGGTGCAGTGAGCAACGCGTGCATCTAACCAGGTGAACGTGGAACGATGAACCATCTGTCGGCCGTGAAGGTGAATGGTTCTCGAAGCGAATTATTGGTTCCATCTTGTGTGACATCCAGCGTTGGGGACTGAAGGCAAGCCGATTGATTGTATTTGTTCTACGCGGGCAAGAAACATCGAGCCTCGAGCTCTTTCATGAGAATGACGAGCGCTGGGCAGTGCCGCGTCAGCTATAGCTGTGTGACGAGGTGTGTACGTACGTATGTTGAACTTCTTTCGCACCGTACGTTGCCAAGCCGTGCTAATCGGAGGTGCGGCGGCGGGGGGTGTGGGGGGAAAGGACAACAAACGCTAACCGCAAAAAAAGGTTGACACATTTTCTGCCGTTGTCGTAACTCCAGACCGGAACTGATTGACATGAAGCGAGTGGCCGTTCAGGCCAACCGAGAAAACCTGGAGCAGGCCTTCACGGTGGCGGAGCACGACATGGGTGTCACGCGGCTGCTGGATCCCGAAGGTGAGAGGAATACGAGGGAGGTTGTGCGACATCGCACGGCGGCTCGGAGATTCGCACGTTAAGAGTGGAATGCAGGGCAACGCGAGGCGGATCTGAGGCGAGGTCAGCGTTGGTTTTATTACCGACGCTAACCCGAGCCGGTGGCACCGTAATGATGATCGAATTGTAAGCACATTTACTTTGAGAAAACGAAACTAAACTAACTAATCTTCTTCTTGGTTCTTTCGGTAAAGTCACGTAGAAGGGAAATAATAAAAATAAAACATTATGGCTTATTATTATTATTTTATTATTTCTTATTTTCCTTCTACGTGACTTTACCGAAAGAACCAAGAAGATGAATCCCTGCAGTCACGAAGCATTAAATCGAAAAATAAACTAACTAAACTATGGAACAAAACTAACCTTTTTAATTTTAGCAGGTAAGGCCCACTGAACTATATAGCTCTTTTTTTTATTAGAAGCAACCTTGCAATGACAAGTGATAGCTCAACGAAGTGGCTTATCACGTGGAAATTTATAGTGGCCAAATAGTCTAAACGCACGTTGATTCTAATTGTGGAGGGAAAAACCGGAGGGACGCAGGGAAAAATCGACGCAATCATGGGAAGAACATGCACACTCGAAAATATACAGGTGTCAGACTACATTTCAACGCAAACCCATCTTTGAAATGCCGACTGCCTATTTATCGTAGCGGCGACACCTACAAGCACTGAACGTGTGGCTAATCACGGTGTGATCTCGTAGATTTACACAGCTAGATTGCACATCTTGACGAAGCAGTCAAAACACATCATTCATCGCCCTGGCAATTTGCCCAGTCGTCCGTTAGAGTTGAACGGGTGTGTTTTTGGCCAAACGTTAAAGATGGAGGAACATTTGCCAACAAAGATGAATCATCCCACTAGACCAGTGGTTCTTAACCTTTGCTGCAGCCTTGCACCTCTTTGGTTCTCAATCGTAAAAGCATTTATAACGTTAATGAATACGTAGGTTTTATGAAACAAAGTAGTTGCACTTACGTGCCCGTGCTTCATTTGTTTTTCAATGATTTACCTCCTAAAAAAATCTGGCCTCGTCTCGCACCGCCAGAAAGGGCATCTCGCACCGCCAGGGTGGTGCGTACACCCCAGGTTAAGAACCGCTGCCCGAGACTGATTTGACTGAGCGAAACCAATATATGCTGTCCCCACGTCCTGTGCCCCAGATGTGGACGTGCCATCCCCGGATGAGAAATCCATCATCACCTACGTGTCGTCCCTCTACGACGTCATCCCCAGGATGCCGGAGGTCAACTCTGGGCTGAATGCAAATGTAACAATGCGCACGTTTGTCTTCGCATCTCATTTACGTTCTCCACAAAAGGGGTGGCCGGGTGGCTGGCAAAGTGCTGAGCTCGCACCGATGAGACCCTCGATTAAAATCAACGCAGCCACCTGTGTATGGTCACAACATTCTCACGAAATAACAAATTACACGGACCGAAAAGAAATAAAAAAACGCTTTGGTCGACAAAATTCCAACTCTGATAATAATTGGACATTTCAGTTCGATTGCAATGCACTGAACGTCTCTGTAGCAGGGTGCGGGAAAAAGAGATTTCTGTTATCGTGCTAACCTCGAAATTAGCACGGTCGGCTACGTATGGCGTGAAAGAAGCTCAGCATACATACACACACACAGAACTCCTTCTATTGGCGGCCGCTCCACCAGCGGTGGCATCGGCAATACATTGCAGGACTCCGCCTTTTGTCACCTTTACTCTGCCTCGCCTTCTACACAGGACTGTGATGTCAACAAACACGTTCTTTGTTTTTCCTCTGCGTGGCCACAAGGAGGTGGAGTTGCGCTGGACAGAGTACCAGGAAATCGTGGTGATCATCATGCAGTGGATCCGCCAGTACATCATCATGTTCCAGACTCGGGCCAACTCTGCCAACCCCACAGACCTCAGGGTACGGATGCTTGGGTCTTTACCGACGCAGAGAGCCGTCAATGCTGCTTCGAGGTCGACGTTAATGATCCCCTGACATCAGCTGGGGTTTGGATCGCAGTCATCGCCCCCTACTGGCTGACTAATGACCCGGGTCACTCTCGCAAATGAGACTCAACCTGGTGTCTTGAGTTCTCATTTGGGTTGAGCAAAATGTACTTCAGTTTAACTTAACACGCGAGCTTTCGCGATCAATGTTATTTATGATAACATTTTCAAAGGTTATGCTGCGTAGATGTAACTGTGTCGTACACCCACCTCCACCCGACACAGTACTCAATTGTTATCATGAGTAACTTGAACTAGAAACTTGATAATAAGAATGGTAATAAATGGAAAGCTATACCCTAGAGGGTGGTAGAAACATCATAGTATGGGAATGGAATACATCAATATATCGATTAACGTGTATTCTTACATTCATTATACATGCATTGAATCGTGAGAATATATTTCTTTTGATTCATTTGTTTTATGTGATCGAGTCGTGTAAAGCAAATCATGCAGGCGCTAGATTATCCGGGCATCACAACAGCAAGCAAATAATTCATTATGTGCTAGATGCCTAAACACATTAAAAAAATCTGTGTTTTTGGGTAAAATGTATAGCGCCGGAGTAAAGTGTGACTTTGCCACGTACAGTAGGTTTTTACAGCCAATCGTAATCCAAGTTTGATAGTTCAGTGTTAAGCTTTTGCCACGCACTAATGTGGGTCTCTTCAACAGTAGTGTGTGGCGAAAGCTGGCACTGACCATATGCTCAAATTGTAGCTTAAACCAGGGAGACTACATCCAGGAATATTTGCGAATCGACGTCTGTGCGGTATACTGCACACACTTAAATACTGAATGCGTAGCTGTGGTGCAGCTGATTAATAAAATAACAATAGCAGAACTCATGCCGCTCGAGTCAGCGATCTCCGCTGCCCGCTCATTGTCTTAAGATCCGGATTGCCATCGTGGGCGCAGAGCCGCTGACGCCGGTATCCCACCGAACGTGCCGCCCGAACACTGTCCCGCACCGCCTCTTCCCATTCGGTCGCGGGACTCCTGGAGCCCGCTCCCGGCGACCGCCACGGCGGCCGGGCCTGCCGTGTCCCGCACCTGTGCCCCTCAAATCACGTGCCGCGCTCTCTCGCCGTTCTCGCATCGCGCTCTGCCAGGCCCAGTACAGCCAGCTGGTGCACTTCCGCGAGGTCGAGCTGCCGGCCAAGGAGGCGGAGCGTCTGCGCATGAAGAGCCTCTTCATGATGATGGAGGTAACGACGATGCCCGGCACCCACTGCCCTTCTTGCAGCGCCGTCACGTGGTCCCTGTGCATGTGCAAATGGGACGGTGGGGAGGGAGTAGCCACACAACGACTCAGGCGAGTGACGACGGAGTGAATCATCATACAGGTTTTTTTGGGTTAGATTGCCTAACACGCAAAAACTTGTATTATGGATGATATTGATCGTGAAAGCCTACATGTTAAACTGACCGTGGCAATCTCAGACAAACTTTACACGAGTGTTAGACTCTGAACGAAACGAGTAAGGACACGATCTGCTTCTAAATATCGTGCATTCAGCTCGCTGCTGCGTGCGTTGTGGCGTGGATACCGTGCAGGAGAAAATATAGTGCACGGTAAAAAGGGCACCCCCTAATCCAAGAATCTCTGGTCGCCGTGGTGGTGGGATGTTAACTACCTCGCCTCGTATACAGGAGGTTGTGGGTTCGATCCCGATCCCGACGCTGACGCCTGTATATTTGGAGTTTTCATGTTCTCCCCGTGGTGTTCTCCGTTTTTCCCCTCCACGTTAAGAAACATGCGTTTAGAGTATTTGGCTGCTCTACATTTCCACGCGATAAGCCACTTTGTTGAGCTATCATTTGTGGCCAGGTTGCTTCTGAAAAAGTGCCACGTAGCTTCGTGGGCCTTACCTCATGAAGTAGAAATAGTTAGTCAGTCCTCTGCACAAGCCTTGCCCCTTACCTGTGGAACCTTTGTACTTGACAAGCATTCCGTCTCTTGCCCGTGGATCCCAAATTTTACCACTAGGTACCCACCATGTAGCTGGCCTAATTCAAGGATGGAGTGTCACGGTGCTTCCATCTTCCTAATCAAAATCCAATTACTTCCACGAGGACCACATTTTGCCCACTTGCTGCTTGTAATCTTACGTCTATTGCTTCGTATATGTTATGAAAATACAAAAAAGCAAGATCAAGGAAAGTATTCTTAGGTTTTTTCGGTAAAGTCACGTAGGTAAAAACATAATAAAAGTAAAATAAAATAAAAATCACGACGTTTCGGAGGCAACACAAGCTTCCGTCTTCAGGTGGTACCGTCACAAGTAATTACGACAGCTGTATCAAGTAATTACTGGATACAGCTGTCGTGGCTGTGACGGTACCACCTGAAGACGGAAGCTTGTGTTGCCTCCGAAACGTCGTGATTTTTATTTTATTTTACTTTTTTATGTTTTTACCTACGTGACTTTACCGAAAAAACCTAAGAATATGAATCATTGCAGTCACGAAAGCTTCAAATCTAGAATCAAGGAAAGTTGATATGAAAATATGACCGAAACCACTGCGTGATTTTGCATGCAAAGAACTGGCGATATAGTCCCTACATTGTTCATGTCTGTAAATTTGTTTTAATTTAGCCGTGCTTAATCTAACGTCCCAACCGTTCACAGGGACTATAAAGTCTCGATAGGACATGTTACTAAATTTCGATTTAAAGCTTCCGTGACTGCATGGATTCATATTCTTGCTTCTTTCGGTAAAGTCACGTAGATATTACTAATTCGACACGGCCATTGCTAGGTGGCTATGAAATTGAAGCAATCAGCATATTCCGAATAAGAATACATAAAAAAAAAATTTTCGTTTTCATTTTGAATATATAATTCATTCTTATATAATGTCATTAGAATAAAAATGCCCCAATAATAATAAGGAATTAATGCTAAGTCAAAATAAGTCTGACTGACAGTGTTTTACCGTTTAACACCATCTTTAAGCCTTGAACCCCCACCTTCCACCATTAACACGGACAACCTAACCCTGGCTCACAGAACTTGATCCAGTCTGGCCACATCAAGATGCCTGTTGGCTACCACCCCAGCGACATGGACAAGGAGTGGAACAAGATGCTCCTCACGATGTCCGAGCGGGAGAGGGAAATGAAGGTTGAGATCGACAGGTGAGCGTCAATTTTATTCTTCCTCCAAACGGAGTCCGTTTTTATCAACAAAAAGAAGCAGCATTAATGTTTATCACAGGGGCCTTTAAACCTTAAGCACTTGGGGCAGCAGATGTTCTGACGCAACTCCGATTAGCACGGTTGGCTGCGTACGGTGCGAAAAATGTTCAACGTCTATACACTAAACTCCCTGCCCAGCAGAGGGTTAGAAGACTACTTAACTGATAACAAAAACATCTTCAATATTTTTTTCCCTGCAGAAGAAACATGACTCTTACAGTGATTGGCAAATCCCTGAAAGAGTCATGTTTCCCTGTACGAGTCCTATTTCTTCCTCCAAAAACGGAATGCGTTTTTTAGCGCGCCTTTTATCAGCCTAAACAAAAACGAGCAGGGGAGGGGGATTTAAACCTTAAGCACTTGGGGGCTGCAGATGTTCTGCCACTGCTCAGCAGAGGGCTGGAAAATTACTGTGCTGATTTAAAAAACATCTTAAATATTTTTTTCGGGCTTAAGAAAACGTAACTCTTGTAGGGATTGGAAGAGGTCTGTATTTGCCAATTCAAATTCTGAGGCTGAGATCAAATGTTTCTCCATGCTTTTGTTGGCTAACATCACGGTATATTCTGCTCCATTTGATAAGTCCTGACTCGCCGTGAGCCTTGACATCGCATTTGAGAACTTGACTTTCTTTGCACGGTGTTCTGATCTTGCGTTGGCACACATTTCATTTGCCTCGGTGCTCTGTTTGAAGTTTCTCTTTCTATTTATGAAGAGTCCCTCTTGAGACAGGGCACCTTCATACATTGTTTGACGCCTTTGGCTTGGTTTGTATGTGGGCAGATTCCAGCTTTAACTTTTAGTGTTCTCGGTGACAAAGGTACCGCGGTTAAATAAACCCTTGAGACCTCTTGTGGCACATGCATAATGCTGTGCCCTTTTACACATCACATGAGATTGGTGAGAACGAAACCGTTTCTCACCAACGTGTGACATTTAGTATCACTGACACCGCAACTTGCCATGACGAAGATTACATTACATCGAGGGCCTTTTACATAATGGTGTTTATTCGGAAGAATACAAGCTGTACTCTCGTTTTTTTGCTTCTTGTGCAACTACAAACCAATGTGTCCTGAGCCGTCAGTCTGAATGCAATTTGTGATGATGTCAGAGCTGGATATGAGAACACCTTACATAAATACACATGTGTACACTACACCGGTGGGTGAAAGGCCGAGGTAAAACCCTGAAACAAGCAAACCTCAGGAGTCTGTGCTTATATCCAGCCTCTAATTGGAAATAAGAAACGGCAATAAATGCTGCATGTTTTGATTACCATTTACTTTTGAGAGTCCTCTTTGCAGTTGTGACCTTATATGGCTTCTGCTTGCTACGAAGATCACATGGTTGGAAGCCAAGCAGTTGAGAACCAGTTGCCAAACCTAACACATTCACACTCTCAAGATGGAATTTGATATGGCACTCCATCCGATGTCGAGGCAAGTTTCTAAGCCGAACCATCCGTCAATCGAAAAGATATCAGCGTGACTTTGTATTCGCTCTGGAATTGAGCGTGCCTGCAGCCATACATGCGCTGAAGGAAATTCAAATGAATAATCATTTCATCCAATCACACGCCGCCCTGATGCCCACAGGGCGAATTCTTTGCGTGGCTGCAGATAGCGTCTCTTCTGAGCCCCAAGCATGCTTTCGCCCAGGAGAATTGAGTGGGACGCGACAGACGAGATCTGGCCTTCAGAGGAGAGGCAGCTTCGTCCCAAGGCTCCGAAAGCCAAAACGCGAGACACCGCTCCATTTTGTCGTGATTTTTATTTTTTACATCTTAGTCGTTTGCGTCTTGTCGTCGTCGTTTGGATTATTATTGTTATTATATAACATTCGATTTTTCATCGGTACTATTTTATCACCCAAGAAGATGAAGAAATGCCTATGCGTGAGAGGCATTAGGTGAAACATTCAAGCGGTCACGCTTATTGGCTGGGGTTTTTATTTTTATTACTTCTCTCCTTCTTCAAAGTCGCCTCTCGGCCTACTCTTGCCCAGCAGCATGATGAACCACCAGGCGGTTTTTCAGAATTCGGCGCCGCTATGTCCCCGTGGACACATCAGGGTGATGCACCAGCCCAGTTCCGACGCCTTTCAGGCTGCCTATGACGCGGATCGACAGCGCCAGTTTTCCTCCGGCTCCCTCAGCAACTTCGGCATTGCCACGATGCGGACCCCGAGCTACAGCTCCGGCTCAGCGGCCTTTGCCGGCGGCAGGAGTGCAGGTGGCGGAGCGGCTGTTGATGGCTTCAGTGCAGGTTGTGGTGGCGGTTTCGGTGGCGGTGGCGGCAGCAGTGTTGCTGGAGGAGGAGGTGTTGGTAGCTCAGCAGTCTTCTTCCCTAGCGGTGGCACTAGCGTCGCCACGGAGGGTGGCTCCTTTGACACGCACGAGCGAATGGTGAGCCCGGACCAGCGGGCAGCCTCACCGTCATTCTTCACGGCGGAGGCCGGATCCAGGGCTGTCCCTGGTGCGCATCATGCGATGGCAGTGCGCAGGGCCGGAGCAGCGTCGCTCCAGAGCGTCAATGACAATGATCTCTATCCAGGCCAAGCCTACCTTGGCATGGCTTCACCGATGCCAGATTGTGCTTCCCTGAGTAGCACAGCAGCCATGGGTTTGTCCGGATTTTCTGCACAGAATGGAACAGACTACAGGTACGGTAATGTTGCACGTCGTTTCACCGTGATGTTTTTTTTCAGAATTACATTAATGAACACCAGGTTCTTCTGGTGTGGGCAATGATCTTGTTTCTGTGTAAGCACTGTAGAATGTGCAAACAATGATCTTAGCATGTGTTAGTTAATCACTTAGCGTGAGGAGCCAATATCAGAAAAGTATAACAAAAATATCTTAATAATGGATTTTTACTTTTATGGAAATTACTGCAATACTTTCTTGCAGCAAAATGCAAATGTTAGAAACTTGCAATTAACTTGGAAACTCTTAACGATAAACTTAAGTGTCATTCCGATTTCTAATAAACAGTATGTTTATATATTGCACACACTACACATGTCCAGCCGATCATATATGGCTTATTTACTTTAATATACATGGACACTAACAAACTTGTGACGCATTCTAATGTGCAAGTACAAGCTTCTTTTTTTAAATACATGTTTTACAACATAGCATGACTGAGTATCAATGTGCACACTGCGAGTGGTATAACAGTCACAACTCAGAGATTTTTTTAACGGGACACATTCACGTGACCGTCACAAACTGCAATTGTGCTGAAGAAGTATTTGCTGTCTGTGTTTACTCTTAAAACGCTTGTCCAAATGCTAAATAGGAGACATTCCTATTTAGCCACGAAGCCTAAATATATGGTTGGGTCATACTTTTGTTAATGAGCACATATTAAGGCCAGCTTGGCACACGAGCAATTGGTGTGGCCATCAGAACACCTGGCTGCCTTTATTTTTCTCCCTCATGCTGATCTTTACACACAGCCCCAGGCACTTATTTAAGGCTGACTCAACCCAGCGGAGGCCCATGATGGCTTCAAAAGTCCGCCGCCACTGTTATTGTTCGTAGACGGGAATCAAACTCGGGTCACCAGGTCTGGAGCGCAGCGTGCTAACCACTGCCCCACCGCTCGCCACATGCATACACAAACACCTTCAGGCAGCCAAGTACTCATTCCCCAAGCTGCTATATGGAATCTTAAAATGAGGAGGCTCTGCATATGCACATTGCACAGTGGCGCAGCAGTTCACTGTTTTTGTTACATTTCTTTTGTGCGCTGGTGCTGGTTTTATCTCAGTTGGTGTTCGAACACGTCAGGGCAAATGTTGGTTCTGCCCGGTATGCAGGTAATGCAGGGGATGGAATTTTGCCTTGTGCGAGATCAAATGTGGCATGTGTTGCAACACGACCTCTCACTGCCACAGTGGCTTCATACTTATTTGAGATAATACATGGAGCAAATGTGTTAAAAGCGCGTACGAAACTAAAACTTTTAGAAACACCATAAATCATTTATTGTATTTTTTTGGTAAATTCACAACAGTCCTTAACATGGTCAACGATACATTTTGTCATTGACAATAACGTGTCTTCATTGATCATTAATAAGAGAACAATGTCAAGCCTAGCCAAAGCCTCCATGTGCGTTTAAGCAGAAGCAACAACAATAACCCCATAGCCTCTGCACCAATTATATTGTTTTAGAAGACGCTCAGCACATTCGTCAAGAACACTGACTTAAAATAGAAACATATAATGGGCACTGTATGGGACCTTTTTTTATTGCCAGAAAGGGTAAAACCTATTATTATTTGTTCATGATAGGCACCGTTTTAGGCAATGATTCAACTTAATAGCACTTTCTATTTACCTTTAAGGTCACAGTGTTGTTGACGAACGTGCTGAGCGTTTTGATAATTATCCTCGTGCACAACTGCCAATGCATCGTCACCAAATACAATTTGGTATCCGCTTTCACCAAGGTGTTGCGTGCGATTGTGAAACAAAAAAAATGAAGTTAAAGAAACCGCGAGCTGTTCGTCGTCACCTTAACTTCGCGAGAAGCAAGGCTGAACGTTGCACATTTGTCGCCCCCGCAGAAAAGCTAGGCCAAAGCCACACGAGACAGCCATGTCTGGTCTATCACACAAAGCAACGTTCACACATAAAGTGGTAACCCGGAGATCGAACTTAATTCGTTCTAGAATGCCATTCGAACACCGATTTGTTCGAGTTCTGGTGCGTTCGATCTCCGAGGTTTTAGAGTACTCGATATAGTGCTACGTGGTTCATGAAGTCAATGATGGAGATGATTTGCGTGCGTGCGTGCGCTTGTGCGTATCGGCACTTGTGGGGTGGTGCGGTAGTGTAGTGGTTAGCACACTGCGCTGCGAAGCCGGCTACCCGGGGTTCGATTCCCGCTCATGGACAACACCAGTGATTATTCTTTAATTAAATTTTTTATTTATTATTTTATTTTACCGAAAAAAACAAAGAATAATTCCTGCAGTCACGAAAGCTCCAAAATTAAGATTAACACCAGTGATGGTTGTCTTAACCGGTTCTGGGCCTCCCATAGGTGAACTCAGCCTCAAACGCGTACCTAGTGCGGTGTGTAAACATCGCCACTAGGGAGACAAAGGCGGCCGGGCATGGTGCTGTACCAGTCTTCATAGGTGCTCGCTAAAAACAGCACTTGCTCCTACAGTCTGTTAAGGCTACACGGTGGATCTTTGTTGTTTTCAACACTGAACGCAGGCTGGACATGCTGCAGAGAGTCGCCGGCAAGATACAGAAGGACGCCTTGGTCTGTGAAGATCGCCTCAATCAGTCCAGCAGCATGCTTCAAATGGTACATCACAAAATATTCGCTTCCACGTGTTACAAATTATCCTTGTAGCATGGCATTTTAACAAACTTTCAATTTAACACAACTTAACACAACGTAACATGGCTTTCTTTTATGGGCCGAGGTCAAAGGTTATAGGTGTTTACATAGGTCATTATAAATAATAACACCGTCTCCTTGATTATACTCACGATAATGAGCCCTTACTCAGCTCTGTACAATGCCGATTATTTCTCACATTTTCCTGCCGGAGTATCTTTTTAATTTGATAATGGCCACATTTGTAAACTTTGTTCATGCATGTGTTGTGACCGACATATTATGACTGATGCACTTATCCAATCATCGTCGTTATGTCAATTTTGTTGGAGATGTTCGTTGCTGTGAGATATTCACACGGATTGTTGCAAAATTCCGATTCGCACAGCGTCCTTTTATGTTTACATTTGTTTGCACTCGGCACCGCGGATGCCTCCAAGATCATCGCTCACACATTTCTGGGACATTACACGTGGGTGCGATTGCACGCGTGTGTACACACGTGCAGAGAAGGGAAGTGCGGCGGTTAGCGCTCTACGAACCCGACGGCCCGAATTCAATTCCCCGCTCAAGGCCAACCCCAGTGACGGTTATCTGAATCGGTCACGGGCTTCCCCAAGGTTGACTTAGTTTAAAAATGAGTCCCTGCTACAATGCGTAAACATTGCCAAAGGCGGGGCCCAGGTGGTACTGGCCACCCAAGTCCACCTGTGCCGTGTCGGTCTTCATGGGTGCTCGCGAACAGCACTTGTCCCAAGAGTTTGAGGCTATAGGAGGGGATATTCGTATTGTTTAGAGAGTGTCGGTGCAGTGATTAGCACATTGCGCTACAACCACAGTTAACTGCTTTCGATCACTGGCCACGAAAGTAGTTGGAATACGAGTCTGGACCTCCACTGGGTAAACTTGGCCTAAAACGAGTAAATGGGGTAGTGCATTCTAGATTTGAAGCTTTCGTGACCGCAATGATTCATACTCTTAGTTCTTTCGGTAAAGTCACGTAGGTAAAAAATGAAATTAAAATTAATAAAAAATAAAAAAAATAAAATCACGACGTTTCAGAGGCAACACAAGCTTCCGTCTTTAGGTGAAATTGTCACAGCAAAAAAAAATAATTTCATTTTTTACCTACGTGACTTTACCGAAAGAACTAACAGTATGGGGTAGTGCAGTCAACATCAACAGTGGGACAAAGTCCCCACGGTGTTGACTGCACCACCCTCTCCTGTGCCATGCCACCCTTAATGCGTTCGCTCACCAATGGTACTTCCTTAACGGCCTGTAAGGAATGCTCGTTTTTTTTGTCGTTGATTATGCAGTAAATGGTAATTGCTGTGGAGACCATTAAACTGCCTACAAATGGAAATACGGCAGTGATAGTTCACTTGTTTACCCTCGGGCTCAAATAGAGACTCAAAGAGTTACGACCCAAGTGTCCCCGGCACATCGGACTGAACTAAAGAGCCACCTTTGTTCGCGTGTTTTTTATGCAATCCCTGACTTTTGGCACTCGCACAAGGGCACATTTAGGAGTCAGCACATAGCACACTGGCACTAGCACACGATGCAGGCACAACAGTTGAACAAATCTGGCATTGTGCGATTACGTTCGCACAAATACTCGCGTAACAATTGTCGGATTCACGTTGTTGTTCCGAGTGATTTTGGGCTCACTTTCGCAGCGAAAGCTATTCGACACCGCAGATATGATCATCAGTGGCGGATATCTTAACACTTTCCCGTTTCGAGACGTCTGCAACTTGGAGGGTGGGGGGTCCCGTTCACTGCCGAATCTCGGAACGTGCAAGCGGTTAGCGTGAACTTTATTTAGATAGGCGTAGCGTGGCTGTTTTTAAAGACATTGTACTCCCCACAGAGAACTGTACCGACACGACCACACCCTACGATAGCTGGCGCCACACTGTGCCACGCGCCCTTCCGCATGGCCTTTTACTTCCGATTCCCTCCACAGAAAGGAATCGGAATAAATACTGACGCCGTACTCGTAGGTCGTCAAGTACTCGTACGTCATCAGAATAGGAAGGGTTAACAGGTCCTGAGTCTCACCATTGGTACCTCATTTGCCAGTAAAAAATATGATAATTGGTTTTTTACCCTTTAATCTGGCAACAAAACTAACACTTTTTTTATCAGAGTTATGTTTTTTGTTTGCATTATGACTGCAGGTATTATGGTCTATGTAAACATGACTCCTCGTAAAAAAGGTGTCAGTTTTGTTGCCAGATTAAAGGGTAAAAAAACAATTATCAGGTCCTGAGTCTCTTCCGTAAGTTGACACAACCTTTAATGGACATACTCTTTGGTTCTTTCGGTAAAGTCACGTAGATAGAAAATTTATAGATCACGACGTTTCGATCGCAACACAAGCAATCGTCATCAGGTGAAACAAACACAGCAGGAGAACTGCTGACGCAGGAGAAAGAGCTGCTGCAACAGCAGTCACGAAAGCTTCAAATCTTTAATTGACACTTGGGTGATAAGGGGCGTGATGCTGGCCACACCATCCCCTCGAGCGCCATTACCCACCTTAATATGTTTTCGTCAACAGCGCTTGCCCTCACAATCCATACAGCTACAAGGGGGGTGGTGGTGGTGGGGTGATCCGTGGTCTTTGTTACCGCACACCTTGTCCCGTGGCTTCTGCTGCCCTCGCTCGCTCGCTCACGCCATGCGCTCGCACTCTGCGCGCAGGACATTCGGGCGCTGGAGAACCACCGGGCTCCGCAGCACGAGGCCGACATCGAGCGGTCGCTCAACGAGTGCGACGCCATGATCCGCGAGCTCTTCATCGACGTGCAGACGCTCAAGGATGGCCGCTTCTTCCAGGCCGAGCTCATGTACCGAAGGTTCGCTTTACGCGCTCTCGCACACGATACGGGGGCTAGGGCGACGCGACGACTGGCGCTGTTGCTGCACGAAGAGGAAGTGACGTCGCCACCACGGCGCTTCGTACCAGGCTAGGCAAACGTTGAGGCCATGTCAAGTGCGCTCCCTACACATATCCACATTTCTCTCCACATTTAGAATCATGCGTTTGTAGTATTTGACTGCTAGAAATTTCCACGTGATAAGCCACTTCGTTGAGCTATCATTTATGGCCAGGTCTCTTCTGTCGCTTCTGAGCGTTAAAAGGCCTATATAGCTCATTGGACCTTACCTGGAAAAGTAATAAAAGTTTAATTTAAGTTTAGTTCATGATTGACAAAGGGCTGCAATTCTAACAATTCGGATAGGTGTACCATGCTTGGCGAATGCTGATGCCGATGCGCTGCCGTCCACAGAGTCTTCCAGCTGCACGAGCGCTTTGTGTCCATCCGCTCCGAGTACAAAACCACGGTGGGCGCTTCCAACATGAGCTCGGAGGTGATCAGCGTGAAGGTGCCGACGATCCAGGTGACCTCGCCCCGACCTCAGGACGACTCCAACATGAAATACGTGCGCGACCTGCTCGCGTGGGTGGAGGAGCACCAGGTGAGGTGGGACGAGGTGGACAGAGGCTGCCCACCTGGCACGATCACGTCACACACAAATGAACCGCAGTGCCACAACCGCACCACACAATACCCTGCGTCATTTTTCTTACCCTCTCATTCGTATTATTTCGAGTGTTTCACGTCCTGCTTGTACTATATTGTACTCTCCGTTCGCCCACATGCAATGCAAGATGAGTGTATAATTTGGCTAAACTGTTGTGAATTGTATAATTGGTGCAGGAATCCTGATACATTCTAGATTTGAAGCTTTCGTGACTGCAAGGATTCATATTCTTGGGTTTTTTCGGTAAAGTCACGTAGGTAAAAAAATAAAATAAAAATCACGACGTTCCGAAACGTCGTGATTTTTATTTTATTTTTATTTTAATCCTGATACATGCTTTATCTCGTTACATGGCCACCACCCAAGCAAATGATGAGCTCAGGCATTTAACACTTAATCTATTAAAATCGATGTCATATATCTGGCAGGTTGTCAGGGTTATGTGGTGGCGAGATGTTAACTACTTCGCCTGGTTATACAGGAGGTCATGGGTACATGGCTTCGATCCCAACTTTGATGCCTGGAGTTTGCATGTTCTCCCCGTGTCCGCTAGGATTTTTCTCCAGGTCCTCTGGTTTTTCTCTCCTCATTTAGAAACATGCTTGTGAAGTATTTGGCTGCTATACATTTCAACGCGATAAGCCACTTTATTGTGGCCAGGTCGATTCTGAAAAAGAGCTTTTTAGCTCAGTGGGCCTTACCTGGTAAAGTAAATAAAATAAATATTGTTTAGTTTGTGACTCACGTAGAAGTAAGAAAAATGCCGAGCATAACAGAAGACTTGATGCAAGTGGTAATGAGAAGGAAACTGGGCTTATTTGGTCAGGGAACTGTAAGAAAAGCAAGATCCTGTAGATAATGGCTGGATGACATAAGATATTGCTGCCAGGTCGAGACCTGGCAGCCCACCAATTAAAGAGCTGCTAGGTCTAGACCTTGCAGCCCTTTAATTGATGGAAGCCCACCACCAGGACCATCACTGCCCACTACTACCATCACCACAGGCACCACGTTCCGTTTGCGTGGGAGGCGTCACCCACCACCATCGCCGTCGTTGCCCACCAATACCACCACTCGCATTAACAGCTGCCCCGCCCATGCTGCTACACCTGAGCTACGCCCATGTTAAACCTTTATTAACAGTTTGCCTTTAGACGCTAACCCCCTTTTCCTGATGACGGCCACTTGTGTTGCGATCGTAATGTCGTGGTTTAAATTAAAGTTTTTTTTTTATTTTTTATTTGTATTTTCTATCTACGTGACTTTACCGAAAGTTCCAAAGAATATGAATTCCTGCAGTCACGGAAGTTTTAAGTCAAAATATAGCCTCAGTATGTTGGCACAGGATAGAGGGAAGTGGAAGCAAGTGACAAAAATGCAGTGGGCACCTACGGGTTTCTGCCCATGGAGTTTGATCGATTGATTGATAGTTTAGTTCCTGATACACTTTTCAAGGCTCTGGAAGAGCTTCTCCAAACCATAAAGTAACCGTCGTAATGAAGATCATCCGTTTTTTTCATCTGAACTAAAGAGGTGTGCTCTGTTCGTTCGCGTCGCAGGCTCAGATTGAAAAGGCCGAGTGGGGCACTGACCTGCCCAGTGTGGAGGGCAACCTTGAGAAACATCGCGAATTCAACCGCACCATTGAAGACTTCCGCTCCAGCATCAACGAAGCAAAGGCCGGCGAGGTAACTGCCTCCCCGGCGGCGCTCACTCACTCGTTGTCTTTGCAAAAAAGTTGCGTCGTCCGTTATCTCATTCATTGTCACGAATGAACCACGATACCCAGCTGAACTCGTTCCGGAGCATTAACCATCACGCAAAGCCCGGTCATCCTCGCAGCAGCGGATTTTTGCTAGTCGTTGAACAAACACGGTCACTGGGCAAGTTTTCAGATACACTTCTGCGGTCATCTGGAACGCTCTTCTTTCTGATATTAGGAAGCCTCTGGAGTTATGCACTTTTAAATCCAGATAAAAAACTCATTTTTTTAAAAGTACTTTTTTGTGTTTAGTTTGTCATCCTTCCCCCGCACCTCCGATTAGCACGGTTAGCTATGTACGGTACAAAAGAAGTTCAATATAAATACAATTGTATTATTCATTAATGAATTAATATTTTGATTGCATGACAATTCAAACATATACATTTAATTATTTTTTAGATCATGTATGCCACGTGATTAGCATAATTCATGTGCAATTCCAACGATGTGCATTTTGTGTAATGCGGTTCACAGCTATCCTTTGTCTATAAAGTACAGGGCGGTGACGCGACCTGGAGGTAGCGCATTCGCCGCCACTTGTAGCAGAGGTGCACAGTTGGAATCCGGCGGCCGCCCTGGTTAATACTGCGGGTGTATTACCCAAATAATAACGCGTGTCGTCTACTTCATGGTGGGAAGTTAAAGATCCCGTGACGTCATTAACAAGAGTAGGCCGCTGTGTGCCGGCGTCATGGTTCCAAATTTGCCGTTTGACAACTGCTTGGCAAAATTACTCAAATGGGAACTGTATATAGACACTGTCGCCCCCCCCCACCCCAACTTACGAAACCTTGGCAGGACCCTCTTGAAAAAGAGTCATGATACTTGGTGAGGCTTTCCGGGGTAAGAAAACGTAGTGAATAATAATAAGTGTAGCCATCTGTTTAATTTGTAACTGTTTTCCTTTTGCAGTCCAAGATATCACCAGCAAACAGAGGGAATTATGCCGATTACTTCGGAAGACTGGAACTGCAGTATACTCGCTTGCTGGTGACTATGAATACACCTCATCACACTGAACGAATCCCACTGCTCTGTGCAGTTCAACGGGTACTTGCCTACATTTATGCAGCAATTAAAATCAACGCTTTTTTTTGCTGATTTACACAAACAATATTTTGACAGTGTGTGCACATAGAGACAATAATATCCGTGTCCAGAAAAAGAAGCACAGTCTGTTCACCTACAACGCGTGGTTTTCATAACGCGAATTGGATATAACGTGATCGAGTGAACAGAACTACGTCGCGTGAGTAGGAGTAAGCGGGGATACGGCTGCCTCGGCGTAGCATCGCACAACAAGGCACTGGGATGCTGCTGGATGCTTCTAGATGCTATCCACGTGCCTCGGTCTTTGTTCAGCCTGCTGACACTTTTCACGTGTTATCGCGGACTGTGCTTTACCCTATATTATAATCATTTATTACAACGCGATTTTTCCATAACGTGGTGTTCTTCAGGAACGCATCTACTGCCGCGTTATAGGAGACATACCTGTCAACCCATACGGTATATCTGTATTCTTGTACAGGGAAATTGGGATTTCAGGTCCATCCGGCGTACAGCCGTTTAAAAAAAAAAAGTATTTGTTTGTTTCTTCCTTGTGATGGGATTTTGTAGGATTTATAAGGGCAGTTTGTAACCCAAGTTGTCAATAGCCATGAGGGCACAGCATACCGAGCGTGCAGAACATGTCGCGGAGAACGTGCAAACTACAAATACACAGCAGGCGTCAGGGCGGGGATCGAACCCACGACCTCTTGCGTACCAGGCGAGGGAAGTTGACATCTCACAGCCACCGAGATTCTCACGTCCGTGTGTCCGGAGCGAACTGAGCGTTTTGCTCGCCGCCCGTCCAGAACATGTCGAGGAGCCGCCTGCGTCACCTGGAGAGCCTCCACGCCTTCGTGGTCCGCGCCACCAAGGAGCTCATGTGGCTCAACGACCGCGAGGAGGAGGAGGTGAACTACGACTGGAGCGAGCGCAACCCCAACATGAGCGTCAAGAAGGAGCAGCACGCCGTGAGTACACCGGCAGTCCCGCTCGATTTGCGGTAGGCCACGGGGGTGTAACGGTGACCCGCGGCTCCGGAGCCTCTTCGAGGGACCGCTTCGTGACGTCACTCGCGAAGGGCCGCCGTCTCATCGTCGTCGCGTGCACTGCGGCTCTTGAAATATCGCGTTGTTTTTGTTACCGAATTCGAACAAAAAAATTGGCCTTTCCTGTTACTCTGGTTGCTGACCCCCCCCACCTCCACCCCGGTGTAGGGGATAAGCCACCGCTTGTTGTTTGCTGTGTGTGGCTGCGAGACGAGGCAGGAGGCCCGGTAACGCAAGTCTCTCCCCACCCTCCCCAACCTCCCCACCCCCGACTATGCAGGTGCTCATGAAGGAGCTGGAGCAGAAGGAGTCGATCATAAACGGCATTCAGGACAGCGGGGAGCAGCTTCTGGCCAGCAACCACCCAGCTCGTCAGACCATTGAGGTGAGGGTGTTGCGGGCCGGCAGTCTAGTGCAGCGTCAAGTAGCCGGTGGGCTGCACGTATGCGTTGTTATTGTTGTGTTACGTGTCAAAGTGAGCGAATCAACTCACAGCTGCAGCCCGGGCGTGGTGATGCACACCTGTAACCCACTCCTTTGGGAGAAAAGAGATACCGTGGGGGGGAAATGTTAACTACCTCTCCTGGTATACATGAGGTCGTGGGTTTGATCCTGATCTTGACCCGTGATCACGTGGATTTTTCTACGGGTTCTCTAGTATTTCTCTCCACATTTAGAATCAACGTGCGTTTGGAGTATTTGGCTACTATAAATTTCCACTTGATGAGCCACTTCGTTGAGCTATCACTTGTGGCCCGGTCGCTTAAGAAAAAGAGCTACATAGCTCAGTGGGCCCCACCGACCACCGTACAACAATAACTTTTTTAAAGAAGTATCTGGAACAATTCCGCCAAACGCTTGCCACGGCCTTGCGGATCATCAGTGGCCCGTCGACAACACGGTTGGAGACTCTTGCAAAAGCCGCAAGGGTGAATCATTTAAAAGCGCCAAACGTACGAAGCGCAGCTGTGCACAGCTCCGTATGTATTTACCCATTAACGTCGCTCGCTCGCTGTCTTCCGCAGTCCTACCTGGCTGCCATGCAGACCCAGTGGAACTGGATCCTGCAGATCTGCTGCTGCATCGAGACACACATCAAGGAGAACACGGCCTACTTCCAGGTGCAGTGGCCCAGCCCACAGTGTCCCAGCCCACGGTGGCCCAGCCCACGGTGACCCAGCTTGGCCCAGCCCACAGTCGCCCAGCCCACAGTGACCCAGCCCACAGTGGCCCAGCCCAAAGTGACCCAGCCCACGGTGGCCCAGCCCACGGTGGCCCAGCTTGACCCAGCCCACAGTGACCCAGCCCACAGTGTCCCAGCTCACAGTGTCCCAGCCCACAGTGACCCAGCTCACGGTGACCCAGCCCACAGTGTCCCAGCCCACAGTGACCCAGCCCACAGTGACCCAGCTCACAGTAACCCAGCCCACAGTGACCCAGCCCACAGTGTCCCAGCTCACAGTGTCCCAGCCCACAGTGTCCCAGCTCACAGTGTCCCAGCTCACAGTGTCCCAGCTCACAGTGTCCCAGCCCACAGTGACCCAGCCCACAGTGTCCCAGCTCACAGTGTCCCAGCCCACAGTGACCCAGCTCACAGTAACCCAGCCCACAGTGTCCCAGCTCACAGTGACCCAGCCCACAGTAACCCAGCCCACAGTGTCCCAGCCCACAGTGACCCAGCTCACAGTAACCCAGCCCACAGTGTCCCAGCCCACAGTGACCCAGCCCACAGTAACCCAGCCCACAGTGTCCCAGCTCACAGTGTCCCAGCTCACAGTGTCCCAGCCCACAGTGACCCAGCTCACAGTAACCCAGCCCACAGTGTCCCAGCTCACAGTGTCCCAGCCCACAGTGTCCCAGCCCACAGTAACCCAGCCCACAGTGTCCCAGCTCACAGTGTCCCAGCTCACAGTAACCCAGCCCACAGTGTCCCAGCCCACAGTGACCCAGCTCACAGTAACCCAGCCCACAGTGTCCCAGCCCACAGTGACCCAGCTCACAGTGTCCCAGCTCACAGTGTCCCAGCCCACAGTGACCCAGCTCACAGTGTCCCAGCTCACAGTGTCCCAGCTCACAGTGTCCCAGCTCACAGTGTCCCAGCTCACAGTGTCCCAGCTCACAGTGTCCCAGCCCACAGTGACCCAGCCCACAGTGTCCCAGCCCACAGTAACCCAGCCCACAGTGTCCCAGCCCACAGTGACCCAGCTCACAGTGTCCCAGCCCACAGTGTCCCAGCTCACAGTGTCCCAGCTCACAGTGTCCCAGCCCACAGTGACCCAGCCCACAGTGTCCCAGCCCACAGTAACCCAGCCCACAGTGTCCCAGCCCACAGTAACCCAGCCCACAGTGTCCCAGCTCACAGTAACCCAGCTCACAGTGTCCCAGATCACAGTGTCCCAGCTCACAGTGTCCCAGCCCACAGTGTCCCAGCTCACAGTAACCCAGCTCACAGTAACCCAGCCCACAGTGTCCCAGCCCACAGTGACCCAGCCCACAGTAACCCAGCCCACAGTGTCCCAGCTCACAGTGTCCCAGCTCACAGTGTCCCAGCCCACAGTGTCCCAGCCCACAGTGACCCAGCCCACAGTGTCCCAGCTCACAGTGTCCCAGCCCACAGTGTCCCAGCCCACAGTAACCCAGCCCACAGTGTCCCAGCTCACAGTGTCCCAGCTCACAGTAACCCAGCCCACAGTGTCCCAGCCCACAGTGACCCAGCTCACAGTAACCCAGCCCACAGTGTCCCAGCCCACAGTGACCCAGCTCACAGTGTCCCAGCTCACAGTGTCCCAGCCCACAGTGACCCAGGCTCACAGTGTCCCAGCTCACAGTGTCCCAGCTCACAGTGTCCCAGCTCACAGTGTCCCAGCTCACAGTGTCCCAGCTCACAGTGTCCCAGCCCACAGTGACCCAGCCCACAGTGTCCCAGCCCACAGTAACCCAGCCCACAGTGTCCCAGCCCACAGTGACCCAGCTCACAGTGTCCCAGCCCACAGTGTCCCAGCTCACAGTGTCCCAGCTCACAGTGTCCCAGCCCACAGTGACCCAGCCCACAGTGTCCCAGCCCACAGTAACCCAGCCCACAGTGTCCCAGCCCACAGTAACCCAGCCCACAGTGTCCCAGCTCACAGTAACCCAGCTCACAGTGTCCCAGATCACAGTGTCCCAGCTCACAGTGTCCCAGCCCACAGTGTCCCAGCTCACAGTAACCCAGCTCACAGTAACCCAGCCCACAGTGTCCCAGCCCACAGTGACCCAGCCCACAGTAACCCAGCCCACAGTGTCCCAGCTCACAGTGTCCCAGCTCACAGTGTCCCAGCCCACAGTGTCCCAGCCCACAGTGACCCAGCTCACAGTAACCCAGCCCACAGTGTCCCAGCCCACAGTGACCCAGCTCACAGTGTCCCAGCTCACAGTGTCCCAGCCCACAGTGACCCAGCTCACAGTGTCCCAGCTCACAGTGTCCCAGCTCACAGTGTCCCAGCTCACAGTGTCCCAGCTCACAGTGACCCAGCCCACAGTGTCCCAGCCCACAGTAACCCAGCCCACAGTGTCCCAGCCCACAGTGACCCAGCTCACAGTGTCCCAGCTCACAGTGTCCCAGCCCACAGTGTCCCAGCTCACAGTGTCCCAGCTCACAGTGTCCCAGCTCACAGTGTCCCAGCTCACAGTGTCCCAGCTCACAGTGACCCAGCCCACAGTGTCCCAGCTCACAGTGTCCCAGCTCACAGTGTCCCAGCTCACAGTGTCCCAGCTCACAGTGTCCCAGCCCACAGTGACCCAGCCCACAGTGTCCCAGCCCACAGTAACCCAGCCCACAGTGTCCCAGCCCACAGTGACCCAGCTCACAGTGTCCCAGCTCACAGTGTCCCAGCCCACAGTGTCCCAGCTCACAGTGTCCCAGCTCTCAGTGTCCCAGCTCACAGTGTCCCAGCTCACAGTGTCCCAGCCCACAGTGTCCCAGCTCACAGTGTCCCAGCCCACAGTGACCCAGCTCACAGTGTCCCAGCTCACAGTGTCCCAGCTCACAGTGTCCCAGCCCACAGTGTCCCAGCCCACAGTGACCCAGCTCACAGTGTCCCAGCTCACAGTGTCCCAGCTCACAGTGTCCCAGCCCACAGTGACCCAGCTCACAGTGACCCAGCTCACAGTGTCCCAGCTCACAGTGACCCAGCTCACAGTGTCCCAGCCCACAGTGTCCCAGCCCACAGTGACCCAGCTCACAGTGACCCAGCTCACAGTGTCCCAGCTCACAGTGACCCAGCTCACAGTGACCCAGCCCACAGTGTCCCAGCCCACAGTGACCCAGCCCACAGTGTCCCAGCTCACAGTGTCCCAGCCCACAGTGTCCCAGCTCACAGTAACCCAGCCCACAGTGTCCCAGCCCACAGTGTCCCAGCCCACAGTGTCCCAGCCCACAGTGTCCCAGCCCACAGTGACCCAGCTCACAGTGTCCCAGCTCACAGTAACCCAGCCCACAGTGTCCCAGCCCACAGTGTCCCAGCTCACAGTAACCCAGCCCACAGTGTCCCAGCCCACAGTGACCCAGCTCACAGTGTCCCAGCTCACAGTAACCCAGCCCACAGTGTCCCAGCCCACAGTGTCCCAGCCCACAGTGTCCCAGCTCACAGTGTCCCAGCCCACAGTGACCCAGCTCACAGTGTCCCAGCTCACAGTGTCCCAGCCCACAGTGTCCCAGCTCACAGTAACCCAGCCCACAGTGTCCCAGCCCACAGTGTCCCAGCTCACAGTGTCCCAGCTCACAGTGTCCCAGCCCACAGTGACCCAGCCCACAGTGTCCCAGCCCACAGTAACCCAGCCCACAGTGTCCCAGCCCACAGTGTCCCAGCTCACAGTGTCCCAGCCCACAGTGTCCCAGCTCACAGTGTCCCAGCCCACAGTGTCCCAGCCCACAGTGACCCAGCTCACAGTAACCCAGCCCACAGTGTCCCAGCCCACAGTGTCCCAGCTCACAGTAACCCAGCCCACAGTGTCCCAGCCCACAGTGACCCAGCTCACAGTGACCCAGCCCACAGTGTCCCAGCTCACAGTGACCCAGCCCACAGTGTCCCAGCCCACAGTGTCCCAGCCCACAGTGTCCCAGCTCACAGTGTCCCAGCCCACAGTGTCCCAGCTCACAGTGACCCAGCCCACAGTGTCCCAGCTCACAGTGACCCAGCCCACAGTGTCCCAGCCCACAGTGTCCCAGCCCACAGTGTCCCAGCTCACAGTGTCCCAGCCCACAGTGTCCCAGCCCACAGTGACCCAGCTCACAGTGTCCCAGCTCACAGTGTCCCAGCCCACAGTGTCCCAGCCCACAGTGACCCAGCTCACAGTGTCCCAGCCCACAGTGTCCCAGCCCACAGTGACCCAGCTCACAGTGTCCCAGCTCACAGTGTCCCAGCCCACAGTGACCCAGCTCACAGTGTCCCAGCCCACAGTGTCCCAGCTCACAGTAACCCAGCCCACAGTGTCCCAGCCCACAGTGACCCAGCCCACAGTGACCCAGCTCACAGTAACCCAGCCCACAGTGTCCCAGCCCACAGTGTCCCAGCCCACAGTGACCCAGCTCACAGTGTCCCAGCTCACAGTGTCCCAGCCCACAGTGTCCCAGCCCACAGTGACCCAGCCCACAGTGTCCCAGCCCACAGTGACCCAGCTCACAGTAACCCAGCCCACAGTGTCCCAGCCCACAGTGTCCCAGCTCACAGTAACCCAGCCCACAGTGTCCCAGCCCACAGTGTCCCAGCTCACAGTAACCCAGCCCACAGTGTCCCAGCCCACAGTGACCCAGCTCACAGTGTCCCAGCTCACAGTGTCCCAGCTCACAGTGACCCAGCCCACAGTGATCCAGCCCACAGTGACCCAGCTCACAGTGACCCAGCCCACAGTGTCCCAGCCCACAGTGACCCAGCTCACAGTGACCCAGCTCACAGTGTCCCAGCTCACAGTGTCCCAGCTCACAGTGTCCCAGCTCACAGTGTCCCAGCTCACAGTGTCCCAGCTCACAGTGTCCCAGCCCACAGTGACCCAGCCCACAGTGTCCCAGCCCACAGTAACCCAGCCCACAGTGTCCCAGCCCACAGTGTCCCAGCTCACAGTAACCCAGCTCACAGTAACCCAGCCCACAGTGTCCCAGCTCACAGTAACCCAGCTCACAGTAACCCAGCCCACAGTAACCCAGCCCACAGTGTCCCAGCCCACAGTGTCCCAGCCCACAGTGACCCAGCTCACAGTAACCCAGCCCACAGTGTCCCAGCCCACAGTGACCCAGCTCACAGTAACCCAGCCCACAGTGTCCCAGCCCACAGTGTCCCAGCTCACAGTGTCCCAGCTCACAGTGTCCCAGCCCACAGTGACCCAGCTCACAGTAACCCAGCCCACAGTGTCCCAGCCCACAGTGTCCCAGCCCACAGTAACCCAGCCCACAGTAACCCAGCCCACAGTGTCCCAGCCCACAGTGTCCCAGCCCACAGTGACCCAGCTCACAGTAACCCAGCCCACAGTGTCCCAGCCCACAGTGACCCAGCTCACAGTAACCCAGCCCACAGTGTCCCAGCCCACAGTGTCCCAGCTCACAGTGTCCCAGCTCACAGTGTCCCAGCCCACAGTGACCCAGCTCACAGTAACCCAGCCCACAGTGTCCCAGCCCACAGTGTCCCAGCCCACAGTAACCCAGCCCACAGTGTCCCAGCTCACAGTGTCCCAGCCCACAGTGTCCCAGCCCACAGTGACCCAGCTCACAGTAACCCAGCCCACAGTGTCCCAGCCCACAGTGTCCCAGCTCACAGTAACCCAGCCCACAGTGTCCCAGCCCACAGTGACCCAGCTCACAGTGACCCAGCCCACAGTGTCCCAGCTCACAGTGACCCAGCCCACAGTGTCCCAGCCCACAGTGTCCCAGCCCACAGTGTCCCAGCTCACAGTGTCCCAGCCCACAGTGTCCCAGCTCACAGTGACCCAGCCCACAGTGTCCCAGCTCACAGTGACCCAGCCCACAGTGTCCCAGCCCACAGTGTCCCAGCCCACAGTGTCCCAGCTCACAGTGTCCCAGCCCACAGTGTCCCAGCCCACAGTGACCCAGCTCACAGTGTCCCAGCTCACAGTGTCCCAGCCCACAGTGTCCCAGCCCACAGTGACCCAGCTCACAGTGTCCCAGCCCACAGTGTCCCAGCCCACAGTGACCCAGCTCACAGTGTCCCAGCTCACAGTGTCCCAGCCCACAGTGACCCAGCTCACAGTGACCCAGCTCACAGTGTCCCAGCTCACAGTGACCCAGCTCACAGTGTCCCAGCCCACAGTGTCCCAGCCCACAGTGACCCAGCTCACAGTGACCCAGCTCACAGTGTCCCAGCTCACAGTGACCCAGCTCACAGTGACCCAGCCCACAGTGTCCCAGCCCACAGTGACCCAGCCCACAGTGTCCCAGCTCACAGTGTCCCAGCCCACAGTGTCCCAGCTCACAGTAACCCAGCCCACAGTGTCCCAGCCCACAGTGTCCCAGCCCACAGTGTCCCAGCCCACAGTGTCCCAGCCCACAGTGACCCAGCTCACAGTGTCCCAGCTCACAGTAACCCAGCCCACAGTGTCCCAGCCCACAGTGTCCCAGCTCACAGTAACCCAGCCCACAGTGTCCCAGCCCACAGTGACCCAGCTCACAGTGTCCCAGCTCACAGTAACCCAGCCCACAGTGTCCCAGCCCACAGTGTCCCAGCCCACAGTGTCCCAGCTCACAGTGTCCCAGCCCACAGTGACCCAGCTCACAGTGTCCCAGCTCACAGTGTCCCAGCCCACAGTGTCCCAGCTCACAGTAACCCAGCCCACAGTGTCCCAGCCCACAGTGTCCCAGCTCACAGTGTCCCAGCTCACAGTGTCCCAGCCCACAGTGACCCAGCCCACAGTGTCCCAGCCCACAGTAACCCAGCCCACAGTGTCCCAGCCCACAGTGTCCCAGCTCACAGTGTCCCAGCCCACAGTGTCCCAGCTCACAGTGTCCCAGCCCACAGTGTCCCAGCCCACAGTGACCCAGCTCACAGTAACCCAGCCCACAGTGTCCCAGCCCACAGTGTCCCAGCTCACAGTAACCCAGCCCACAGTGTCCCAGCCCACAGTGACCCAGCTCACAGTGACCCAGCCCACAGTGTCCCAGCTCACAGTGACCCAGCCCACAGTGTCCCAGCCCACAGTGTCCCAGCCCACAGTGTCCCAGCTCACAGTGTCCCAGCCCACAGTGTCCCAGCTCACAGTGACCCAGCCCACAGTGTCCCAGCTCACAGTGACCCAGCCCACAGTGTCCCAGCCCACAGTGTCCCAGCCCACAGTGTCCCAGCTCACAGTGTCCCAGCCCACAGTGTCCCAGCCCACAGTGACCCAGCTCACAGTGTCCCAGCTCACAGTGTCCCAGCCCACAGTGTCCCAGCCCACAGTGACCCAGCTCACAGTGTCCCAGCCCACAGTGTCCCAGCCCACAGTGACCCAGCTCACAGTGTCCCAGCTCACAGTGTCCCAGCCCACAGTGACCCAGCTCACAGTGTCCCAGCCCACAGTGTCCCAGCTCACAGTAACCCAGCCCACAGTGTCCCAGCCCACAGTGACCCAGCCCACAGTGACCCAGCTCACAGTAACCCAGCCCACAGTGTCCCAGCCCACAGTGTCCCAGCCCACAGTGACCCAGCTCACAGTGTCCCAGCTCACAGTGTCCCAGCCCACAGTGTCCCAGCCCACAGTGACCCAGCCCACAGTGTCCCAGCCCACAGTGACCCAGCTCACAGTAACCCAGCCCACAGTGTCCCAGCCCACAGTGTCCCAGCTCACAGTAACCCAGCCCACAGTGTCCCAGCCCACAGTGTCCCAGCTCACAGTAACCCAGCCCACAGTGTCCCAGCCCACAGTGACCCAGCTCACAGTGTCCCAGCTCACAGTGTCCCAGCTCACAGTGACCCAGCCCACAGTGATCCAGCCCACAGTGACCCAGCTCACAGTGACCCAGCCCACAGTGTCCCAGCCCACAGTGACCCAGCTCACAGTGACCCAGCTCACAGTGTCCCAGCTCACAGTGTCCCAGCTCACAGTGTCCCAGCTCACAGTGTCCCAGCTCACAGTGTCCCAGCTCACAGTGTCCCAGCCCACAGTGACCCAGCCCACAGTGTCCCAGCCCACAGTAACCCAGCCCACAGTGTCCCAGCCCACAGTGTCCCAGCTCACAGTAACCCAGCTCACAGTAACCCAGCCCACAGTGTCCCAGCTCACAGTAACCCAGCTCACAGTAACCCAGCCCACAGTAACCCAGCCCACAGTGTCCCAGCCCACAGTGTCCCAGCCCACAGTGACCCAGCTCACAGTAACCCAGCCCACAGTGTCCCAGCCCACAGTGACCCAGCTCACAGTAACCCAGCCCACAGTGTCCCAGCCCACAGTGTCCCAGCTCACAGTGTCCCAGCTCACAGTGTCCCAGCCCACAGTGACCCAGCTCACAGTAACCCAGCCCACAGTGTCCCAGCCCACAGTGTCCCAGCCCACAGTAACCCAGCCCACAGTGTCCCAGCCCACAGTGTCCCAGCCCACAGTGACCCAGCTCACAGTAACCCAGCCCACAGTGTCCCAGCCCACAGTGACCCAGCTCACAGTAACCCAGCCCACAGTGTCCCAGCCCACAGTGTCCCAGCTCACAGTGTCCCAGCTCACAGTGTCCCAGCCCACAGTGACCCAGCTCACAGTAACCCAGCCCACAGTGTCCCAGCCCACAGTGTCCCAGCCCACAGTAACCCAGCCCACAGTGTCCCAGCTCACAGTGTCCCAGCCCACAGTGTCCCAGCCCACAGTGACCCAGCTCACAGTAACCCAGCCCACAGTGTCCCAGCCCACAGTGTCCCAGCTCACAGTAACCCAGCCCACAGTGTCCCAGCCCACAGTGACCCAGCTCACAGTGACCCAGCCCACAGTGTCCCAGCTCACAGTGACCCAGCCCACAGTGTCCCAGCCCACAGTGTCCCAGCCCACAGTGTCCCAGCTCACAGTGTCCCAGCCCACAGTGTCCCAGCTCACAGTGACCCAGCCCACAGTGTCCCAGCTCACAGTGACCCAGCCCACAGTGTCCCAGCCCACAGTGTCCCAGCCCACAGTGTCCCAGCTCACAGTGTCCCAGCCCACAGTGTCCCAGCCCACAGTGACCCAGCTCACAGTGTCCCAGCTCACAGTGTCCCAGCCCACAGTGTCCCAGCCCACAGTGACCCAGCTCACAGTGTCCCAGCCCACAGTGTCCCAGCCCACAGTGACCCAGCTCACAGTGTCCCAGCTCACAGTGTCCCAGCCCACAGTGACCCAGCTCACAGTGTCCCAGCCCACAGTGTCCCAGCTCACAGTAACCCAGCCCACAGTGTCCCAGCCCACAGTGACCCAGCCCACAGTGACCCAGCTCACAGTAACCCAGCCCACAGTGTCCCAGCCCACAGTGTCCCAGCCCACAGTGACCCAGCTCACAGTGTCCCAGCTCACAGTGTCCCAGCCCACAGTGTCCCAGCCCACAGTGACCCAGCCCACAGTGTCCCAGCCCACAGTGACCCAGCTCACAGTAACCCAGCCCACAGTGTCCCAGCCCACAGTGTCCCAGCTCACAGTAACCCAGCCCACAGTGTCCCAGCCCACAGTGTCCCAGCTCACAGTAACCCAGCCCACAGTGTCCCAGCCCACAGTGACCCAGCTCACAGTGTCCCAGCTCACAGTGTCCCAGCTCACAGTGACCCAGCCCACAGTGATCCAGCCCACAGTGACCCAGCTCACAGTGACCCAGCCCACAGTGTCCCAGCCCACAGTGACCCAGCTCACAGTGACCCAGCTCACAGTGTCCCAGCTCACAGTGTCCCAGCTCACAGTGTCCCAGCTCACAGTGTCCCAGCTCACAGTGTCCCAGCTCACAGTGTCCCAGCCCACAGTGACCCAGCCCACAGTGTCCCAGCCCACAGTAACCCAGCCCACAGTGTCCCAGCCCACAGTGTCCCAGCTCACAGTAACCCAGCTCACAGTAACCCAGCCCACAGTGTCCCAGCTCACAGTAACCCAGCTCACAGTAACCCAGCCCACAGTAACCCAGCCCACAGTGTCCCAGCCCACAGTGTCCCAGCCCACAGTGACCCAGCTCACAGTAACCCAGCCCACAGTGTCCCAGCCCACAGTGACCCAGCTCACAGTAACCCAGCCCACAGTGTCCCAGCCCACAGTGTCCCAGCTCACAGTGTCCCAGCTCACAGTGTCCCAGCCCACAGTGACCCAGCTCACAGTAACCCAGCCCACAGTGTCCCAGCCCACAGTGTCCCAGCCCACAGTAACCCAGCCCACAGTGTCCCAGCTCACGGTGACCCAGCCCACAGTGTCCCAGCCCACAGTGTCCCAGCTCACAGTGTCCCAGCTCACAGTGACCCAGCCCACGGTGGCCCAGCCCACGGTGGCCCAGCTTGACCCAGCCCACAGTGACCCAGCCCACAGTGTCCCAGCCCACAGTGTCCCAGCTCACAGTGACCCAGCTCACGGTGACCCAGCCCACAGTGTCCCAGCCCACAGTGACCCAGCCCACAGTGACCCAGCTCACAGTAACCCAGCCCACAGTGTCCCAGCTCACAGTAACCCAGCCCACAGTGTCCCAGCTCACAGTGTCCCAGCTCACAGTGTCCCAGCTCACAGTGTCCCAGCCCACAGTGTCCCAGCTCACAGTGTCCCAGCCCACAGTGTCCCAGCTCACAGTGACCCAGCCCACAGTGACCCAGCCCACAGTGACCCAGCCCACAGTGACCCAGCCCACAGTGTCCCAGCCCACAGTGACCCAGCTCACAGTGGCCCAGCCCACAGTGACCCAGCCCACGGTGGCCCAGCCCACCGTGGCCCAGCCCACGGTGGCCCAGCCCACGGTGGCCCAGCCCACGGTGGCCCAGCCCACAGTGACCCAGCCCACGGTGGCCCAGCCCACGGTGGCCCAGCCCACGGTGGCCCAGCTCACAGTGACCCAGCCCACAGTGACCCAGCTCACATTGGCACGCTCACAGCTGTGTTATACCTTGGCAAGCAATGAGAACAGGCTCTGCATTGTACACCATCAGCAGAGGGTAACTCCCATCTGCTAGACTAACCTACATAATATGCGCTCTCATTGATATTGACTTAAGTACATCACGGTTGGTCGACGATGATGATAATTTAACTTTTTTTGTTATCAACTTGTTGCTTCAGCTGCTGATGTTGACGAAGCTAAGGATGTTGTAAACGCTGTTGCTGCTGTTTGTAATGACGGTATTGTGGTTGGTGGTGGCTAAGATGACAACAACAACAACGTCATTGATACCGGTGATGTTGCCACTGCTTTGTGGATGACGTAGCTGATTCCGCTCACGATCCTGCCCTTTTCTCGTGCCGCTGTAACGCTTGGCACTTTTAGTTCTTCAAAGAGGCAAAGGATGTGGAGGAGGGCCTCAAGAGCCTGCAGGAGACGATCCGCCGCAAGTACACGTGCGACAAGGCCAGCAGTCTCACACGGCTGGAGGACATCGTCCAGGATTCGATGGTGAGTGTCGATGCGTCGATCAGGACTCTTGTTGCAGGTCCAAGACGTCGGACATCGCTCCGATGAAACGCCTGCGGCATGACCCGAACACACAACGGAGATTCTCTTAGTTCTTTCGGTAAAGTCACGTAGGTAAAAAAAGTGAAATAAAAAATTTATTTTATTAATTTTAATTTCATTTTTTTACCTACGTGACTTTACCGAAAGAACTAAGAGTACACAACGGAGAGCCGTGCAGCACGACCGCTAGAACCTACGCAGCCGTGGTGCGTACGTTCGTCCACTCTGGCGACCTGTGACCTTGTCACCCATCACCCACCCCCACCCCCAACCCGCGCAGGATGAGAAAGAGCAGCTGCTGGAGTACAAGCGCCTGGTGTCGGGGTTGGTGAGCCGCGCCAAGACGATCGTTCAGCTGAAGCCGCGGAGTCCCGAGAACCGCGTGTGGAGCACACTGCCCGTGAAGGCCATCTGCGACTTCAAGCAGCAGGAGGTGAGGCCCCATCGGCGCCGCCGCAGCCACCGCCGTCACCGTAGCCGCCGTGCGCAGTGGCGGCGAGACGCGCCTCGGTGACCCTGGGCGGGGTTTAACAGTGGGGATAATGGATGGGCCAAGTATAGCGCAGATTTGCCAAGAAGGATTTTATGGATGAAAGTGGCCCAATGTCGATTTCTTCTCTGACTGGATTTTAAGTAGAGGTCACAATGGCGGGGCCTGTGTGGAACATCCAGAGCAAATTGATGAAGGGGGTTTAGTCCGTTTAGCGTTTCATTAGTAGCTGATGTGTAAGCTGCATAGCAGCAGTCACAAAGTGGTAGAATGATAGCTCCAGAAATTTGCAGGCACGATCTAATTCCCAGTCAGTCTCTCATCCAAGTACCGTCGAGGCACAAACCTGCTCAACTTTTGAGATCGGACGAGATTGGGGGCGCGTTCAGGGTGGTCGAGTGCTACACGCGACGAAGAAGATCCCTGACTTTGATCTTCCGCTAAGCTTAGGGGCAACAACCTTGAACCGCATCGACTGCACAAACCATGGCAGATGTAGAAATGGAAATTATTTAACTATCTCGTGCGTGACTGTGGTCACCCAGAACAGATCACGGAGCACGTAAAAACTCATTTGCCGATTCACAAAATACGAAGGAGGCATCATCACAGCGATTTTCTCCATTACTTCTGACTCAGTTATCTGGCTCAACCACCTCAATATGCAATTATAGTTATTTCCCTACGTGAACATCAACCATGAGCGGAAGAATAAATCCTCGACAATCGTCCATTACCTGTATCATTAAAGTACGCGTGTATCCATGCCCTTATCGCTAATGTGTAGATCACAATCTACAAGAATGACGAGTGTGTGATGGAGGACAATGCCCAGTGCACCAAGTGGAAGATCATCAATCCCATCGGCAACGAGGCCCTGGTGCCATCCGTGTGCTTCCTCATCGCCCCTCCAAACAAGGACGCCATCGAGCTCGCCACCCGGTAAGGGAACTCTCGCGCAGCGATCACCGGGAACGCCGCAACATCCCACCGTGTCCGTCCGGTGCTCGGCGAGCTGCATTGGCTTCCGGTTGCCGAAGGAATCCGTTGTCAGGTCGTGCTCACGACACAGACGGAGTGCTTGCCACGTATGGACAACAATACCTTGCTGAGCATAAACCGCAACATGAACGCCGGTCAGCGGCTTTTGGCTCGCCATCGAAAATAGACGATCACCGCATCGCTTGCTTTCAGATGCGCTTCCACGGCTATCTGGAACGTTCTTCCTTCCGATTGAAAACGAATTTCTTTAGAAACTGATTTTTGTGTTTAGTTTGTTGTCCTTCCCCCATGCCTCCATTTAGCGCGATTGGCTACGTACAGTGCGAAAGAAGTTCAACGTACATACATACACCACGAGAACGCTGTGTTGACGCATTCACCGTGTTGGTAGATTAACGAGACGAGCCACAGCACTGTGACAGGTCACGCGAGCCAAACTATGGACTATAGAGTAAACCACTGTAGCCTGCAATCCTTCAATAGAGGAGGAGGAATAGCAAAACTACACAAACTCTCTCCTTTAGCCCTCTCGTGCCTAGTAGACCTTGGCTTTGAAATTACAACAAAAAAACTTTTTTCTACCAGGTAAGGCCTACTCAGCTATATAGCTCTTTTTCAGAAGCAACCTGGCCACAAATCATAGCTCAACCAAATGGCTTATCACGTGGGAATTTATATCAGCCAAATACTCTAAACTCACGTTTCCAAATGTGGAAGGAAAAACCGGAGGACCCGGAGAAAAATCTACGTCACCGCGGGGAGAACATGCAAACTCCAAATATACAGGCGTCATGGTCGGGATTAAACCCATGACCTCCTGTGCACCAGGCGAGGAGAAGAGAACCACTTCAGTTGTATTTCACAGTTTTACTGCCTCGTTTTACGAATCGCGTATATAATCTCCTATACGAGGTCCGCAAAGCCCTTCAATCCATATCCTGCCGAGCACAGCTTTATTAGCACGCAAACAATGCAATGGTCAGATGTTTGCCTCTCTATCTCAGTCACCTTTGCAGCTAACCTAAAAATTCCGCCTCGCCCCAAATTCTGCCTAACTCCAGTCAGGCTTTGTGACGTTTTTTTTTTTACCGAATGTTAATTTCGTTCACCTTTTGCAGAATGGACCAGAGCTATCAGAACACCATGACCTTGTGGCACCAGCTGCATGTGAATATGAAGAGCGTCATCTCCTACCTCTACCTCACCAAGGACATTGAGTGCATTCGCAGTTGGACTGTGACAATGGTGAGAGCACGCACGAGCCAACACATGCATTGTTACAATTGGTCGAGGAGCAATTCATAGATACATTTACGTTAAATAATAATGATATAAGAAGCATCACACCGTGTATTGTAATGAATGGTATCAAAATCATGCAATGAATGTTTGCACAGATTATTGCACGATGATAGATTCATACAACTTTAGTTTTTTCCATGCACAGATGAATTGATTTGTCGCTTGAATTGTTACAATTGATCAAATTGCCGTGGGATGATCCATCGCATTCTGAGTTGCGTTGCGTTCTACAAAACAGGGTTTTTATTTACGCTCCCCATCCATCTCCACTCGAAAGTTGTTCCTTCTCATCTGCTGCTCCTGTGTCTGAAATTACCCTTCATTTGCAGTTCACGTTTATAACTCTCAAAGGTTAAATCTGGACCAATGGCTCAAGTCATCCAACACATTTTTTCTCTTCCCTGAGATTCGTATGTTCCACATGCTATTACATTGGCCATATCCCTAACAGTATCTGAGACTTTATCTGGCTGGGTGGCACTCTGGTGAGAGCACTTGACTCACACATTTGAGGACTACAAGTTCAAACCCAGCGGTCAAGTAAATTAAGTACGGTCTCTTCTCCTGTAACGCAGTAGTTGCGTCTTTGAACAGCGTGGCGTTATAATAAATAATGTATAATGTAGGGTAAAGCATAGTCCGCGATTACACATGAAATGCGTACACAGGCTGAACAACGACTGAGGCATGTGGGTAGCATCTAGAAGCATCCAGCAGCATCCCGCCTTATTGTGTGATGTTATGCCGAAGCAGCTGTACGACCGCTTATTCCTACTTGCGCGACGTAGTTTCTGTTCACTGAATCTTGTTATATGCAATTCACATCCACGTTATAAAAAATGTGTTCCAGAATACATTCAACGCATTATATACAATTCGCGTTGGGACAACAATACGCATTACAGGAGAACAGGCTGTACCGCTCTGTGACAAGTCAACATTCGTTGTCCCGTGGAGACCCTCTGATCCTCGTCACGTTAATGTGGAATTTCACAATTGCGAGGGCCACTAAAGGAGACAAGCGCCACCCCATTGCTCATGTTCCTTGCTACAAATTGAATGAATGAAACCTGTGAATTCTAACCGGCACCTCACTGGGACGGAAGAATTGCCAAGAGGGCGCAGGTTCCATCCACTCAAATTTGACAAAACCTCTATTGTGTTCGTGTTGTGGGTTTAATAAGACAAAATCGAACAAATCCTGACCCCCTGCTGCACGACCGCCCTGTCTGTTGACACCACCGCCGCCACGCTGCCGCTTGCAGTTCAAGACGATGCCTCCGGATCAGTACGAGTCGGTGATGAAGAACCTGGAGGTGCACTATGAGGACTTCCTGGAGGACAGCCGCGACTCGCAGCTCTTCTCCAGCACGGACCGCATGACGCTGGAGAGGGACATGAGCTCCTGCAAGCAGTACTTCGACCAGCTGCTCATCACCCTCGAGAGAGGTAGCGTTAGAGCAACCACTCTGTTGGGGGTTGTTTTTCTTTTTGGGGGGGTGGGGGGGGGGCGTTGTTGTTCTACGGCACGGTGTCCCGACGTTTTGTCTGTGCATGCCGGGGGGGCTTCTTCGGGGAGCTGGTAAGCACGCGGAGCGAAAACGACAGGGACATCGTGCCGGCAGAACAACGCGCAGCGTGATGTGGAGCATCTTCTTAAAACGCTGACGAGGGGGGCTGTGGCCAGGTGATGTGAAGGTGTTAAAGCGATGCCGAGCTGGCAGCACTGAGAACATTGTGTTCAAATCTGTCAGGGTCAAATTCTAATATTCCCCGCAAATTTCTCGATCAGTATTACACACCGCGACCATTGGCAGACTTAACGCTCTTCCAAATGAGACTGTCCCGTGCTCTTGAGTAAAAACAAAAATAAACTTAAACAGAATAGGTTTAACACGTAAGCTTTCGCGACCAATATTATCCATAATGAAGGTTTATTTTTAGTTAGATCGCGTGAATATAAACGTGTCGTTAACCCAGCACCACCCGACACAGCCAATTGGTACTATTTGTCTCACGTTAAACAAAACATGCTAATTAGTTACTATTTCACCACACCTGTGTGTTGGTGAGTGAACCCACAACGTGTTCAACGGAATACACTGGAACTTCCACATCTCGTTCAGCAAACTCTCACCCTGAGCCCACGCGCTTTGGCAGACCCACCGAGGCAAGACGAAAGTGACCTCCGTCTCCCGCGCCGCTTTCTTCTGCTTTCAGAGGAGCGCGACGAGAGCATCTGCAGCACCCTCCTGGTGCAGCTGCAGACCATCAGGCGGCGGCTGGAGGCTTCGGAGGACCGCATGATCCGGAACATCCGCTCCCCGCTCGAGCAGCCCGACCCCGTGCAGGAGAGCTCGCAGAGAATCATGGAGCACGAGGTGCGCCTGTAGCGACACGCTCTCGTGGCGACACGCTCTCTTGGTGACACTCTCTCGTAGCGACGCAGCAGCAACATGGGGCTCGGTTTGATTCCTTCGACTCGGGAGATTTGTTTTGCGCCTTCTCCCCACGATTCAGCGTGGGTTTCTTCAGCGTTCCATGGTTTATTCGTGTGACCCTTTGTTGTACTGGCAAAAAAAAGGTCCCATAGATATAACTGCTCAGCCCGAGCTATTCATGGTTTTATGCTTGCATTGCCTGTGTCCTGTTTGCCTTATGGCGTTCTCTGGTCTCATGCTGGTGGTGAGACTAGGCCATAAAGAAGGCTGTCTCTGGTGCAGGCCAATCAATTTCAAGGACGATGCCCATATATTATCAGGGCGTATTTGATTGCATGTTTTGCCACAAGTACGTGTGGTTAATGCAGACTCGATGCCATGCAGTAGGTGTCTATTTGGTGTTTGAACATCTTAACACCTGCGTTATTGCCAGAACAGGTAAAGGTCACGAAACATATTAAACGTAATATTTCTTATCCAAGCATCCCGATGTGGACAAAAAATGACCCCCTGCAAATGACTCAATTGGGACGATAGATAGCAACATTACCTCGGCCTGCAGTACCTTGCTGCCAAGTAAACAAGCAGAATAATAATAACAGTTAACATCCTACTTCTGCATGTGAGCTCCACCAGCTGGCAAGGAGCATTTCTCACAATGTTGAAAGAGGGGAGAGCTACATGTACACGCATTGTCCCGAGCGGTGTATTATTATTATTATTGTTATGATCGTCATGATTACGCACCTGACAAACACCCTTCGATGTCGCGCGAACACTTTTACATATTTCCCAGGGAGCACGATCCTGGGAAAGGCAGGAGAGGTGGCAACCCCCAATCTCAAATAACCCCTCGCCATGATCACGCATTGGCGTGGAGCATCGCGGGTCTTCGCAAAAATATGAGCAGAACTCCATTTGATATCTCCACGAACGAATAATCAAATACATAAGTGAATTCGCCCATCTGCCTATTGCAGTAGTCTTCATTGCAAGGCCCACAGGCCACCGGCTGCCCCTGGTGGCCTTTAGTGCGGCCCCTGACGTGCGGCTCCCGACAATACACACAACACGTGACACCCTCCCCCCCCCCATCGTCATCATTATGCCGCTGTCAAACCAAATGTGTGGAGGCCATCACACTGATGATGTCTTACCCCCTCTGAAAATGAGTGAAGACCACTAGCGTGTTGGTTTTCATAATCAACACAATGAAGCAGCATTTGTTCAAGCAAGCAAACTCAGGGCCGGTTTTGGACGTTCGGGGTTTCATCGGCAGGGTCAGGCTCGCCAAACGAACGCTGCTGGATTACCAGACGTCATTGACTAGCCCGACTCTGCTGATTAGACCCGCCAGGTCGAAGTCAACCCAGAGCGGTGCTTGCTTGAACGAGTGCTGCTAGATAGTGTAGGCCTTGGACTAAAACATGTTTTTTGTTTATACGTGAAAAGGCAAAATTAGTTCTGCTAATATTTGATCAGGCATGTGCAGCACGCATTGACTAAATTTGTTAGTCGACTGGAGAAGTTTGGTGAGTTTTCGGGATCAGCATTTTGGAAAACATGTTACAAACGAGGCCTACTTTTGTGCCCACGTGGATGCAGAAACTCCACCAAGATCTGGAGGACGTAAAGGTGGACTTGAGCCGTGTGGTCACGGAGTGCTCGGAGGTCCTGGCGCAGGGCAACCAGTCCGGCAGCTCGCCGATGCTCAGCTCTGAGCTCAACCACACCACCCAGAAGATGGATCAGCTTCACTCGCTGTCCACCATCTACCTGGAAAGGCAAGGGACACGCCCGGAACACCTCAATCAGACAAAATGTGAACATTCGGGGACGCTCTCAGCCGGCGTTTAATTTGCGTTGCCTATCGAAATGAGATAAGAGCGGTGATTTGTCGTGTTCGTGAAGGCTGAAGAACATCGACTCGGTGGTGCGGAGCTCGCAGGGCGCCGAGACCATCGTGCGCACGTTCGAGAACCGCCTGTGTGAGGACGACACCCTCCCCACAGACGTGCAGGGCATCGAGGCCTACAAGACTCAGCTGAAGGTGACACACCCCACAGCTCCTCACCCTGCCGCCCCCAACATCCTGCACCACCCACACCCCACCTCCCCACCCTGCCACCCCCAACACCCTGCACCACCCACACCCCACCTCCACACCCTGCCACCCCCAACACGCTGCACCACCCACACCCCACCTCCCCACCCTGCCACCCCCAACACCCTGCACCACCCACACCCCACCCCCCCACCCTGCCACCCCCAACACCCTGCACCACCCACACCCCACCTCCCCACCCTGCCACCCTGCCACCCCCAACACCCTGCACCACCCACACCCCACCTCCCCACCCTGCCACCCCCAACACCCTGCACCACCCACACCCCACCTCCCCACCCTGCCACCCCCAACACCCTGCACCACCCACACCCCACCTCCCCACCCTGCCACCCCAAACACCCTGCAACACCCACACCCCACCTCCCCACCCTGCCACCCCCAACACCCTGCACCACCCACACCCCACCCCCCCACCCTGCCACCCCCAACACCCTGCACCACCCACACCGCACCTCCCCACCCTGCCACCCCCAACACCCTGCACCACCCACACCACACCTCCCCACCCTGCCACCCCCAACACCCTGCACCACCCACACCCCACCTCCCCACCCTGCCGCCCCCAACACCCTGCACCACCCACACCCCACCTCCCCACCCTGCCGCCCCCAACACCCTGCACCACCCACACCCCACCTCCCCACCCTGCCACCCCCAACACCCTGCACCACCCACACCACACCTCCCCACCCTGCCACCCCCAACACCCTGCACCACCCACACCCCACCTCCCCACCCTGCCACCCTCAACACCCTGCACCACCCACATCACACCTCCCCACCCTGCCGCCCCCAACACCCTGCACCACCCACACCACACCTCCCCACCCTGCCACCCCCAACACCCTGCACCACCCACACCACACCTCCCCACCCTGCCGCCCCCAACACCCTGCACCACCCACACCACACCTCCCCACCCTGCCACCCCCAACACCCTGCACCACCCACACCCCACCTCCCCACCCTGCCACCCTCAACACCCTGCACCACCCACACCGCACCTCCCCACCCTGCCACCCCCAACACCCTGCACCACCCACACCCCACCTCCCCACCCTGCCACCCCCAACACCCTGCACCACCCACACCGCACCTCCCCACCCTGCCACCCCCAACACCCTCCATCACCCACACTGCACCTCCCCACCCTGCCACCTCAACACCCTGCACCACCCACACCACACCTCCCCACCCTGCCCTGCCCAAAACGCCAAACCCTTTAACACCACACTTGTCTTCTCTTGTAGTCATTGGCGAATGAATTACGACTATGTGAGGTGGCAGGAGGCTTTGGCTAACAGTGCTTCGACGTCTCAAACCTGTTCCTCAGTGTGCGTGCATTCAAACGCAGCCTTTGTTTTCTGGAAGAGCTGAGACGCGCATAGATGGCGCGGTGGGTGACGCAGCCGGTGTCGTACACACGCAATGAACGCGTCGGTAGTGCCGCCCCGGGCCCTGCTTGGCCCCGAGTCAGAATCACATGTGCTGCGAGGCTATCAGCGTACGACGGTACCGCGAGGGCACCGCGACGAGCACGGCTTGGACGCGCCGGTGACGCATAAAACAAAAACGGCGGAAGTACAAGAGCTGAGCCCCCCCCACCTCCCCCCCTCTTGCACTGCCCCGTCACTCTCCCGCCACAGCAATGGCGTTTGGAGGTGGAGCAGAAGAAGGCGGTGTTCTTCGCGATGGAGGACGAGCTGCAGCGGGCGCGCTCCGTCAACGAGCGCATGCTGCGCAGCCATGGCGAGCGCGACGTCGACCTCGACCAGCAGCGGCACAAGGTGGAGCAGCTGCTGGAGCGCTGGGCCGGCGTGCAGACGCAGATCGACTACAGGTGCGGCTCCGGGCGCGAGCGCAGCGGCTGAAACACGTGTGCGAGTGCCGCCCCCTCTTGTGTGGTGTGTGCGCCGTGTGTGTGTGTATGTTGAACTTTTTTCGCAACTCGAAACATATGTTATGGTCATTATTTATTCATTAGAATGAATACGTGTGCACTTCCTGAGAATGGATTAATTTGATAACTGACACACCATCTCTGAAAGCCGACACGAGGGCTCTTGGAGCGTCTCCTCCATGTGACAATCCCTCGTTGGCTGGGGGGTTGGCACATTTTCCATCGACCAAACCCACACGCATTTCTCAGTCAGCCTAGGTCTCTCAAAACTGTGCAGCACACTTTATTAAAGTTTAACACAGAACCACCAGATCTTGGTACCAATCGATTATGGGCACCCGAGCACGTATGTATGTATGTTGAACTTCATTCGCACGTACATAGCCAACCGTGCTAAGCGGAGGTGCCAGGGGAAGGACAACAAACCAAACACAAAAAGTGATTCTACAGAAATGAGTTTTCAATCTAGATGTAAAAGTACATAGATCCAGTGGCTTGCTAATATCTGAAAGAAGAGCATTCCAGATGGCTGCAGAAGCGCATCTGAAAGCGCGCGATGCAGTGACCGTCTTTATTCGATGGGCAGCCAAAAGCCGCTGCGAGGATGACGGGAGTTCGCGTGACGGTTTATGCTTCTTCACGAGATCAACAAGGTTTTGTGGTTCATTTGTGGTCAGGACTTTGTGTGTAATGAGTACGAACACAGGGCGCAAGAGCTCAGTCAACCCCCCTACCCCCCCAATTCAGTTCATGCTGAGGGGTCGATAAAAAAATTACAACTTTGTGGGGAAGTCAAAGCTGGTTGTCATATGGATTGACTCACGCTTTCTGTCGCCGGCTCAGAGCTGTATGGAGGAGGTGAGCACCGCCTCAATGCTCATATAAGCCGGAAACCACTTGGACTTTGGATGTTTGTTTTAACGAATGAATTAATGAATGCATCACTGTAGACTGAGGGAGCTGGACAACCTGGCCAAGCTTCTGCGCAGCTATCGAGAGGGCTCGGGCTGGCTACTCACGTGGGTGGACGACACGCTCAAGCTTCAGGAGAAGCTGCAGGCCACCAAGATAGAGGATGTCCGAGGGCTGGAGGAGCAGCTCGATAGAGAGAAGGTGAATCACATTGTCCCCTCCGACGTGGAATTGACAACACTTTGCTCGGGAAGTCTGACGGATGTGTAGGTGTGTACGCTGAACCTCTTTCGCACCATACGTAGCCAACCGTGCTAATCGGAGGTGCAGGCGGGGGTGAAAGGATAACAAAGTAAACACTAATAAAGTAATTTTAAATAAAGGTGAGTTTTCAATCTATATTTAAAAGTGGATAGCTCCAGTGGCTTCCTAATATCGGAAGGGAGAGCGTTCCAGACGGTCACGGAAGCGCATCTGAAAGTGCACGAAAATGGACACAGCCCGATGCTCGTTTGAGCATGGGGTTGACACTGAATTGGTCACGGTTGTGATCGGCATCAACAGTGAGTTTGATTTTATTCCCTCTCTTGCAGAGCCTGGCCAATGACATTGAGAAGAACCAGATCAAGGTGGATGAGAGCCAGAAGTCTTCCGACCAGTACCACACTGCAGCTAAGGTATGGCCTGCACACATATTAGATTCAAGGGAGAATTAAGGCATATCGTAGTGGTCAATGAATGTTAAACTTGCATACCATGAATGAGCAGTGCATTTAATAATTGTCGGTGAAAAGTCCACCATATCCTGTGGATTGTACCAAATGTTTTGGAAATGCAATGCTAACCAGTTTTGACTTCGGCAGTTGTATAAAAGCATTTGTGTCACTTGAGTCGGTTGGCTCAGCATCAGTTGAAGAGTCTCTTCTTAGCAGTTCTGGATGATGGCTTCGTGGATTGGCAACGTGAGGAATATTGTTTCCACTGCGTTGTGTCTCCCCAGGAATACGAGATGCACCTTCTCATATACAAGGCCACGGCAGACACTCACGGAGGTCTCAAGTCTCCCATCAAGCGCCGCCGCCTGGTCTCCACGTCCGACTCTGTGCTGCAGGAGGTAACGCGCGTGCGAAATGAACAAACACACCCACAAATAAGGCCCCCCGTGTAGCGTTGACATACATTTGGAGCAAGTGCTGTTTACTATGAAGGCCGGCAAGGCACACAAGGGAATGGGTGGCCAGCACAATGCCCAGTCGCCTTTGTCTACTGAGTAGCGATGTTTACACACCGTACCGAGTACTCATTTGAGGTTGAGTCAACTTAGGGGAGGCCCAAGAATGGTTCAGATATTAATCACTGATATTGGTCATGAGCAGGAATCTAACACGGGTCGCCGGGTTTGTAGCTCGGCGTGTCAACCACTGCAACCACTGTTCCCCACACACACAAACACACTTGTACACACATGATAATACTATTTAATTGTTTTATATTTTTATTATTTGTTTATTTCCCTTCTACGTGACTTTATCCGAAAGAACCAAGAATATGAATCCCTGCAGTCACGAAAGCTTTAAATAAAAAAATAATATTTAAGTTGCTTCTAAACCTGCCTCTCCTAGTTTCTGGCTTGTATGGTATATATTAACAGCCCGCTTGTGGTTAACCTTCATGTCAAATATAGTACTCATGTCAGTTTGTTGCTAAATGAGCCAATAGTGGTGCTAAAGCTTAGTGTGCTACCGTGATACAGTTTTGTTCCCATGAATGACATGGTATTGAGTAGGGAAGAACTCCCCTTGTCTGTTACCCTGTCACTCACGACTTCTGTTGTACATGGGAGTCGTTATCAGCAGTAATTTTGTTCCAATTATCCGAAATTAGCCACCATATTTTCCCGTGCATTAGGGGTGTTAAATATCTCCGCGGATAACTGGATCCGTGATATTGCTCCGGCACATCACCAAGAACGAGTGGAGTCCTACCGTAAGCCGTAATGGACAAAACTTTGCTCATCAATAAAAATCTAATTTCAACCATAATGGACACAAGAGGATTGTTAAATTCAACCTCAAGCATATTTAAATGAGAACTCATCACCTATTGTAATCAAGTGGATGCGCCACAAATTATAATGAGAAAAGCTGAGGGTGCAGTCCTGAGGGATATAAATTTGAGACGTGAAAAATTTTGAGTGGTGATCTTATAAAACGTGGGGAAAATTCCGCTTGAACGATGAGTTCAATATCAGACGTAGCAATGAATATAGCCGTGTGGACACGGAGTGTGTGGGCGATGTGCGCCTACCAGGCTGTAACAGCCTTTCGTGTGTGTCTGATGTCTCGCGCTCACAGTACATGACTCTACGGACCCGCTACACGGCCCTTGTCACCATGACAAGCCAATACGTCAAGTTCCTCAACGAGACCCTCAAACGCCTACAGGATGAGCAGGTTAGCGGATGTACACTCGCACATGTATTACGTACTTATGATGAACTTCTTTACCATACTAAGTAGCTGACCGTGCTAATCGGAGGTGCGGGGGGAACAACAAAAAAAACACTGAAAGCAGTTATAGTAATAGGGTTTTACCCTTTTAACTGGCAGCAAAACTGACACCTTTATATAAGGGATCATGTTGTCAGTAACCACAACACTTAGCGGTCAAAATGCAAACAAAAAGACAACTTTGATAATGAATGCACTGTCCTTGAAATTGATTGGTCCACACCCGAGACAGCTTTTCTTCGAGCCTAGTCTCACATGGTGTTGGACCAGATAACTGAAAGCAGTTACGAGGAAATCTGAATCAGCTTGCAGCATATGCATATGCGATGTTTCACTCCAAGCACTTGGACTTTCATGAGACCTGAATGAGTTGGTTGAAGATGCTCCCAGCACGTGAAACGAGGACCATGGGGCATGGTTGGCTACTTATGGTGCGAAATAAGCCAATTGAACATCAGAGAGCAACCCACTTACACGATAGTTGAGCAAAACCCAGTCGCCGGTTTCTGGCACCACTTGTTCGGCAATTGCTAACCACGCACCTCCGATTAGCACGGTTGGCTACCTACGGCGCGAAAGAAGTTTGATGTACATATGCGCACCCAATAGCGCCCCCTCTCTTAACGAGCGCCGTCCGTGTGCGCGTGCGAGGACAGAAGCGCTCGGAGAAGGTCACGCAGCAGCAGGCGGAGCACACCCAGCGCGAGGTGGACACGGCCATCTTCAAGCTGACGGAGATCCAGGTGGAGCTGGAGCGCCAGCGGCAGCTGTCGGACGTGTACGCGCAGGAAAAGGTGCAGGCGGAGCGCGAGGCCGACAAGCTGCGGCGCATCGTCCAGGAGGAGGCGGAGAAGCGGCGGAACACCGTCGAGGCGGCCGCCGTCCAGAAACAGGCCATCGAGCAGGAGATGGTGGAGCTCAAGAACCGCTCCGAGTCGGAGGTGCGCCGGCAGGCCACCCTGGTGGAAGAGGTGCTCACGCAGCGGCGTCAGATCGAGGAGGAGATACGCATCATCCGCGTCGAGTTCGAGAGGACGGCGCGGCAGAAGGCCGATGCGGAGGGCGAGCTAGCGCGCCTCCGGGCCCTGGCCGAGGAGGCGGCCAAGCAGAGGCACCACGCCGAGCAGGAGGCAGCACGCTACCGCAAACTCGCCGAGGAGGAGGCAAGCAAGAAGAAGCTGGCCGAGGAGGAGCTCCAGAAGAAGGTCGCGGCGGAGCAGACGGCCGCCAACCAGAAGAGGCAGGCCCTGCTCGAGGTCGAGCGCCTGAAGAAGATGGCGGAGGAGGCCCAGAAGAAGAAAGATCAGGCGGAGGAGGAGGCCAAGAAGCAGATCCGCCTGGCGAAGGAGGTGGCGCAGCAGAGCATCGAGGTGGAGATCCAGGCGCGGAGGGTGTCCTTCGTGGAGAAGGTCAACGAGCTGGAGCAGAGCCGCCAGCAGGAGCACACGATGATGACGGCGCTGCAAGAGGAGTCGCAGCGGCGCAAGAAGATGGTGGAGGAAGCAGAGAGGGCTCGGCAGGCGGCCGAGATGGAGTTGGAAAAGTGGCGGCAGAAGGCCGACGAGGCGCTGCGTCTGAAGCTTCAGGCCGAGAAGCAGGCCCAGCAGAAGAGTCTGGCTCTAGAGGAGGCGGAGAAACAGAAGTCGGAGGCCGAGAGGGAAACGTCCAGGAGGACCCAGTCGCAGGAGTCTACCCTGCGCCAGAAGGTCATGGCGGAGGAGGAGCTGGAGAGGCAGAAGGCCATCGCCGAGGAGACATCGCAGCAAAAGTTGCAGGCGGAGCAGGAGCTCATTCGCCTTCGCGCCATCATGGCCGACTCAGAGCAGCAGAAGTCCCTGCTGGACGAAGAGCTGATGCGCCTCAAGGCAGAGGTCGCTGAGGCGGTGCGCCAAAAGAAGGTGCTGGAGGAGGAGCTCGCGAAGGTTCGGGCCCAGATGGAGGAGCTGATCAAGCTGAAGCACAAAACGGAGGAGGATAACAAGAAGAAATCCAAAGAGGAGAAAGAGAAAACGCAAAAAATAATGGAGGAAGAGGCTTTGAAGATGAAGGAGCTTGCAGAGGAGGCCGCTCGTCTGAGGGCTATGGCTGACGAAGCCATGCGCCAGCGACATCTGGCAGAGGAGGAAGCAACTCACCAACGGGCGGAAGCAGAGCGCATTCTCAAGGAGAAACTGAACGCCATCCAGGAGACCAGCAAGCTCAAAGCAGAGGCTGAGATCACCCTGAAGGAGCGCGAGAGGGAAAATGAGCGGCTGAAACGGCTCGCTGAGGAAGAGGCTCACCAGCGACGGATGCTGCAAGAGCAGGCGACCCAGCAGAAGCAAGCAATTGAGGAGGAAATGGCAAGAATCCGACAGCAATCTGACCTTGAAATGCAGCGCCAGAAGGCTTTAGTGGACGAGACGATCATTCAACGCCGATTGATAGAGGAAGAGATACATATTTTGAAGATCGAGTTTGAAAAGGCGTCCAAGGGAAAGCTCGACCTTGAAGGAGAGCTGAAGAGGCTGAAGATAATGGCTGATGAAACAACCCGGCTCAAGGAAAATGCCGAAGAAGAGGCGAACAAGCAGAAAAAAATAGCGATGGATGAAACTATGCGCAAGAAAGAGGCTCAGGAAGAAGTGTCCCGCAAGACGATCGCCGAGCAGCAGGCTGCGCAGCAGTGGAAGGCAGCCATGGAGGAGCTGGAGAAGCTCAGGAGGAAGGCGGATGAGGCGATGATGCTGAAACAGAAGGCCGAAGATGAGGCAGCACGTCAGGTGAAGTTGGCGCATGAAGCGGCGCAGACGCGTATCAACGCTGAGGAAATGGCACGCCAGGCGGCTCTGGCCGAGAAGGACGCCGAGATGAAGAAGCTCCGGCAGAGAGAGGAGAAGACGGTGGAGCAACTTCGCATGGAAGCCGACCGCACGCGCAAAGCGGCGGAGCAGGCGGAGAAGGCCCGGATCGCCGCCGAGAAGGAGGCCAGCATGATCCGGCAGCAGGCCGAGGAGGCTCTGGTGCTTAAGCTTCGGGCGGAGCAAGAAGCCGAGCTGAAGGCCCGCCTCCAGGAGGAGGCGGAGAAGCACAGGCGTGAGGCAGAGCACGAGGCGGGGAAGCGCACTCAGGCCGAGGAGGCTGCGCTGCGCCTGAAGGCCTTGGCCGAGGCCGAGGCGGAGCGGCAAAGGCGCATCGCTGAGGAGACGCAAAAACAGAAGTCGTTGGCCGAACAGGAGCTCACTCGTCTGCGGACGATTCTGGAGGACAGCGACCACCAAAAGTCAATTCTGGAGGAGGAGCTGATGAGAATGAAAGGTGAAGTGGCGGAGGCGATCAGGCAGAAAGGCCTCGTGGAAGAGGAGCTGGCTCGTCTCAAGGCCCAGATGGAAGAGCTGCTCCGGCTGAAGGCACAGAATGAAATGGACAACCGCAAGCGCGCTGCCAACGATTCCGAGAACATGAAGAAGATGCTCGAGGAGGAGGCGGCCAAGATGAAGCAACTCGCCGAAGAGGCCGGCCGGCTCCGCACCAACTCGGACGAGTCGGCGCGGCTCCGCAAGCAAGCGGAGGAGGAGCTGGCGCAGCAGAGGGCTCTTGCCGAGCGTCTGGCGCGCGAGAAGCTGCAGGCCATCCAGGAGGCCAGCCAGCTGCGCGCCGAGGCCCAGGCGGTGCAGCGGCAGTTCGACCAGGCGCAGGAGAGGGCCAAGAAGCTGTCGGAGGACAGGACGGAGATTCAGAAGAAGCTCGAGGTGGAGACTCAGACGTTCCAGCGCACACTGGAGCAGGAGAGGCAGAGGCAGCACGAGGTGAACATCGAGGCGGAGCGGCTGCGGATGCTCGTGTCGGAGCTGACGAAGGAACGCGCGCGCGCCCAGGAAGAGTCCATCAGCCTCAAGTCACAGATGGACGAGATCAACTCCAAGAGGGTGTCGGCCGAGCGGCACGCCCAGGAGAAGATCCAGCTCCTGCAGAAGATGGACGTCCAGAAGTCCCAGACGGATAGCGAGGCATCGAGGTTGAGGGCCACGATTTCTGAGCTGGAGCGTGAGAGGGAGAGGCTGAAGAGGGAGGCAGAAAAGGCCCATACCGAGGCTCACGAGGTAGGACGACTTGGCATCACCATCACCGCCATCAACATCACCACCACTATCACCACCATCATCATCACCATCATCATCCTCACCAATATCACCACCATCATCACCATCATCATCACCAACATCACCATCACCACCATCATCATCACTATCATCATCACCAACATCACTACCATCACCACCACCATCATCATCATCATCACCACCACCATCATCAACATCATCACCAAAATGATCACCAACATCACCACCACCATCGACCTTGTCTTTAATATTACAATCACTCTCATCTCCTTCAATGCTATTTACATATTTGTTGTCAAGATCAATCTCTTTATTAATTGTTATCACCTGAACGTTGTATTATTGATGGACCCAAATTAAAAGAACAAGATACGTTGTCTTGTTTATAGTTTAGATCTGTGTAATCATATTTTAGTAGTAATGGAAGTGCATTATTACTTCATTTATTTGTCCAGGATAGAAACTCAGTCAATCTCGGGATTTGTTTTCGTCAAAGTTCTGCATTCGGGTGTTTGGCTCAATCAATGTTAAGGAGATTAAATTATACACAAAGGGATGACATTCAAACAGGTTCACAAACCCGTTTGCTGTACAACCTATCAGGGTTTGGAGTTTCACAGATCTATTTTATCCACCAACCCTTGTAGCTTTGCATTCACATACAGTGATGCATTTGAGTATATGGGAACCCTTAAAAATCCCATTCTGACAATTACTTTAGCGCTATATTCACGACATTCGAGCGTAATAGCACACATGCAATATTATATACTGAACGTACGTTGTCTTCTGTTGTGGCTTTGTTTTTGCACTTGTTGGGAACTTCTTTCGCGGTTCTTTGCCTTCCCTATTTCCCCACCTTTGCCACATTCTGAAATCCGAACGCCGTACTCACTTACTTATACCGCGATTGCACTCTGTAATACGCAGGGCGCAAATCTGACCTGTGCACATTTGCAGAGCGTGTTGGCGAAAACCAGCAGTAATACAGTGGTCAGGTTTCCCATTCTTTCATGGCGATTTTAAACAAACTATTTGGTGATGCTGCACTTGCAGGAATGCACAAGCACAAATAGCAATTGAAAAAAAATACGTTTGTCAATAGCACTGAGTTTAAAATTAAGAAAAAATATTCAATTGGCAATGTTTCGGGGGCTTGCCTGTCTTAGTTTACGTGCTATGAAGGATGATTGCCCAAAACGTCGCTTGTTGTATACATTTTTAGCAATTTAAGGCCGCAGTGTTATTGGCGAAAATGCTAATGTACGTGTACGAAAATTTGATCGTTGGCACTTGCGTCTGCCGTGCTTTATAAATTCTGTATTCCTTAAAATCTTATTGGCATTATATTATCACAGTACGTTGCACAGCTCAGAACATTGCCACATGTTTTGCACGTTGCATGGTTTAATATCTCATACAATTCAGAACGGTTTATCTTTTTAACCCTTTTAAATGCTGTACCATACTTTGGCTTCCAAACTGGTTCCTTGTCATAGACAATGTAATTTATATGCGTACCTTATAAACAGTACGCAGCAAATGTTCTCTACGCGCAGAAACATTCATTGAAATTACATTCTTTTTGACGCCAAAAAAAGACAAGTTGGAACGCAGGAACACCAACTTGTTCAACCGTGTGACTTTTAACACCTTCCAACCTGGGGACTGAACTTAACCGCAAAGTGTGTTCGCGAGAGGCATCTGCTTGAAAGGTGACTTGAATGCACTTTTCCAGTGGATCCATTTCTCTTGCTTCCGTAAGTGCAGGATCCGTGCTGGCTTCGGCAAGCAATTTGTCGATGTGATCTGCATGTGAAGAGGGGGGCATTTTGCTCGAAAGACAAGCAACTGCTATAACCCGCCCTTGTTGGCATCGGCTACAGCGGCGTTCTTCAATCGCAAGGCCTGCGGGCCACTTGCGGCCCCTGGTGGCCTTTAGTGCGGCCCCCTTACGTGCGGCCCACCGACTAATAGACAACACGTGTGACAACACGTGTGACAACACCCCCCCCCATCATAATGCTGTCAAATCCAGTGGTTGCAAATGTATGGCGGCATCTCACACTGATGTCTTATCGGTGAAAGTGCCCCCCCCTCCACCCCCTGAAAACGAGTGAAGAACACTAAGCTATGCGCTTATCAGATCAATATCAACCACCTTTGCAAAATATTGCAAAGGCTATCGCCAGGCTGCTGCTGTGCCGATTTTAGAATAAAACAAAGTGTTGTCAGAGCTTAAATGCAAGAATGATTGTAATGTGCAACTTATTCCATTTTATAAAATAGCAGCAGGTGAGAATGCAAACCGAGTTCAAGGAACAGACGGCTCAGCTGTGCCGGGTGAATGAAACCGAAGCCAGGAAGCAAAAAGCGATGTCAGATCAAGAATTTGGCCGCCTCAAGACACAGCTAGAAGATCAGGAAAGGCAGAAGGGCCTCATCAGTCAACAAGTTAATGAAATGAATGCCGCCTTGACTAAAGCGCAGCAAGAAAAGTTGGCCACCGAGAAGACTCTTGAAGGGCTGAGGGTTAAGTCAAAATCGGAGGAGGCTGCACGCGTGAAACTGGAGTCACAGCTCCGCGAAATGTCAGCGCGGAATCAGAAGGTCGAGGCGGAGCTGAAGAAGTGTTTGAGGGACGCAGAGCAGGAAGGTGCAACGGCAGAGGCAGCAGGCCGAGGAACTTCTGCGCCAGAAGAATCAGATCGAGGAGCAGTTGTCCTCCGCCACTAAATCCATGCAGCAAGACGCCACTGCTAGGCAAACGAAAGCAGTGGAGGAGAAGATAATGAGAACAGTCCATTGAGAAGCACACGCGTCAGAAGGAAGCCGACGACAGGATGATATCGACGCTCAAAGAGCAACTGGAAATGACCGCAGATTTAAAAGAGAGACTGGAGAAGACTGTCTTGGAAACGAAGATGCAAATCGAGGGCACACTTAAGGAAAAGGCTGAATGTGACAGAAAATGCAAATTGCACACAGAACAGATCGATTCCTTGACCGCTCGCTTGCAGCAAGCACTGCTACTGAATCAGGAGAAAGGCAAGACGGAACAAGAGGCTGTCAGGCTAAGAGATGAAACCACGGTGAAGTTGGATAAGCTTAAGTTAGATCACGATCAAGAACTTATGAGGGTAAAGCTGGAAGCACAACAGCAGGCCCTAAAACAAGAAGCGAACTTGAAGCAGAATTTAGAGAGGAAGGACTTAGAGTTGAAATATGGGCTCGAGGAAAAAGAAACATTAGCTCAGGAACTCAAGATGGTCACAGGTAAATTAGACATCCTTGAGAAGACCAAGGCACAAACAGAAAAGACGATGGTGGAGCTAAAAAATAAAGCGGAGAAGTCAGAATTGGAAAAGGCCACAATGGCCATGGACGCTGCCAAGCAGAAGACATTAATAGACCAATTGAAGGTGCAGGTCCAGAGAGTGGAGGTGGAAATGAAGGCGAGGCAAGTAGCCGAGAGAGAGGGAGCGCGCAAGTGCGGAGAGCTGGAGCAGGAGGTTGCCAGGCTACAGGAGGGTGCGAGGGATGCGGAGCGCCGGCAGAAGAGCGCCGTTGAGCAGGAGGACCTCCAGTCGACTGCAGTGGCAGCAGGAGATGGAGGCCAAGCTGCACCGCAAGGACAGCCAGCTGAAGGAGCTGGGGGCTCAGAGAGATGCTGCGCAGAGGGCGTACGAGGAGGCGATGGCGTTGAAGAGGGACACGGAGTTGGAACTGGAACGGCAAAGGAGACGGGTTCAGGAGGACGAGACGAAGTGGGAGGCACTGAGGATGGAGGCTGTCGGAGCAAATCGTGTGGCCGAGGAAAGATATGCGGAGAATCAGAGGTTGCTGGATGAGGTTTCGCAGCAGAAGCTCACAGTAGAGGTACTCGCATCCCGACTCAAGGCAGACATGGCCAAGTGTTTGGGGTGAAAGAAAAGAGTTGAATCGGCTCGCATTTAAAACACGCCGTCTTTGTTTATACAGTGATGCGGCGTTCTGTATATCACAACACAGATGTCACTATACGTTGAAGTAGTAAGCCAATTTTCAACGGGCTCTAAAATACGGTACTTGAGAGTTTGTCCTCCAACATCGATGAGAAACACGACGTTCATTGTTGCACCTGCTTGCGGCTACAGCATGGATTTGTTTTTATCCAAGTTGAATGGAGAAAACAAACGAGCGTCACGCGTGCTATAATGGCTTGAATTTCTGAATACAGCTCACGTATTCGAATGAAAAAAATATATACATGCTTACATTTTACAAGTTGAACATTTGACAATTTAATCGGATGGTAAAAAGTGTTTTAGTCTCTGGGACCTTTTTGCCAGTATCAAAATTATTGAAAAATAAGAATAGGCTTCGCCCTTTCTGACAATGAAGCAGAAGGTGTTAAGATGTTCAAACACCAAATAGATATCCCGATTGCAAGGCATTGAGTCTGCATTAGCTACACGCACTTGTGGCAAAAGTTGCAAAGAAAACGTGCTCTGATCATATATGCAATTGTCTTTTAAACTACAGCAGAGGCAGCCTTCATGATGGCCTTGTCTCACCAGTGTTAGACCAGAGAACGGCAACAGGCGAACAGTCCAGTAATAAATGTTGATTTAAAGCTTTCGTGACTGCAGGGATTCGTATTATTGGTTCTTTCGGTAAAGTCACGATGATTGCTTGTGTTGCAGTCGAAACGTCGTGAGAATTTGTATTGTTTAATATTTCTATCATTTTATTATTTCCTTTCTACGTGACTTTACCGAAAGAACCAAGAATATAGTACAGTAATAGCTCAAGTTGCGCAGTTATATCTATGGGACCTTTTTTAAGTCTGTGATTACACTGGTCAACAAAAAAAAAACATTTTTTTCTGGCCTGGACTTTTGCAGCTGTTTTAGACTAAATTCAGGGTGCTGATTCCAAATCTGATCTCAGATTTGCTCTATCACATCTCATTTTATGCTATAGGCATACCCCATTTTCATTGATTTTACTCGAAATTAACTCTGTCACTTATGATTGCAGGTTGTTGCGAGTCAGTGACTGCTTTAGTGTTAAAATATGGTGCTGTATTCTTAGGATAGTGTTTTTATAATATCATTTTATGTAGATATCCACATTTATTTAATATTTTTCTTCTGCAATTTTATTGAAAATGCAATATTTGATATCTCAAAAACCTGATGTGATAGACAAAAATTGATGCCAGATATGGAATCAGCACCCCAAAATTACCTTAAAACCGTTGGAATACCTTATGCCAGAAAAAGTGTGTTGACCAGTGTTATCAATCAGTGCCAGGCACACTGGTTCAAAGTGAGTGGGCACAATGTACAGAGTAAGCAACACAAAATACTGAATTATACTAAAGTCGCACAGGATGTGGCAAAGTCAAATCTCTGTTGGTGTGCCTACTTGTTTTTAGGTCAGATACGCACGCAATGTTCATCTTTCAATTTTAAACTACCTGCGTCGAAACAATGTGTTCACGTGCACTCTTCGGGGATTTTTAACTGGCAAGCCTGACACAAAGCAAACGCATTCCTCGTGTTGCCAATCACTTTTTTTTCTAATCAGAGATTATGAAGCAACATTTGTTGAATATACAGTAACACCCCCGTTAACGTCTATTAACAATACATAGGCAAGTTTCCCAAATAAAATGCATTTTTTGGTAAGTTCAATATAACATAGTAGCTATTTTCAATATTTTCCCAAAAATAATCATGATGCCCTCTTGCGAAGCTAGTTGCATACAGGGGCAATACTCTGGTTTTCCGGGAGAAAGCCAGAGTTCAGCTGAGACTCCATGTGTTCTGTTTTTATGCGAGACGGTGTTTACCCCTTCGCACGTGTGAGTTCTCTCTGAATGCTTATAATGCCGATAACACAATATTAGAGAGGTCCACAGAGTTTCGATTTAAAGCTTTCAGTGACTGCAGGGATTCATCGTCTTGGTTCTTTCGGTAGAGTCACGTAGAAGGGAAATAATAAATAATAACAAATACAATATAAAATAATTCTCACGACGTTTCGGCCACAACGCAAGCAGACGCTGTCTTTCCGACAGACCTGTTCTTCATCTGAGGACGGCTGCTTGCATTGTGGCCGAAACATCGTGAGAATTGTATTTTATTATGTTGTATTTTTATTATTTTATTATTTCCATTCTACGTGACTTTACCGAAAGAACCAAGTAGAGGTCCACAGAGCTTGGGCAATTGTTGGCGCCGGCTCGTCTGGAGTCTCTCCTTGCGCCTCTGAGACGTTCTCTCTCACTCGACGAGAGCGAGCGAATACCGTGCAGCGGTGGCACATTACGCGTTGAAAGTATTACCGTAAAGGCCTCCAAACACCATGTGGGTCATGGGGGGTTGTTGGGGAATGTTGGTGAAGAGTTAAAGCCAGCGCTTGGTCGGATTGAACTCAGTTGGCTGGGTTCAGTGTGCACTGGTCCTACCATGCCACTGCTCTACCCCTTGTAAATAGTGGATGAGGAGCATTTTTTTAATCAATTTGTTAAAACTATAAACATTTGTATAAACGTAATGACAACTCCGTGTGCGTCCATTTATAAATACCGTATGGATTATGTTGGCTTTTTAAACAAATGTTGCTTTGAGAATCTTCAAAGAAATGCAGAGGGCCTGAGCATACGCAGGTAGTGTTAAAATGCGAAATTCCATTATTCTAAACATCTAACGTTACCGGCACGTGTTCATAAAAAAACTCAAATGGCCATAATTTACAGTTCTCTATTCTGAAACGTGTCTGACCTAAAATCAAGTGGTGTCTTTTTTAGTCCTGTCCGTTGCCTTTTCTTCTTCTTGGTTTTCACTTCACTGTTGCACCTTGCACTTTCTTCCCTGTTCCCGTTTCTTGACTTTAGTTACTGCGAATTGAGGAGTCGCCGCAGGTGAAATGTGCCCAACTGGTTTGGTGTCATGCGTTTCGAATGTTGCCGCCCAGATTCAGCTTTCCCCGCAGACTCCTGGGTGTTGGCACTGCTGCAAACGGCGCATGACGCTGTGTGTTGTAAATTACTGAAGCTGTGATTCTTGCACACTTCATCTTCTTCTTTATAAGAGTAGCCCTATCCTCTTCAGAAGAAGTGAGGTATGGACAGGAGAACTCCTCTTATCCACAAAAATTTGAGAGTTCTATTACACTAACAGTTGTTTTTTATATTTTACCAGGTAAGGCCCACTGAGCTATGTAGCTCTTTGTCAGAAGCGGCATGGCAACAAATGATAGCTCAACGAAGTGGCTTATCACGTGGACATTTATATCAGCCAAATACTCTAAATGCATGTTTATAAATGTGGAGGTAAAAACCGGAGGACCCGGGGGAAAATCCACATGACCACGGGGAGAACATTCAAACTTCAAATACATAGGCGTCAGGGTTTAGATTGAACCCACAACCTTGTGTATACCAGGCGAGGTAGTTCATATCTCGCCACAGCAGCATCCTTCGAAATTGTGGATCCCAGCTCAATATTGCGTAACCCATTACTCCACTATCCGCAGATAATCGTCAATAATTATAATTGGAAGAATAGGGCTGATTATGATAATAAAAGTGTCCGTAGATCCAAGGTCCCCTGTAGATAACAGGAATTGTGGATAATAGGGAAAACAGATAAGAGGAGTTATCTTATGTTTGTGCTTGAAGCTGCGACTGCTGCACCCTACCTCCCTTCCCATCACGCCACCAGCTCGGCAAATGCTTTGGAAGCCATTGATCACAAGATCGCTAAATGCTAATGCGCTTATTGCTGTTGTAACGTTTGTGGTCACGCTGTACGGATTCGGATATGCAGGCACTGGCACTGAGCGAGTTTTATTCCACTATAAAAAAAACATTTTTAGAAACATTACATTTTGAGTTTCAAGAATTACCATGTACGAGCAACAGTTTTTTACATTTAAATTTCTTACTCACATTTTATATTATTATCATCTTCAGTTCAGACGAATATTAATTTGCTTTACACGTTTGGTTACTATTCATAGATTTGCTCATTAATAACGTTTATGAATATTAAGTGTTTTTTACAAGTGCTGTGCCTGATCCCAAACTAGCCAGTATAATTAACGAAAAGACTGCACTGCATTAACACAGGAGTTTCCATTTCATTAATTTATTTTTCACGTATCAATTATTCAATTCCGTATCTTACTGTACAACATTTTGCTGCTCAATGCCGTTCGACTAACACACTGAGCAGTCGAAAACATAACCACATTTCCCCAAACTAAACTCGCTCTCTTTTGCCCCCGCGCGCAGACGGTGAAAAGAGAGGAGACGGAAATCACGCACAAGATTGAGATTATGCAGAAGCAGCTGAAGGAGGACAGCGTGAAATACCAGCGAGAGCGAGAGTCCATGCTGCAGAAGCAGCGGATCCTTGATGAGGAGAAGGCGCGGCTGGAGAGGACCCTGGAGACGGAGCTAGGCAAGGCCAGGACGCAGCTTGAGGCCGAGGCCCGCATGCGCAAGCAGCAAGAGGAGGAGAATGCTCGCCTGCGAGCTCAGATGGAGGAGACCCTCCGCAAGCAGAAGCTGTACGAGGACGAGTTCCAACGGCGTCAGCGCGAGGCCTTGGACCTGGAGAAGACCAGGTCGGACGAGGAGAAGAAACGCGCCGAGCAAGAGAACAAGGAGCTCCTCAAGAAGCTCAAGAGTCTGGAGGAAGAGACGAAGAGGCAGAACTGAGCAGAAGAAGCTGGAGCTGGAGAAGCTGGAGCAGGAGAGGAAACTTGAGATCCAAAGGCTTGAGGAGCAGAGGAGGATTGAGCTGCAGAGAATTGAAGAGCAGAAGAAGATCGAGATGCTAGCGTTGATAGAAAAGACGAACGCAACCCAAACCAATGGGGAAATCGAAGTGGATAAAGCCAAAACAAATGGAACCAGCAGAAGTTCCACGACCATAGAGACAACATACATGTATTCTGAGATAGAAACACAAAAGGAATTCAAAAATGCTATGATGGAAATTCCTTGTGGACAATTTTCTGGCAAGCAAATGTCAGTGTGGGAGGTGTTGTACAACACAAGTTTGATCAATGAGAATAAGAGAAATGAGCTAATTTCGCAGTACCGAACCGGAAAAGTGACCATCAAACGCATAATCATCATAGTCATTGAGATCATAACCAGGATCACATCATTTAGCTTCGACGGACTGCGTCGCAAAGTGACGCTGCAGGAGCTAATGAGCTCTGGCCTCATCACTCAAAAAACTGCAAATGAACTCGAATCTGGTACGACGTCAGTTGAGGAGGTTTCCCATTCTATCCGGAACTACCTTGACGGTTTCATCGGCATTGCTGGGCTCTACGTCGAGGCAACAAAGGAAAAACTCTCAATTTACAGTGCAATCAAGAGGGGACTGCTCAGGCCTGGCACAGGGCTGGTATTGTTGGAAGCTCAAGCAGCTACAGGCTTCATAGTCGATCCTGTGCGAAACCTGAAGTTATCCGTGGATGAGGCAGCACAGAAAGCTCTGGTCGGTCAAGAGTACCGCGACAAGCTTTTGTCGGCGGAGAGAGCAGTGACTGGCTACAAAGACCCTTACTCAGGGAAGACCATCTCACTTTTCCAAGCAATGAAAAAAGGCCTCATTCTCAAAGACCATGGCATCCGTCTCCTGGAAGCACAGATTGCTACTGGAGGCATCATTGATCCTCAAGCCAGCCACCGGCTTCCTGTGGAGGTTGCTTACAAGAGAGGACTGTTTGATAAAGAAATGAACCAAATCCTGCTTGACCCAAGTGATGACACCAAAGGCTTCTTTGACCCAAACACCGAAGAGAATCTTACCTACCTGGACCTGATGCAGCGGTGTATCACTGACGCAGACACTGGTCTTTGCCTGCTCCCACTCAAAGAAAAGAAGAAGGAGCGGAAGATGTCTTCAAAGTCTTCAGTGAGAAAGCGCAGAGTTATTATCATTGATCCCGACACAAACAGGGAGCTGACAGTTTCTGAAGCCTATCGTAAAGGCTTAATTGACCATGAAACCTACGTGCAGCTCTCTGGACAAGAGTGTGAATGGGAAGAGATTATTACCACCGGTAGCGATGGTGTTGTTACTTCTGTTCTCGTTGACAGACGATCAGGGCGACAGTATAGCGTGGAAGAAGCTATCGCTAAAGGTAGCTTAGATCCGTCAGCCATAGAGATGTATCGTTCAGGTCAGCTTTCTATCACAGACTTTGGTGACCTCCTGACCGGCATGCAGAGCTCCAAGAGCACGAGCAGCATTCAATCAAAGTCATCTTCATTTCCAATGAGTCCGTTGCTCAGCCCTGACAGCACTGACAGCATTTGGAGTGACCCTACAGAAGAATCGTCAGCCATTGGTGGGATCCTAGATACACAGAAGCTCGAGAAGATCTCAGTCGCAGAGGCCATGCGCAGGAAGCTAGTGGACAATTTCACAGGCCAGAGACTCGTGGAGGCACAGGCTTGCACAGGGGGCATCTTGGATCCATTTTCTGGAAAGCGTTACACCATCAAAGAGGCTGTAACAGAGGGTCTCATTGATAGTCGCATAGGTAACATGATCTCAGCATCAGAAAAGGCATTCATTGGGTTTGAAGACCCCATCACTAAGGCCAAGCTTGGCATTTTACCAGCGATGAATAAGGGCTTGCTGACGTACGAGTCTGGGCGTCGCTACCTGGAGGCTCAGTATCTGACCGGTGGTATGGTGGAGCCAGGCAACCCCAAGCGTCTGACACTGGAGGAGGCACTGCCCAAAGGTCTCGTCGATCAGTCGAACATCAAGAAGCTACGCGATGTGGCCACGCACTTCAAGTATCTCACTTGCCCCAAGACCAGAGCAAGGATGTCCTACAAGGACGCCCTGGACCGGTCCATGGTGGATGCAGATAATGGGATAAGGCTCCTGGAGGCCAGCGGGGTCATCTCTACAAGCGGTGGGTTGGGTTCAGCGTACGGCTCCCTGACCAGCTCCAAGCAAGTTCAAGGCAAGGCTCGAGGCGAGGCAGCATCGATCTGGGATCGGGCTCGGGCTCAAGCTTTGGAGGCATCGGCTCCTCTGGTTACAGTTCAGCGTCGTACAGCAGCATGAGCTACAGCGGCTCTGGAGGCTTCAGTTCTGGGAGCTACACACAGCGGAGATACTAGTTGCAATGCACTTAAAGGTTCAGGCACCCGAGAGAGACTGAGGCTCCAGGTTTTGTGTTGACCATGATGTTAGTGTGTGCGATCTCATTGCTGTCAACGGTTACAAGGTTACATTAAAAAGAGAGCTCATTATTTGATGATGATTCTTTTTTAATGAGAGGGAAATTATTGCTGGCCATAGTGGTTTATCACGTGACATGTTTGTCATGGAAGATAAGACCCATATTGGTTAGGGTGCATTTGTAATGAAACAGCATTTACTCCCAGTATAACTTTTTTAACATTAGTAAAACCAGTATTAAATAGTAAAATAGGTATGTTCCTGTTTCTACGGTATAAATTAAGCTATAAATAAGTCAGTATGGAAAAGGGAAATTATAGCATTAAATATTTTACTTGCGGATTCCAAATACCACCATGAAAAGCAATATTAATATGAAATGCTTAAATTATGTTATTCATAAATGGCGATCCATTTTGCATTTTGTATGTTCATTCATTTCTTTAAAACAATGTATGTGCATGGAGGCTAAGCGCAAACCTATATCAATTTAGTCAGAACTCAAAAATTGTTCTAAACACATTTTCTTGATGTAGCTATTGCCTTGAATTATACCACCTCCACTTGAATGCAAGATGTAAATGCAAAATGCGCATCTCATACTTTTCCATGCACACTTAAAATGTTTTCACCTGAATGGTATAAACGTTGGTCAACATATTACGAGATACGTACAAGCTTTTGGAAGTCTTCACCCACATTTCTATTTTTTTACACTACATCCTCACTACGCCACACGGAATTCACTTGCCTGAGCCGGGTGCTCGCGGTGGTGGTATAATGATTTTATATAAAGTATATAAAAAGCTAAACAGTTGCCAATGTCAATTCAATACAAGTGTATAAAATAAAGGTCAATTCAGTCATAGCATGGACATGTTTAAAAAAATATATATTTCACGATTGCTGAGCACAAGGCCTAAATGCCCCAAACACCGAGTGGGCTTTAACAAACAAACATTGTTAAAGTTGTAATGAATAAAATCCGGTTGTGTTTTTGGCTCAGGTTTAAGCAGGCAATTTACTCCATCTCATGTTTTCCAATTCACTTGCTGCGTAAATATAACGGTCACTTAAGCGTCGCTTAAGTGAGAGGTGGTCACAGGTGCGTTACGTAAAAGTGCCCGTTTGTTGCAATCGGCCAGTGAACCAGCAACCAATGGGGCTTCAGGGTGTAATCGAACGGGCTCTGAATTTCCAAGTGGAAATTACAAGACGGTTGAACAATCGTCAAGCACCACCAGGGTGCAATCCTCACGTTGTAAGTTCCACTGCGGTGGCTGTGAACGCTTCGTCGTATATACGATGGGCAGATGCTGAGCTTTCACCAGCGTGGTTCTAAAATAACTGTTAAGGAGTTTTATTAATTTACGGTGGAGTAAGGTACGTCTAAATGAATTATACAGAAGCGTGTATACATGACGTTACATACGGTTATGAATTAGATCCTTGCAATGTTTTAATTGAAACTGGAAAACGCAAGTGCACAGATAAAAGTGACTGACACCATTGGCTTGCGCGTATTTAGGCGCTTTTGCAACCAAAAGCTTCAATTTATTATTTGATATATTTTGTACAAAATGGTTTTAGGGGATGCATGCAGGAATTTTGTTTCTCATTTAAAGCAGATGTTTTGAAATTAAAGTACTTAATCAGACTATATTTTTGCATGAATGCTTTATTGAATAAAATCTCTCCAATGTCGTTTAAATTGTTTTCAATTTTGCTGATGTGCTTAACTGGCAAGTTTGCTTGGGCATTGTTCTATGTATTTCATTTATAAGAGCATGCATGTGTTTTGGTTCCAGTCATATCTGTATTTACTCAGTACATTAACAAATATCTCTACTGCATTCGATGCAATTGTAACCTTTCTTAAATGCTGTTTTTAGCCTTTGACTACTGACCCAACTGACCAAGTGAATGCAGCTAGCATTACATAGGGAAATAGTGTAGAAAAACTGTACTTGTGAATAAAGGTATACATATATCGACTTTAAACGTGTTTTTGTATTTTGTATACATTGTGCGGAAGTTACCAATTTCAAAACCAAGAAGGCCAAATATTTAATTAGTTAGCTCAGATGCGTTGTTAATTTAGACACAGAAGTAATACAGCATCAGGCTATATTAGTAAAAGTTCATGACCAAGTGTTTTATAATTTTTTAGCCTAATGCTAATCTCATAGTCATAACCAGCCCAATACCAACACATACAACATTCATTCCAATCAGTTTTTCAGCTTTCCAGCCCGATAAAATCGAGCAACATTAAAAAATAAAAAATTATTATCAAAAACTCTGCTGCTTGGTAATAACCACCGTCTAAAAGGCAAAAGGCCGATGGACTAAACACATAATACTGTATGCATGCGAAGACAGAACGCAGTTGATGTTGTATGTATGACACCCATCACCCGTTCCGTGCAAGGTGCCGGCCGTTGTGAACGAACACTATTCGCACGCTCGCCTTGCGAGCCAGAAACACGCCGGTTCGATACCGGCGCGTGGCGTGCGAAACCGACGATGCAAAAGTTTCTTAAATTCTCGCCGCCCCCGCTGTGTTGTGGAGCGGTACAACCGGGCCAACCACAGCCCCAATGTGAGTCGTCGGCACGCCGCGGTGGGGGGTTCCCGTACCTGTCCACTGAGCTGAGCGCGTTTCCGCTGGGCGTCAGTGGCGGTGCGGTTCCCCAGAGTCGCCACGAGGTGGCGATGTAACGCATTCGTACTGCCATCAGCCCGCTCAACTAAATTGAAAACTTTTACACCATTGGAACCGCATTTGCCAGTAAAAAATATGATAATTGTTTTTTTACCCTTCTATCTGGCAACAAAACTGACACCTTTTTTACAAGGAGTCATGTTTACATAGACCACAATACCTACGGTCATAATGCAAACAAAAAACATAACTCTGGTCCAACCCATGTGAGACTAGGCTCTAAGGAAAGCTGTCTCGGGTGTGGACCAATCAACTTCAAGGACAGTGCACATTATCAGAGTTATGTTTTTTGTTTGCATTATGACCCCAGGTATTGTGGTCTATGCAAACATGACTACTTGTAAAAAAGGTGTCAGTTTTGTTGCCAGATAGAAGGGTAAAAAAACAATTATCATAAATTGAAAACGTTGGAATTGCTTGACCGGGTAAAGTCAGACTGAGCGATGTAGCTCCTTTATTTTTCAGATTCGATCGAGCCACATGATGTAGCTCAACGAAGTGGCCCATCACGTGGGAATGTATCGCAGCCCAAATACTCTAAACGCGTGTTTCTAAACGTGGATGGGCATCATTTTCACGAAATAGTGCGAAAGAAAAATGATTATTTGTTTGATTGACGGGAAAAAACCGGAGGACCCGGAGCAAAAATTCACATGAACATTGGCATAGAGAAACACGCACACTCCAAATATACAGGCGCCAGGATCGGGATCGAGCTCACGGCCTCCTGTGAACCTTACGAGGTAGTTAACATCTCACCACCGTGGGCACTTTGGGACTTCGTGGGTCACCTCTTCACCATGCATCACATTTTGTCCTGCAAGGTATCTGTGCCACACCGGCACAGCAGCGGGCTAAGAGGCGCTTGTTCTAAACAACTGATTCCGAATCAATATTTATTCATACCGCAGGAATACGATGAGCTAGAAAACTCTTTTTTGCAGGTGACGAATAGTCACAGATGTCCAGGTGGTGTTGTGACGTCTAAAACGGAAGATCAAGAGAGCATAGTTCTTTACCCGTGGGCATGCAAAACCCGACTTTGATCACACCCAATTTTTAAAATGTTTTTGTTGCGCATCCAACACACTCTTATGACTGACAGATGGCGTCCAGTTGGTTGTCGTGGTAATAACTTTAAATAGTTGTCATGGCAACAGCTTAAAATCATGTGCTACCAAAATGTAGATGTTTAGTAAGGAAACCGGATTTTTTTTTGTAAAGGTAAATTACACACGGGCCTTAAGTGTAGTCTCGTCTATTTTTTTTGTCTCTTAAACGTCTAGATATGTATGAACATCAGATGCACCATTTGACTCCAGCCTTGGCCGACCCCACTTGCTTGGTGTGCCGTACGGAAACACGGATGCATCAATTTCAATAGACAATGTCGGGGATATAATTACGGCTAAAACAAACGTCACTGTTGCTTGTGTAATGGGTTCTGGAGACACTTGTAGAGGTAACTTCTTTATTACAATACAACACTCCAACAGTCCTGATACTCTGTTACAGCCTAGGTACACAGCCAAGGGGCTTAACTGTCTGGGGTGCCTGGGATCCTAGCCCCTGGCGCCAAGGGCTTATCTGTCTAGGGTCCCAGAGCCCCCAGCAGCCCCTCTCCTCTTATGGCACTACACTTGTAACAAAAATAACATGCGATGAAGAAATGCACAACATGCACAGGTCCCCCTTTTCATTGTGCAATTGCAAGTGCCAGCACTTCTTTCCATCAAGACCTTCAATAATAACAGTAAACACCCGGGCTCCACCTTGCATGTCATCAAATAGCTGCCTGTGGGCCCGTCAGAATCAGAATCTGCATTCATAGTGGAGGAATTCTATGAAGCTATGAAGCAATTTTTCACAGATGTCCCAGTGTGTGTGTGCTCTCCACAATCCCTAACACGATAACCAACAACAATGTCGTAGTCCAGAAAGTTGGCTTGAGAGTAGGTTGAATGTGGATTAAAACAATACAGTAAATCGGTTCAATGTGTGATCATCTTTTGGGCAGTGCCAGATTAAGCTAGTGCGGGCCTTGTAGCGTATGTTATAAAGGGGCCCTAAATGAAAAAAATACCAAAATTAAAACACTATTTTTTTGCTTGCATAGTCAAGTAATTGTATTTTTTCATTTGCTATACAGCCAGATAATACGACAAATCTCTAACCTAAAACACCCAGTCGTTCATACAAGTTGAAGGCGGTATAGTACTATAGTAATAGAGCAAGTGCAGAATCACTGAACCGGAACTGATAGCTTGAAAGCATTTAGCACGGGGCCCTTGAAAGTGCGGGGCCCGTAGCTACATATGTACCTTTGCTACTAGGATAATCCGGCACTGCTTTTGGGGATATTACAGCATTAAATTATCCCTATAAATTGGATTGTAACCTGTTCCGATATGTCATCTTAAAATACGGCGTTTGTGCCACCCGTCACCGAAGGGACACCAAGATGAAACAAACTCAAGTTTTTTATTTACTTCACAGAGCACTTACAATTCAACGCACTAGAATGCACAAAAGAGTGCCGATGTCAACCGGCGCGGAGTAAAATAGCCACCAACCTCGTTCCCCACAGTCCCCAACACGAATCGGCTACTTGCACCATCACGCCATCACATATACAGCAACAAGCCCCCCCTATCCCCCCTTCCCCGCCTTCATTAATTCATCGCGAGGAAATCCGGATTGTAATTCCGCCATGCATCATGTACAACAAGGCTATCTACTGGACTGTATAAACACACTTTTATAAACGCATGTATACTTTACATAGTGTACAATCAACCTCTATATACACAGATTTACATATATGTATAGGATGCTATTAAACAGCACTCTTATCATCGCAACTATATATTTTGTTCATTCGTCATGCAGCTTTTTTAAAAGACTGTTGTAATCAAGAACCGTCTAACCTTTTTTTTTGGCGACACACTGCGGCACCGATAAAGACGCACATCGAATGTGTTAATGTCGATTTTTCTACCTAAATTTGAGTTCAACGTCCAAGGAAGACTTATTGGCGACTTGTTCTGACTAGCATACTCTAACACAACCTTTCCCTCACCCTAGCAATAATCCCTTCAACTTTCCCAAAGCTAGCATAATTCTACACTTTCATTTGACGACACATTTTGTACGACTGTGATTCACAGCGAGGGCTTCAATTAACTGCGTGATTCAAAGCTATGCTTGCTGCTCTCCAACACTTATCGAATATACAGGGTGCTTGAAAATAATGTTAACTTATATGGGACTATCGTTTTAATGGAAAAAGAACGGATAATAGACTGTAACGTGATAACAAATGTATGTTAATCGCTTCAAAGAGTCTCCACTTGTTCGCCATCATTGTCAACACGTGCCCGGAATCTTCTCCAGGTGGTCTCCAGAGCCCGGAGGCACATTTCTTCGTGCTATTGCTGCAAATTCTCGGAAGTGTTCACATTTTTGTGAAGCACCCTGTAATTTTCATGGATGGCTAACGTGCTTCGTATGTCTTTACAAAAACCCCTGACCTTCAATAATAACACAACAATAGGTCTTTCTAAGTAATCTAATGCCCTTGCTCGTAACATAATTTTTTATTCCATTTGAAAATCTATACGTATCATCTCATGCATTATTACAGGAGAACTCCATTAACCTTCAACCATATTACCCACAATTCCTGTCATTTGTGGGACCATATTACCCACAATTCCTGTCATTTGTGGGACCTGAAAGGTTCCATGCAATGTAGTCATCCGTGTCCCTATTTTTCCTGTTATCCACAATTACCCAAGGTTTTTGTTCCAGTCGTTCACAGATAAGTGGAGGTGAGTGGCACATTCATCCTTATTATCTTAGCCTCTTCGTGGTTTTTCTTTTTTAAGAAAGTAGAAATAAGTTGTGCGCTCTTTCATAAAAGTGACGCAGTGCTCTGGTGTAGATCACCAACCTTAATCGATTTTAATTTTTATGAAAAAATAAATCTAAAACTCCTACTGTACTCCAATGTGTGTTACTAAGCTAGATGACAAAGGGGATCTCACTTGGAACCATGATTAATAGCATATAGTACATAAAAGATGTATGTATTACATTCATGGGCAGCAACATAACGTTATATAGAAACGTTTTTAAGAAAAACCAACAAGAAACATTTTCGTGCATTTTAAACAGGCAGAACAAAATTACAAACGTAATCATCAATACAATTCAACTGCTATGCCGTGATTAAATAAACGTAGGGTTTTAAAGAGAAAATCCCTGCTTCACTAGTAAACATTATTAATCACAAGCGGATGATGGAGAGTGGTCAAGAGTGGTAACAGAGCGGCAGTCAAGCAATGGAATGCATCCGAGGAGATGGAGCAATGAAACCTGTTCACGTGCTGGGTGGATTGTTACATCGAAGAATTTTGACTGGTAGCAATGGCTTGGGGAGGCCTTCATCCAGCAGTTGATTGACCATGGCAGACGATAAAAAACCAAAATATATATATACACCAGGTGGAACAATATATTTGAAAGCAAAAGTGGGAGATTCCTTGTTCAAAAGCTTCTGAGACCTGGGATCGCATTAATGAACCGGCTGATCCATATAAACACAGACTTCCGTGATTGTCCACATTATCCCCATAAAAATAAACCCACAGACCAGTAACCACCGTGTCCTATGCATTGCATCACACAAAACACCATTGCACAATGCATTGCAAATCCTCACTCTAAATGTTGGAGAAATTCCATTAAAGCAATTACATAGAAATATTATTACATTTACAACTTACCCATACCACCAATTCCGTTTTAAAAAAAACGTTGAGGATCAATACAAAAGTAGAATAGATGACGGGATTTTGCGGCGTTTAGAATAAAACATCAAACTATTTTGAGAACAAGCTATTCAAGGTATGCGCACATTATTTTCCAACACAGTAACTACTCAAAACAATGCATTACAGTAAGTATTAGCGTACATATTTAAAGTATCCTCAGTACGACTTTTTTTGGTATTTGTCATAAAAAACTACTGATTTTGCAATATTATATTTGTAACGATATTTTCTATTAAATCAATGAATGTTAAGATTAAATACTGGTTATTGGGAGGTCAAAAAATTACTACTATTATATTATTATTGATTTCAGTTATCCACTTACTCAAGTACTGTGCATAATAGTTCACCACATTTCTATATCAAAGTCCAAAATTAAGTGATGCAAAGAACAGTGGTGGCAGTGTCCCAGTACAGAAAAAATATATATAGAAACAGATGTCGACCAATGACACACGCAACCCTCTTAGTACACCTACGTAGCACTTTCCTTATGTCTAGATCCGTAACGTATTCAGTACTTTTAGATACAAATGGAGGATGTAACGTCCAAGCAATAATGAATGCACATTGAAGACCGGTCCATGTGGCAAAGAGATAGATTTCAGCAACTCACTTTTGGCTCTGTTTTTTTCTTCCCGTTCATTCGTCCTCTATTGTCCAGGTCATGAGGGTCCCCTCCCGTTACACATTTTATGTTGCACATTAGGCCATCGTGCAGTCTGATTCTGTGCTTTAATGTTTTTTGTCGAATTAAAAAGATCAACGTTGTAAAATGCCAAATTAATTATAAACCATGACCAGGCATCCTGAAATAAAATACTTAACTGACAGCAAGATAAAGGTGCAGCCTTTCGATTGATTGCTACTGGCATTAGGGCCTCTACCAACGAAAGAACTCAATCATGTTTCGATATTTTGGTCGACTCGTCAACGCTGGACAGACGTCTTAGAAGACATGAGCGTACCCACACTTTACCCAACCGCACGGGACCTGCTGATCAACCGTAACACTTATACTGCTGCGTGGACCGAGGCAGAGGGCTTTAATAAACTTGCGAGATTGTTTTAATTGCCACGCCGGGAAATTGAATCGAATGGGCGAGCTTTGGAGTGCAAGTCCAGTGTGCTAGCATTACACCACCACAGCATCCCCACCCTCCTATGATACACTGGGCAGTGTGTCACTTTGTTCTGGTGCTAAAGAATTGTGCTTTGGTGCTGTCACACGACAAATAACGTATTCCCACCTTTTTTTAAATAAGATGATCCACACTTAAGAACTTGTGGCTTACGAACAATTGTGGTTTCCACGAGATGATTTCAACCAGGTGCTGTATTTAAAGCCGAGTTGGGCCATATCTTTGTGAAATTTGGCCAACGGATGGAAAAGGAAGGCCTCGCCCGACTTGAGCTTTGAGCAGCTCACTGTTGCTACCCCGTCCAAAATCATGCAGGGAAATGTTCTAAAAATCACACGTGTCAGTTGTATGATAATTGATTGCATAAACTGTCTACTCAAAAATACAAAAACTACCACAAATTAAACATTAGCTGTCCACATGCAGAGAGTGTACATGACTTATAGTACACACCAAAATATAAGAATTGGTTTTCGCCTTTTTTCTGGCAACAAAAAAGGTGTTAAGATGTTAAAACACCAAACTGAAACCTTTTACAAGGAATCATGTCTGCATTAACCACAATACTTGTGGTCAAAATGCAAACAAAAAACATACTCTGACAATATGTGCATTGTCTTCGAAACTGATTGGTCCACACCAGAGACAGCTTTCTTTTTAGCCGAGTCTCAAAACGGTGTTTGACCAGAGGACGCCGTTTTGAGACTCGGCTCATATTTTGGTACTGGCAAAAGAGGTCCCATTAAGTACACACCAAAGCAAATGCTATCATAATTTAAATGCTTGTTTGTAATACACCATAAACATATACCACTGTACAATCGCTGCAACCAGTGCAGCTGGCTAGTATATTATATAAACTCACACACCTGCCCACAGGTGAGGCTGCCAACCTAATCCCCATGGGTGGCATGTAACGCAAGAGGCTATTTTTTTACGCACAATAATGGTCTCCTGAGCAAAGGTGTCACTTTAAGTGCTTATTCGAACGGTTGGAGTGCATGTGTAGATTTTTCGAGACGACGCTGCTAATGCGTCACATGTTCACAACGTAACATTATCAACACATCCCGTCAGCTTGGGTGCACCTGTGCTACGTGAGTTATAAACAGGCTGTGGATAATTGGCTTTGCCTCTCCTTTGAGGTGGATCCATCTCGTGCCCTCGCAACCCTGTAAAACATCATGAGCTTTGGCTATAATCCTCTTGGCATCTTTTGGAATGTTTCCGAAAGCCATCGTCTCTGAGGTTCCCTATCCGAAGATGTTGTTTGTGATGGCGCCTGGCAATGTGTAGAGAAGCAGGGCGATGAAGAGGGCAAAGATGAGGAGGACGAGGGCGGTGATGATGTACCACTTGTAGTTCTTCCAGATGACGAGGAAGAGGGACTTGAATGGATTTGTCAGCCACGAGATAGAAGTTTTGGGGCGACTGCGAGTAGAAGAAATAAAACAATACATCACATCAACTAGAGAATAACAGGACATGGATATTTTTTTTTAAATATTGTCAACTGCTTCAATATAATGACGTTTCAGAATATTACATTGCATTATCGTAACTCTGCATTGCACCAAGGCAACACACACATGCACACTCATACTTAAAGTAAGCGTATCATAAGCAAGCAAACATAATGTGCAAATACTTAAAACGATTGAAAAAAAGGACAAGATTAAAGAAAATAGGCAGGCAATGGGATAGGTACGAAAACACGAATCGCTATAAAGATTATTAAGCAGGGAATAAGGCATGCAAGTGTGAAAGGAAACCCACCACCACTAGGCCCCCAGCAGCTTTTTGACCATGTAGCCAGGCATGTTGTAGATGAAGAGACCGAGAAGGACCAATATCAACAGAGCCACCACGAGTTTGATGATAATCCACTTGTAGCGATGGCAGATGACGTATTTGATGGATTTGAGTGGGTTCAGGAACCAGATGAAAGACGTGTCCGGCCGACTGTCCGTGCCGGCGGTGAGAGTGAAAAGGAGAAGAGAAGTTTTTGTTGTTGTTGAAAAAAAGAGAAAGAATCAAGAAGACTAAACATAGCATCACACATTGCAGCAATACCAAATGCTGAGAGAGTGCAAAGGTGTACAAAATATCTGACGTACAAAATACCTGGCAATTCCTCACTGCTCTTTATACCTAATCAAGCATCGCTGTTGTTCTCTTATCTACCAACTCACCTTGCCCAGCCTCATCGGATGGCTCAGGAGCAGTGAGGGCAGAGTTCATTATAGAGGCAAGGCAGGTGCTCTCCTAAATTGTCAAGGCAACCTGCTAGTATTACTATTGTTTGTCAATTTAGACTGCATCATCATTCGCCTGTCGGCAAGATGGACTGTGAGGTCAAGCAGTTGGCTACACTGAGGTGCCATCCACGTGCTTTTTCGTCTGAGCCACCCTGCCACCCTGTTCTCTGGTTATTTTAAATTTATTTGACATGTGAAAGACTCCTTAAAGATTTGGTCAACGATCCAAGTGCAGGACCCTACTGGAAAAAGGATATTGAGACGGAGGCTTTCCCAGATAAATTGATGTTATTATTACAATGAATGCTGACTACAATCCTGTTTTAATCTAGACAATGACAGTGTGGAGTAGTGGTGAGCGTACTGTGCTCTGAACACGGCAAACCCATGCGTGATTCCCACTCAAGGACCAAGGTTCTGGGCCTCTCCTAGGTGGACTCAGCCTCAAAAAAGTCCTCTGGTATTGTGTGTAAACATCAATACTGGATGTGCGCCGTGCCATCCTACATAGCTGGTCGCGAACCGCATTTGCCCCAGCACCCTACAGGGAATCTTTGTCTACTTTGTCAACTTTGGCTGCTGGCTACCCAAAGTACGTGTACTCTGAGCTGCACCACACGTGTCAGTACTGAACGCCAAGTCGTAAAGCAGCAGGATGTAGAAGCGACGGACTTAGGCTTCTCGAGAGGGTCCGGCTCGCTGCGGCCCAGCCCTGCCGGGTTTTTCTCCGCGTCCTCAGCGGTCAGAAGATGCAGCTCAGCCTCCACCTTCCCCTGCAGGACGCATGCACACAGGGGTCACGCAGAGGTCACGCAGTGGCCACGCAGGGGTCATGCAGGGGTCACGGTGAGCAGAGCAAAAACACAATTCCTATTCGCCTACATCGGCACTCGTCCACTCATGCAGCCTTGCAAACCGTGCAACCGGCCCATGCGTTGGCTCCCGTGGGACTCATATTTGAATAACTCTAAAGTTATTAAAGTCTGATGGAAACGCAAAGAACCGGAGGACGCATCCTCCAAATAACTGACTCATTCGAGCATAATCATGGTGAGCCTCAGCTGTGATCTTGTGAGTGAGGGAGACAGCATGTACAAATGTACTTCGAACTTCTTTTGCACCGTACGTAACCAACCGTGCTAATCCGATAGTGGAAGAGGGAGAAGAAAGGGGTGAAGCAGGAGGAAGACAAAGGAAAGAGTGGGATGGCAGGCAGAAAAAAACACGAGTGGTAGTCAGATCTGAAGCAAAAAAACGCCATTAATACAAGAGATTAGTTGGTGATTAGAATATGCCAAAAATAATTTTGAATCGATTAATCATGATTGTCATAATTAATCAATCAAAATGTGTTCTATATATACTGTATATATATCTGAAATTACGTTTGTATTTTAAATAATTCCACAGCCATAGCACTTGATAATTACTTATTTTTAAATCCTTTATATTAAGTTCACTTGCTTGCTTGCGCGCTTACGACCGTGCAAATCTTTCGGTCGTTTTTTAACCCACTTCCCGTGATCCAATCGAGCTGACATTTTGCACACAGACTCGTTGTGCGTGACTATTTTCGTGAAAAAATTTTTCCAAAATTTTCCACTTTTAGGAAAAAAAAAATCATATTTTATTTAAAACACCAATGTGATAAAAATGAAACTCTTACTCAAGAAAACCAGAAATGAATAATAAAATAAAACCGATGCCACGCATATAAAGGATTTATAGTGAAAAACTTTGTTTTTACGGGTTAATTTTTAATTATTAGTGTTGGACATGACACACATTGGGCTAGCAATGAAGTTGGAGTAACTTATCCGTTAAATCCACGTAACGGTCAGCAATGCATAGTGGTCTTAAAGATAATTATCGAGTGTTTACACAAGGCTGGGTTAAGAGGGGCGACACCTTCAACCTGTGCATGGTCACTGCCGCGGAATTCATAACGGACGGTGGCCATGATGGCCGGGTGAGCGAGGAAGCTACATTTCACGTCTAGAGCTCTTGAGCTCGTACTTGCTGAGCGAGATAGCCTTCAAAATGAATCCAGGCACCAATTGCAAATCTAGCGAGCTGACCGGCTCAGCCCAGTCGGCGATGATTGCACTCATAATTTCCTTTAGCTTTTGTTTTTCACTTGCTTTTCAATATTCCAGCTCTGAGAACTTCATTCATTTGGTTTATTTGATCCACATGCCATACACTTCTCTACAGCACAGGATGTGAGAAGGAGCTACGTCCACTTTCTGTATGCAATTTTGAAAGGACATCTCTTCTACTCGTAATACCGCACAAATTGGAATCTGAGAGGGAATTGATAAAACAAAGTAAAACAATACTTTGTAAAAAAAGACTCGGTTTTACCCGTTCCGGTAATAAAACAGGAGGTGTTAAGATGTTCAATCACCAAATAGTTACCCCTTATTACAAGGCATCAAGTCTGCATTAACCACACATTTTTTCCATCATTTTGACACTGGCATAAAGGTCCCATAGATATACTTGATCAACCAGAACTTTAAACACTTTGATACTTGCATTGTTTTTGTAATATTCGCCTTTTGGCATTCTCTAGTCTTACACTGGTGAGACAAGGCCATAACGATGGCTGTCTCTGGTCTCGGCCAATCAGTTTCAAAGACAATGCATAAATAATTATCAGAGCATGTTTGTTTGCACGTTTTGCCACAATTATGTGTTGTTAATGCAGACACGATGCCTTCCAATGGCCACCTATTTGGTGTTTGCACATCTCAACACCGCCTGTTTTATTTCCAGAAGGGGTAAAGCATATTCTTATTTTTTCATCATTTTGAAACTGCCAAAACACGTTCCTTTGGAGTGGGCAGGTAGGAACTTGGTTGGACAGCGCATTCGTGCACGACAGAAAGCTCGCGGTCACGTGACGCACTTCAACCAATCCGGGAGTGTACATGTTTGGGAGGGGCTATGCACGACAGACAAATCATCCCTGGTGGGCAGTGTGGAACTGTTGTTCCTACCTGTAAAAAGGTCCCGTAAATTTAAAAAAGAAAATAGACATATATACGAACGCCGTACCGTGAGCTCCTGTTCGTCGTTCTCGTCGCGGGAGACAAAAGGCCACCAGCCCTTGACCCGTTTGAGCTTGAATATGGAGATCATGGGCACCGAGCCGTCCATCTTGAGCATGTTCAACGAGCACTGCTTGGCGGACTTTGCTCCTCGTGGGAAGCGGTTGAGGTCCAACTCAATGGCACCTGGTCGTGAATGCACAACGGTCAAACCACTGCAACAATATCGTACAAGACGCGGGCATGGAGGTCTCCAGTTTACCCTCGTGAACATGCGCAGCGAGTGAGTGATGTCCGTCAGCCTGTATAGAACGTGAGCGGGAAGTGTGACGAACACGCTCGGCTTCATTAGTCTCCACCTGTGCGTATGTTTGCACGTTACACCTGGAACAAATTTTATTGTGAGTCGTCCTCGAGAATTCCCAGGTCCGGTTAAGATCCGTAATGCAAATCATATGTGTGTATGGCCTGGGATTGTTGAATTCAGGTTTGCTCTCACAGAGACATTCGAACACATACAGAGGACTAAAAGACAAATACCCCCCATATAACCTTAACAAACTATTGGGGAAAGTGCTGTTAGCAAGCATCAATGAGGGCCACCACAAGGTACTCATTTGAGGCTGAGTCAACCTAGGGGAGGCCCAGGACCGAATCAGATAATTGTCACTGGTGTTGGCCATGAGCAAATTATCGAACCCGGGCTGCTTGGTTCGTAGCACAGTGCCGCTAACCACTACACTCCCGCCCCCCACACAACACAAAGACAGAAACACACAAACAGAAACACATTCACCCAAACCAACACACCGACACACACAAATGTACATTCACACACACACAAAACCGCACATATACAGAACCACACACAGAACCATCCACACACACAACCGCACATACAGAACCACGCCACACACACACAGAACCACGCAACACACACACAGAACCATACACACACAACCGAGCATACGCACACACAGAACCACGCAACACACACACAGAACCACGCAACACACACAGAACCGCGCAAACACACACACAGAACCACGCAACACACACACGCAATCGCACATACGCACACACAGAACCACGCAACACACACACAGAACCGCGCAAACACACACACAGAACCACGCAACACACACACAGAACCACACAACACACACACAGAACCATACACGCACACAAAACCTAGCACACGCACACACAGAACCGCGCAAACACACAAAACCGCACGTAACCACGCACGGAACAGCACACACACGCGCGCACACACAAAACCACACACGCGCGCGTGCACAGAAGCACAAACGCCGTAGCAGGGCCTCACCAAGAAAGTCGTCGGCCGAGAAGTGGTCGGCGTCCCACACCTGCAGAGTGAGACGCGCCGGGATCTTGTACTCGGTCTCGTCCCACGAGAAGAGGGACTCCTTCTTGGAGATGACGATCTTCTCCTCCGCCACCAGGTAGTCGAAGGGGTAGATGAAGCGCCAGTTGAAGTTGCCCTCGCCCGTGAGCGAGTGGTAGTGCACGTCCGTATCCTGCTTGTCCTCCTGCTGCCCCTTTAGCCAGCTGCGAGCGAGCGACGCGGATGAGTTTGGACAAACACCGCGAGATTCCGTGGTGTTTGCGTGCAGTAGGGGGACACGAGGTTAATTGGCTTCTTTACGGTGGGTTTTTTGCATATGCCCATGCTGTGTGCCTCTTCTATTATTGCGTACGATGGCAATATGTTCAGGAGCTGATCAATGTCAATGCCGAGATCTGCTAGCCACGTCAAGAGGGCTTCAGCAGAGAGAGGGAGTTCGTGTATGCTAGTATTTAATTTATTATTTTCTCTTTATATGTGACTTTACCGAAAGAACCAAAGAGTAATTCCTGCAGTCACGAAAGCTCCAAATTAAGTATAGAGTTCGTGTAGCTTTGCTGTTCCTCCCCCGTTGAAGGAGGGCAGACTGCAGTGGTATATCATATCGACTATAGTACCGTATGGTAAACCACTGTAGCCTGCGTGTACCCTGCATTTTTTCCATTGTCTCTCTTGTAAATGTTGTCTAAAATTTATAATAATGCATTAATGTGGCCATACACCTCCCCATTCATCAAAATTATATGAACCTTGTGGCATATATATTTAAGCATTGGTATACGTATATGCATGGGTTTACTCATTTGTGGATACAGTAAACAATTGTCCATGAATATAGTCTGTAATTATATCTGTGTTACATGCCTATGTCATGAAGTATGGTGAAACACGACCAACATAGTGTTAGGGAGGGCTTCGCAATAGAATTGTGAAAGGGCTGAACAATATTTTGTTTTATGATTAGACAAACAAAATTCATTTTCCTCCCCTTGTTGTCCTAAAACTTAATAAAAATTAAGCAGTAACAAATAAATTACGCTGACAATTATATCTGGGCATTGGTAGCTATAAATAGCAGTGGTAACAGTCTACATATTAAAAAAAACACATTTAACGGCACTTGAAGTGTGGTCTTCCAGCACTGATTCTCAAGCGTTTGCGTGGCACTGAACACATCATTCATTTAGCAAATGGCTTTTAAAAGCAATAAAACTGTACAGCAATTAAACCGTACAAACAACTGTCTGTCATTGAAACACTGGTTTTGAATTTTGGTTACTTGGATATGACCATAAATACCATATACTGTACTAAGACTATAGCTGCAATGCTGAAGTTATAATGATTCATGCCAAAAGTGTACATGAGTTATATTTTAATTCATTACTAGGGATAAAATAATGTGGCTTTCATTTCAACCCATTTTCACAGCACCATGATGATCAGTGCTGATCTCAGTTCTAGAGTTAACATCCCGACAATGTGGGATAATATGTACATTATCTAAGGTGTCACTTAATTTAGCCACTGTCACTTTAACAGCAGGGTAATTGTACATTCATCTATAACTATTCCATCCCTCTTTAATAAAATACTGTCCAGACAAATAGAAATCTGTTAAATATCCTTACACACACAATTGTCTTATGTTATACAAATATATATAATACTGCAATTGCTAATGTTTTAGATGGCCATACTATTGCTAGCAGTCTTCGCGTGGAAAATGAAAGGACTAGCGGTGTGTCAATGAATACATCCGAGTACAGCTTTTACAGTCAATGACTGAATTCAATATCTGAAAAACTAGACTATAAACACCAGGATTCCTCCTCCCCCGAGCGATTATGTCGAATGCACAGCTCACAGCTTGAGAAGCAATGCTGCCAGAACCCATTAAGACACACGACACACGGCTCCCCACGATGTTATGGGCATGCTGGGAAGCATGGGCCAAATGGACAGGCTCAGTAAAGTCACTGCGATCGCAACAGGAAATAATCACAGGCAAAGGGGCAGTCAGTGCAGAGAAGAAAGTGCATATGGGCATGTGGCACAGTTTGTGCGCGTTGTGTAGCAAATAGGGGATACAACCAGCATTATTGGGACACTGCAATTTGAAATGATTTCACATCATTAACTTTACAGTGTAGTCGTTTCCCAGGGATGTGAGAGACTCCAGTGTAGATTTTCGCTGTTGTGCTCTATAGGTCTCTAAACGTTTTCCGGTTGTACAGAGTGTAGTTCAGCATGATGTCCGACGTTTCGGGATGACGGCAATATGTTCAGGGGCTATTCAGTTCCTGAAGAAGCTCCGAGCACATGCAGCGACACTTCGGGCATCACACAGAACTACACGCGGCTGAAATGTAACTAACTACGTGACTTTACCAAAATAACCAAAGAGTATGCCAAATGTATGTTTCAATAACAAAAGGCCATTCCAGGGTCAAAGAAAATTACTGCGAGCATTGCATTACAATCTGATGATGGACGATCATGGTCACAGCAGCAGAATGCCATGCCAGTTTTCCGAAAATTGCCGTGACTTGTCAGGAAGGAAAGGGACGCAGGAAGATGTGTCCATGCCAGGGGAGGTGGTGTCCAGAGCAATACTGGACACTTTCACAGAACGGTTTGCACTTGGCATGGCACAGGGTTCATGGGTTCCCAGCAGAAATCTGCGGAGGAGCTGATTGATGTACACTTTGCAAGGTGGATTATTATGGTTAGTTTTAACTGTAAAGGAACAGGCATGCATACTGCACACTTTGTTTTGGCAGTGACTTTCAATTATGAAGTAGAATGATTGATACTGGAAAGCGAATCAAAATGATTTTCGACTAAGTTTCATCCTTCCGCAGATTTCTTTTGGGGAGGGTCATACTCTTGTGAAGAAGAATGGTGTCAGAGAGAGACCACAAGTGCAGAGACAATGAGTTCACGTACAAACACAAAACATGAATTTGCAATCGCATTCATAGACCGCAACTGCACATTTAAAGTGACACTGTATACTCCTATTCAAATTGTTAAAGATACACTTAGCGGACCATACTCTATTTAATGTGACTGAAATAACGACTGTGTTTATAGTCACAGACCATCTCATGTATGCTTTGAATATATCGATAATTCTAATGGGCAACAAATATTACTTCTAAAGATGTCACGCATTGTAACATTTGCCAATTGTTTTTTCCCCCCATAACACGTGATGTAAATACCGGCAAATAATTGGTGATGGAAGCGATAGAGAGAAATTAAAAACAGTTGAAAAATATATATTAGTCATATAGCACAGGGCACCCAATAATGCTAATGGTCAATGTGACCCATGCATATACGCACGTGGGATATTTTGTTCGTTTTGTTGTCGCAAAACAAACAGGAGTCTCGATTTAAAGCTTTCGTGACTGCAGGGATTCGTCTTTTTGGTTCTTTCGGTAAAGTCACGTAGAAGGGAAATAATAAAATAATAAAAATTAAACATAATAAAATAATTCTCACGACGTTTCGGCCACAACGCAAGCAGCCGTCCTCAGGTGAAGAACAGGTCTGTCGGAAAGACAGGTCTGTCAGAAAGACAGCGTCTGAATGACGCTGTCTTTCCGACAGACCTGTTCTTCACCTGAGGACGGCTGCTTGCGTTGTGGCCGAAACGTCGTGAGAATTGTATTTTAGTATGTTTTCATTTTATTTTATTATTTCCCTTCTACGTGACTTTACCGAAAGAACCAAGAAGATAAACAGGAGTCTGCTATTTTGCATCCGCTTTCAAGTGAATCAGTGGACAAGCCTGAGGTGGCACATTCCACAATAGGACAAAAGCATACAGCGTCTCTTTCAAAGGCGAGGTTGCCTTTACCCTCGCACGTAGATATCCGACATCTTCTCTCCCGTCATGAAAGCATCGTCTTCCAAAATCACCTCGTCGGTGTTCCAAATGATTATACGCAGCTCATAGCTTCCAGCGAGAAGGCGTTAAGAGGGCAGAGGAGAAGAGAAATCAAGAAGGCGAAATGTATAGCGGCCACGGGGAGTGGCGGAGTGGCGGGGCTGTACGTACCCGCGCACGTAAATATCGCTCGAACGCTCGCCTGTGAAGAAATTGTCGTCCTCAAGCGTAACCTCATCCGTGTTCCATATCACAACCTTGAGCACGTAGCTGTGGGGGGGGGGGGGGCGGGTGTGAGGGGGTGGGGATCGTGTCGGTGGGCAGGGAGGGAGGAGGGTCAGCAGAAGTGTCCCAGCAGGCAGGCACGAGGGGCATGGTGGTCGATGATGTGGAGTCGAGGCTGTCGCACACGTGAACTTACAACATTGCCGTCTCGCTCGTCAAGGTGGGCGAGAGAAGAGGAAAGGGAGCGACGTTAATTATGAATGTTCACAGGTTCACACACGCCCGGGGCGTTTGTGGTGCACACACACAAGTATGGCAATGCAGGGACCTGCAAAACATCCAGGGCAAAGTGCTCAACCAATTGCTGAATAATTGCACCCAGTATTATGACAAGTGTCTCATTTGACACCATCAGTAATACAAGGGCACAGGTACACCTCCCCTAAAACTAAACGACATTTTTTTTTATTTTACCAGGCAAGGCCCACTGAACTATATCGCTCTCTTTCGGAAGCGACCTGGCCACAAATAATAGCTCAAAAAAGTGGCTTATCATCTTGATATTCCTAACAGCCAAATACCCTAAGCGCACGTTGATTCTAAATCCACGCGACCACGGGGAGAACGTGCTGACTCCAAATATACAGCAACAGGCGTCAGGGTCTGGATTTAACCCACAACATCCTGTATACCAGGTAAGGTAGTTAACATCTCACTACCGTGGTGCCGTTACAAGACATGTGGTTTGCCACCAGAAGGGTGATCTCAGCACCCAACCAGGGGTCAACTCAGGCCTTCATTTCTCCTGGGTAATTAAAATAAGTATCACTTTTGTCAACGTTAGTCGTCCTACGGATGACTTTCCCCGGCCACCGGCAGCCTAGTCTCGTTCCAGTTCTTGGTTCTTTCGGTAAAGTCATGTAGAATGGAAATAATTACATAATAAAAATAAAACATAATAAAATAATTCTCACGACGTTTCGGCCACAACGCAAGCAGCCGTCCTCAGGTGGAGAGCAGGTCTGTCGAGAAGACAGAGTCTGAATGACTCTGATTGCGTTGTGGCCGAAACGTCGTGAGAATTATTTTATTATGTTTTATTTTTATTATTTTATTACTTCCATTCTACTTGACTTTACCGAAAGAACCAAGAAGATGAATCCCTGCAGTCACGAAAGCTTTAAATCGAAATTTAGTCTCGTTCCTGCTCAATAAATAAAGTGAAAACATGTCAAACATGTAACAGGTCGTGTTTGCTTTGTGTGCACTATATATACTAATGTGTACAGCACTGCGTAGTGTTTATTGCGTGCATGGGCCGTGTGACTGGAGTACAGCATGTGTACTGAGTATGTGGCCTTTGTTGTGGTATGTATGAAGTGCACATTGTGTACTGTGTATTGATTGTGTTTATGTCGTCTAAACGCAATGCAGCTGCTGTGTACGTAGATTTCGATTTAAAGCTTTTGTGACTGCAGGGATTCATCTTCTTGGTTCTTTCGGTAAAGTCATTCTTCACATGAGAACGGCTGCTTGCGTTGTAGCCGAAACGTCGTGATAATTATTTTATTATGTTTTATTTTTATTATTTTATTATTTCCCTTCTACGTGACTTTACCGAAAGAACCAAGAAGATGTGTACGTAGAGTTTGCCATATGTGTGGATGGATTGTATGTACTGTATATGTAGTGTACACCGTATAATACTTAGCGGCTGATGCTTTGTTTTGTCGATGCAATGTATCTGTAGAGTAAAAGCAAATGCTAGCACGTAGGATAAGATATGTGTATGTAGAGTGCTGTGTGTGTGCGTCTGCTATATATGGCTAATTTTGGTTTGCAGTGCATGTGCTGTGCACATATGGCATGTGTAATGAGCCTGTATTTTTTATTCATGTAAACACCGCGCGTGTTTGCGAGGGTTGTTTTGTATGCGAAAAGAACATTGGAGTGCCACACAAAGGCCTGTGCACGTGCTAAGGAATAGAGGACTCTAATGTGTGAACCAGGGTCGGCAACCAACATAAGAAGAAGAGCCAATTTTTTTTTTCGAATTCGGTACAATCCTCAATATTTCAAGAGCCGCAATGCACGTGATTGCACACGTACATTACGTCACGAAGCAGTCCGTAAGAGATTAACCAACAGATTCACAAAGCCAAAGTGAAGTGAATTTTCTGGTTTGGGAGTTTCATATCTCTGCCATCCGCAAACCCTGGAACTGGGTCAGTGATTTGCAAGCGTCTATCGTCTCACCTGGTGTCACATTTGTGGCATTTATTTTTCATATGTTAAATAAGCAATAAGCAAGGTCGAGTGTGTATGTGTGTGTTGATGTTGCATGCAAGAAGTGTTTAGGTTGAGTGTTTTTGTGTTAAGTATGGCATTGAGCCAGCATATTTGGAATTAAAATCCCTGGTACGTTCTAGATTTAGCGCTGATTAATATTAAAGTCTCTCCAATGCCTAACCACGAAGCTGGCTTGGCAATATAAATGTCAACGTACAAATACTGCCACTCATTGCACACATGAAACCCAACAACGTCTAAGCTCTGATGCATAGAGATTAAAGCCAAACCCATAAAAAAGGGCATGACCAACATGGGAAGCGTTCTATCCACATTGTATTAACCTGCAAATAGAATTCAATAAGTTCATTAAAAAAAAATCCAATTGAAATACTCTGTGGTTATTTCGGTAAAGTCACGTAGGTATAAAAATAAAACAAAAACATATATCATGACGTTTCGATCGGAACACAAGCGGTCGTCCTACGCGAATTTACTAAAAGAACCAAAGAGTATGGATTCCTGCAGTCACGAAAGCTTCAAATCAAGTCAACTTCACTAAAAAACTAATTGTTGAAATGCCAAAAAAGCACCGATATAATTAAATTTCTTAAACCCCAAAGCTTCAAAACGAATCAATTTGCTGTCAACTGGTTATAACACGTGTCACGTGTGCTTAGCCACTGCAGGCTCTTTGAGCTCAAAGAAAACACCCCTTCTAAGGTGAGTTCTAACGAGTATTTGGACACCGCAGATCCACGCAGACAACGCAGACCTCTTGGGTTTGCGTGGAGAGATGTCCACGGGTGGCCCTGGGTGCGGCATGTCCTTCGGAAACATGTCCACCCACATTTCCAGACGGCCCTGCAATGGCGCAAAAAAAAATCAATTTCAATTGAGGCCCTTTAACAAGTAGGCATTATGAATTTGAGGCCCTGTCAGGGGGCGATGCAGTACCTCAGTCAGAAATGCATTCATTCCGGATTTCTGTACACCAGCGCGTCACTCGTGATGTTAATGGAGGTTCATACACCAAGGCGTACACCAATTGATTTTCTGTGATGTCACCACTGAATGGAACGTAACGATAACGCTTGTCGCACACGTAATTCCATTTTCGATGAAGACGCAACGCGATAAACCGACGTATCTTTTGGATACATACCTCGGCTTTATGAATGCTGGGCTGTGCGCCATCACGAATGAATGAGAATGAGCTATCATCTGTGTCTAAAAATCGCGGTCAGCCACTCTGTTGGTGAGGCCACCGCATTGATGAATGCAATCACGTGGAGGTTATGTCACAGCGGGGCGATAATGGAATGTTTGACCACAACTATAAAGTCTGACAGCCCATGAAAGGAAATGTATTTTAAAAAATGCTACATTTTTGGGGGTGAGGGGGACGGGGGGATCGGGTTACATCTTCCTGTACACCAGAAAGCAATTAAGGGCTTGAACCGAAGAAAACCTCAGACCCTTCAACTCGGCATGTCATATGCCATGGAATGTGTTCATAGTGTGGGTGAAGGGCCTGGGCGTGAATGTGGAAGGTGCTCACCTGCTCAATGCCAGCCTTGTCGGGGTGCAGTAGAGGCCGGGTCTCCACGTGCTCCGGTACCAGCCTGCAGCCCACACGGGCAATCTCCTCCCAGCTGTGCAAGACCTTCAGTGCCAGGTGCTCCTCCGTCTGCTTCTTGTGACCTGCACCATTGATGAATACGTCATGGCACTGCAGCGAACGCTCTACTCACCAACGCGCGGGGGCAGGTTAGGGTTCCAGTCCTTCTACTCCACACAGCTATCTCCTTCTTACACAGCTCCCTCCTTCATCCACAGCTCTCTCCTTCATCCACAGCTTCCTCCTTCACAACTCCTTCCTTCATCCACAGCTCACTCCATCCACAACTTCCTCCTTCATCCACAGTTCCCTCCTTCATCCACAGCTCCCTCCTTCATCTACAGTTATCTCTGATATATGCAGAGTCTCTATCTATCCAAACAACAATCAGTGGGCATGTTCTTCCAAATGGTGCAACCTCAGATGATGCCTCTGATTTTATTAATCAAAAAAGTCACGATGATGATGAGGATGATTACTGGGCTGGGTTAACCAGGCAAGGGATCGGAATCCTTTCAAATCTTTTGGTGTGGTTTGTTTTTCTGAATGATTTAAAGTAATAGTGGCACGATGTTAACTACTTCGCCTGGTATACAGGAGGTCGTGGGTTCGATCCTGACCCTGTATATTTGGAGTTTGCATGTTCTCCCTGTGGTCACGTGGATTTACATCCGGGTCCTCCGGTTTTTCCCAAACAAACACATTTATAAACACGAGTTTAGAGTATTTGGCTGCTATACATTTCCAAATGATAAGCCACTTCGTTGAGCTATCATCTGTGGCCAGATCGCTTCTGAAAAAGACCTATATAGCTCAGTGAGCCTTACCTGGTACAATAAAAATTGCTTTTTAGTTTCAGTTTCTCACCGTTGTCATCTTCCATCTCAGTGGGGCCATTGAAGATACGGTTGGCCACCTTTACCCGGCCACCCGGCCCGTAGTGCGGCCCGTCCACCTTGTTGTCCTTGCACAACTTGGCCAGGATCTGTGTCGGCTTCATGGGGTCGCGCCACGTGTTGTAGCCGTGACTGCAGACAATGCGCGAGGGGAGGGGAAAAGAGGTGCATTTATTTCCCATGCTGCAGTCTACATTATAGACTGCCAGTACACTCACCGAGGTTAAGAACCAGGCTACAGTCTACATTATAGACTGCCAGTACACTCACCGAGGTTGTCTACATTATAGACTGCCAGTACACTCACCAAACTTAATAACCAGGCTACAGTTTTGCCGATGCGACAAGATCATTGCATGAGTCCATATGACTCGACACACGTTAACCCCCACGCAAAGGTCACATTCGCTAAAATCCGTGAATTAAAGACGAATGTCGCCACTCACACGGCGTACTGCTGTGCGATCCCGCACGTGGCACGGTGCCGGCTGTAGTAACGGTTCTCGAGGTCAATCTTCGTCTCTCCAATGAGGTCATCCATGCCCACCAGGTCCCAGTCCATGACCTGCACAGTGAGCATTGACTCCATGGGGAAGGTGGCCTCGATGTCAAAAGACCTGGAAACAGCAAAGTGATCACATCATGCTTACTGCACATTGCCTTTCCATTAGATGAACAAATACATTTGAGACCGTACGTAGCCAACCGCGCTCATCAGAGGTGCGGGAATATCACTTGTATGGTAATAATAACGCAGGGTGTATTGATGCATCACTTCATTGATTGATATTTATTCTTAAGCCAATGCACATGTAAAAATCAACGGCTTTTTTAATTAACGTGTCGTATATAATGGGTTCACCTGAACCTTCCAGCCACGAGAGGCTGCTATACCCTTCACAATGTAAAAAAAAAATATGGTTATTGAATCAAAATGTCACAACGAATTGTGACAATTCATTTATTTACTACAGAACCAAATTGCTACTCCTCGAAAATTGTGCTGTTACAATGTCAACGCTTGATAAAATTGCTCGCCACTTTAAGGATAACCAACACTGCATTGACATCTTAAACGCTATAACTAATGGGATCAGGTGGATTGAAACCGCAATTGGCATGACAGACGTCACAGTAACATGAGCACGTACTTTCCAAAGATGGGGTTCAGCTGCTTGGAGATGTAGTTTTCATTGTCCTTCACCTCGGTCTTGCCCAGCTTGATCACAATGTACGGATCCGCCTTCCCATTGATGTCAGCCGGATGGAGGTCAGTGGCCTGGTTGCCAGATGAGCGAACAGAACAAATACGGCACAATATTATGTTACAGGTGAAAGTGAAGTCGGAGCCCCGCAAATGTCTCGTCTCCTGCCACTGCTGGTGGAAAGGCTTCCATTAGAAGGAGCTCTGGAGAGGCAAACTCGAGGGTAATTCAGCCTACTCTTTCACACTGGCTAGACGTCACGGAGGAGGAGGGCGTACCCACACTTCACTCCACACACACACCACCTGCCGATAGACTGTGGTGCACCCATGTATGCTGCTGGGTGGACAATCGTGGCCAATCGACCACTGATCATTTTTAAAAGGGCGGAATGTTGTATATATAGGCCTTTTTCCAAAAAAATATATTAAGAATAATTCGGCCAATATTTTTTTTCTCCATGAAAGGAGCATGAACAGGCGACCTCAGGATTGCAAGTTCAGTGAGCAAACCATTGCACCATGGCCACATCTCCAACATTATTGGCAGGTTAACTTGTACTTGTCAAACAAATGAAAATGATAAGGGTGGCCAACTTCAGTGGATTTTTCTCCGAGTCCTCTGGTTTTTCCCTCCACATTTAGAAACGTAAGTTTAGATTATTTGGCTGGTGTAAATTTCCACATCATAAGCCACTTCGTTGAGCTATCATTTGTGGCCAGGATGTTTATGAAAAAGATCTATATAGCTCAGTGGGCCAATTGTGGTAAAAAAAACTAACTAACACCCAAGTGAGTTCACTCAGTCAACGCCTCTGAAAGTCTGGTGAAAGCGATGGTTTTCCCGCATGCAGTGGACTTGACGGTGACAAAAAAGCGTCTGAAGCAATCCACCACAAATCCCCCCGTGAAAGTGGGCAATATTCACCTCTGAAGACATCGGAAAGTATCCAAGCCATGGTAAAAATGTCAATCGTTTGAGGGAAAAAAGCCCAAATGGGAGCAGCCAATGCGAAGCCTCAGCAGCAGACCATGCTTTCCCCACCTGATGATGGACGCTTGTGTTGCGCCCGACTCGTCGTGATTTATTTTATTTTTATACCTACGTGACTTTACCGAAAGAACCAAAGAGTATGGATTCCTGCAGTCACGAAAGCTTCAAATCAAGATTGATGCGAAGCTTATTCGATGGCCGCGTACCGAGTGGCCAAAGTGGTGTCCTACTCGGCACTTACTTTTTACAGCTGTTCTCTCGCCAGGTATGGCGAGTTTACTAAATTAAGTGAGCACATTAGTAAGGAAGTTTGTTTAATGACCAAAATGTAACAGCTATTGTCATCGGCCACAATGATAATGCATCAACCATCGACCAACTGGTCGGGATCGGTAGCACTGACTTGAAAGTACAGTTGTGTTCTCCTATAACGCGGTAGTTCCTGAAGAACACCGCAGTATGAAAACATTGCATTATAATAAACAATATAGGGTAAAGCACCAGACGAGACAACATGTGAGATGCGTATGTAGGCCAAAAGCATCCAGCAGCATCCCGTCTTGTGTGACGCTACATCGAGGCAGCTGTAAGTCAGTTTACACTGGTAGGAACCTCCTGGTTACACCAGCCCACAGGGGATTATTGTGTCCGTCGTGCAGGGAGGGCCTTGGTGGGGAGAGAGAGGCTGGGTGGGGAGGGGAGGGAAGGGTGGGGATGGTCTGGGTGGGGAGGGTGGGCAGGGGCTGGGTGGGGAGGGTGGGGCTGGGTGGGGGTGGGAGGGGTGGGGCTGGGTGGGGAGGGGCTGGTCACCCCGTGGTGCTCTTATAAAACGCAACGTTTAACCTACTCACGCCGGCTTGTGCCCGCCCTCACAGTCAGGCATATTTGCGGAATACACCACGCCGCCGTTGACCCTGGCCATTGACCGAGCAACCCAACGTTCCTACCAGCTCCCTCCGCAAGAATGTGTTTTTTACTCGCGTGAAAATAGTTCTGTTCACTCAATCACGTTATCTACTATTCGCATCCGCGTTATAAAAAGTCTGTTCCCTAAGACGTTCATCGCGTTATATCCAATTCGCGTCATGAAAAAACACGAGTTATAGGAGAACAGACTGTAAGGCAAACGCTGCAGCAGTTTATCCTAAACACTGTTCAGAAAAGAAAAGTGGGCTCAGGCAGGACACGTTACGAGAAGGTCGATGATGGTTGATGGTCGAGAATAATAAAGGAGTGGCAAACAGCGAAAGAAACGTGTCCGGGAGGATGTCCATCGAGGAGATGGAGCAATGAAATCAGTTTGTGTGCAGCTTCTAGGTGGAGGGTTGTATCTTCAGCATCATGAGATAAGGTGCTAGTTTTGTAAGGCCTTCATCCAGCAGTGGACTGACCATGGCCGATGGTAATTCTTTAAACCTTGGATGGGTTTAGACGGATTCTTATCAGCAAGGTATGGTCTATTAAACCCAGACTCCTGCGTATGCCCCAGTTAATGGCGAGGACCAATCACAACGTGGGACCCACTCACCGTCCACAAGTGGGTTTAAAAAATGATGGAACATATCAATGGAGGTTTGAAAATGGCCTTAAGGTAATACTGCGTTGCTGCGCGTGTGCTGATGGCGTACCCGCACAATGTAGACCCTCACGAGCACGTTGATGGGATCGTTCGTGGGGATGCCCTGGAACATTCCAAACTGGGGGTCGTACCCCACCTCCTTCAGCACGTTGTCCGCGAGGGGCCACTTGTACACGCAGGTCGAGCCCTGTCGACAAGAACCGCGATGACAACAATCGTGTGCACAGCCGTTGACCAATCCATTCCACATGTATTTATATTTTTTTATAAAACTAAACTAAATAATTTAAAATTTTACCAGGTAAGGCCCACTGAGCTATATAGCTCTTTTTTAGTAGCGACCTGACCACAAATGATAGCTCAACGAAGCGGCTTATCACGTCTAAATTTATAATAGCCAAATAATCTAAATGCATGTTTCTAAATGTGGAGGGAAAAACCAGAGGACCCGGAGAAAAATCCACACGACCACAGGGAGAACATACAAGCTCCAAATATACAGGTGGCAGGGTCGGGATCGAACCCACGACTTCCTGCATATCAGGCGAGGGAGTTGGCATCTCACCACCCTGATGTTCAGGTTGTTTGAAAAAAGGTTACGGTCACTTCAGTCTCACCTTGAAACGTCCCACCACCCTCTCCTCATCCAAAATGTCATCTTCATCGCTGGTCTTGCCACGATACAGATTGAACGTGTGTAGCCAGTCCTCAAAGTTGTCAAACTCTGCCTCCAGCTCCTTGTCATAAACCTGCACAGGTGCACAGACCACTGGCTCAGTGTGTGGCATGGACAAGCGTGCGGAGATATTAAAAGGAAGGTGGAGGGCACTGTTGAGTGGAGGGCACTAACTAAGATATTTTCCCATGAAACAGAGCACCTTCATTGCAATGACTTGGCAGAGTAAAGATGAGCAAAAGCAGCCAATGAGGTCCTCTAAACATGTACTTGATTAGGCTGAAGTTTGGCTTCAAGCTACTCGGGGTTCTGACTTTACAAAACTGAGGATGGATTTCTGTTTCCCATTGCTACTTTAGGCGATATTTCAACATTGCTCGAACATGGGTGCAAAACAACATTAATCACCACGATAAGGTACTGTCGAGATTAAGTGCAAGCCAAGCGCCTTTCTTTATGCAAACAGGTACCTTAAGAGTACACACGCTTTTGGTCAACACACTTCAATAAAATGCGTGGCTTATAACTAGCAGGAGATGAGCCCAATTGGAGAAAAATAAACATAAAGAAATACCCAGAAACAGTGGGATATTTGTCTGTTGCTGGTGTGGACCAATCAGTTTCAAAGACAATGCATATATTATTATCAGAGCATGATTTTTTTTGCTTGTTCACCACAAGTACGTGTGGTTAATGCAGACAGGGTTTCTTGAATAAGGATTCTGTTTGGTGGTCCAACATCTTGACACCTGTTTTATTGCCAGAAAGGGCAGCTTGACAAAACATTTTACGTGACCAACAGCTATAAAATATCTGAAAATTGACTTGAAAATTGGTTTGGATGTGGAAATAAATGCACACAAAGCATATCTTTAATTGCGGATTTGTTAAAGGAACGTTTCAATGCCATTGTGCCAAATACGCCAACTCACTTATTCATGAATGCATGGGTGATATTGTTTAGTTTTAGAATATATAGTCACTTAACAATTTGGAAATAAAAACCACGTAATATTTTTCTGGGCCGAGTTGAGAATTTGCAGGTACAAATGTTATTCATTATTAAATTGCCCTATTTGTTTAATTAACAAATGACCTTAATATAGACCTTTGCACAGTTGTGGGTAATTTAAAAAAAAATGCAATTGTTAAATGCTATGTAATTAGTACAAATTACCGAAAGAGTTGGATATCTAAATGTGCTCAGTTTCTACTGGATTAATAAACATAAACTAGATGTTGGCGGATACTGCATTAAAATTAAATTTAAAAAATATATACGCATAGCTTGGCGATGCAATTAGGCACGACGCTTGTTTTTATTATTTGATTCTGATACTCCACCGCCCGCAGTTTGCACTGCCATGCAGTGAAGAATATACGTGACTGAGTTAAAATATTGGTATTTTCCCCCTAGTTCTTTATTTCATATGCTCTCTGGATAAGAGGAGCAACAACTGATAAAGGTTCTGGGTTAGATCATGTTATTTATAAATGTGTCGCAACCCTCCACCACCCGACATGGCCAATCAGTAAAAAAACGTGTCACGTTGACAAAAGACAAATCGTTCACTATTTTAGCCCACCGGTGTGTTGAAGAGTGGATCCATAACAATTACAAGGAGGGTTGCGACATATTTATAAATAACGCGATCTAACCCAAAAACCTTTATTATGAATAATACTGGTCGCGAAAGCCTGCTACGTGTTAAGAAGCAACAACTATACGTCATGGCACAGGTCTTTGCTATTAAGCTAGCACCAATACAAATTAACAGCGGTGGTGGGCAAACGTTTCCAAAAGCGATAAGCCAGAAAAAACACTGATATAAAAAAAATCGAGGTCTGTGCATCACTGCTACCGCCTCTAGGAATTGCTGCTTAAGATTAGAAAAAAAACGGGCAGGGTAAAGTCTAAACCTGTACCTTAGCGACATGCATTTAATTGGCCTCACTGATATTAGAGAACAATGTATGGCTCATTTTACAATTATTTTGAATGAGTGGGAAGATAAATTAATCTTAAAATCCTAATTATTTTGCACCATCCTCAATGCCGAGACTCTTCAGCAAAACGAACCACAAACGTTTGGCGTGTGAATTGTGAACTAGAGGTGTGATTCGCTAAATGCTCTGCAATTCCTCACATTTCTTCAATGACCCCCAAGCCTTCGCTGAATAATCCCACCGAAATATCTTTGTTGAAAAATGAATTTTGTTTCCAAGATAAATAAAAAATGTCTTGGGAAATCTGTAAAGAAGGTTGGGGGAACGAATAGAAAATACGCACATACATCTCCCACCACCATGAACCTGTGCATGCTGTCACTGCCCACCGCAAACATCTCTCCATATTGCCGCAGAAAAGAGCTCAGCCAGTCAACAGAGAAGAATGAATGTTGAAAGAAAAAAAATATTTTCATGATACAGTCTAGCCCAGTGGTTCCCAACCTGTGACCCACGGAGCCACCGGTGCGCTCTTGCAAGGCCATCGCAAATGATCCGCGAAAATGAAGCAGACGCAATTCAATCTTGATTTGAAGCTTTCGTGACTGCAGGAATCCATACTCTTTGGTTCTTTCGGTAAAGTCACGTAGGTATAAAAGAAAATAAATCACGACGTTTCGGGCGTGACTTTAACGAAAGAACCAAAGAGTATAGACGCAATTCACTTTCACTAAACACCATTCGTCTTCGCCGCCTGGTGCTCCGTGAAAATACTTCAAGGGTTGAGCGGTCCGCGGGTCAAAGGTTGGGAACCGCTGGGCTAGCCGATCATGGGATAGCAACGCCGTTGCATACTGCCGCAAAACAAATGCATGTAACTGAACGCAACATGTATTACGCAATGTACGACCATGCAAGATTTCAGCCACAAATCACGAAAAAACTGCCGTAACTCCCTATTTAATGAACCAAATCAAAATCTCTCCATTTTAAAGTCTCAGCGCGGGGATATTGCTTTCACGTTATCACGTTATAGTCAACTTGTGCCCAGCAGTAAAATAATAATGATGTTATTTTTGTTATGCTATGCTGATGACCGAATTCATCTGTTAAATATTGGCACTTCATTAAATAGAACAGGAACGTTATATTCTAGTGATGGGCATTAATCTAACGAAGCTATTTCAGGCTGGGCTATTTTTTTTTGTATATCATATATTCTTTAATAACATGGGCAGGTGATGCAAATGGAAGATTTAATGAAAATTCACTGGAAAGAGAGAAGTATTCCTGGGGAAGGTAGTATATTTGTGATTTGCAGCTGAATCGATTAAACCATATTCTATAGGTCCATTGCAGAGGTCTCTGGGTAATGAAACTCAACCAAAAGCCAGCCCAGGTTTTCCATGATATTCCACATCAGGTACGATAAATACAATCCTGGAAAATGACATCAAATGTAATGTATCTAATGGTACCTTCTAAGGAATATTACTGGGCTGATCTTTGGACTGAGTAATCACTAGCCAGCACTAGTTGCTGCATCTACCAGAATTGTAGAAATGCACTGCCACCGAACGCAGAGGAAGGCATGGCCTATGACACATGCATAACACCTGGCCCCACCATTAGCCAGAGGTAAGGTATGGTCATTACTGTACCATTAACAGTCCACCAGACTTCATAACCATCAAACAGTGCTTCAGCAGTTCTGGGTTCATCCGATGCTATGGCAAGAAACATCGACCACCAGGGTTAGGCCTTTGTTGATCCACACGTAGACGACGAACGCCACACCTTGTTGCTCCAAGGCCAAGAGAAATCTGCAGGTGCTCATAATTCAAAAAACAAACTGTACCACGTGCAGTGTAGTACATAATGATGGTGTTACTACATCATGTCGTTCATAATGATGTACGACGTCAGACAGGTGTAGTGGTGATAACTACTCGCGGTTCGCAAGCTGTGAGAGAGCAGTTGGTAAACAAGGTTTTCCCGCTCAATCAAACGGTTAGGGTCAAATGGGGTGAGGTAGGATCCAAACGCCAGATTGGGAAGAACCAATCGGAGGGGTCCAAGAGGTGGCCGGGGATTGGTTAACCCGGCCACGAACAGGTATAAAAGCTGGAGCGCTGAGAGCTCTTGGTGAGTTCTGCTACACGAAGACCCAAGTCGGCTGAAGACAGCTAGGACCCTGGACCAAGCCTTCCAGCCCTTGTCAGGGCTGGGGCTCAATGTAACCAGTGGTCAGGGGAGATAGGTCCTGGATAGGACCCTGGCTCCCAGCCTTCCCGCCCTTGTGAGGGCGAAGGTCCTGAGTGACCAGAGGTCGGGGACCCGCCGGGCCAACGGCGGGTCGGTGTGCCTCCCCTAGGTCCCAGCCGGAGGACGCTAGGCTAGCGGGGGAGATAGCCGGCAAGTCCGGAGTCTGTAGCTCCTCAGGATAGCGGGTACGGGGACCGTATACCCCTTGTGTTAGGTGTAGCAAGTATTGGTGAATAAAAGCGTGTGGCCTCTAAGAAGTCTCCGTCTCCTTCAAGAACATTACACAGGTATGCAGTACATCATAATGTATTAACTCGTGTGTGTGTGTATGTGTGTTGGAGGGCTACGTATCAATGATGTTGCCATTAAGATGTCGGTACGAGGTTTTATAGATGATGGCGATGGTCGTTTGTGGTGCTGGTGATCTAAATGAGGGTATGTGTTTAGAAAATGAAATTGGTATGAACACTAAGGCAATGTAGTTATGTTGGTGAGGTTACAGAAGATAGCATTTAAAACGCTTCTGTCCTGTAAAATGTACTGAATTGACAAAACAAATCAAATAATGCCACCATACATTTACATGCAAACAATACACAGATGGATACACACAGGAGCATCAGATCCACACCTTTCAATAAATATTTGTAGCTCAATTCAATTGCTGGGAGCCATTTGAATCTATAAAATCTCTACAAAATCGGCAAAAGAAAATGGGATTTACCACTATGCAGCAACGCACGTGCATATATATAGGCCTTTAATACATTCAGTCCACCCCAGGTCACCCGAAACCTTTTTGTTGCCATTACACCACGTGACTTGCGTATTATTTTTATTTACCAGTGATACACTGGTAAAGAAGACAAAAAAACTCAACGCATGTGTCAATAAGACGGCCCCTATAAGGAAAAACGTGACGTTTCGGGCAATGGCCCTTCTTCATGGCAGAGATACTCTACAGGGCAGGGGTTATCGCCGAATGAGTCGCGGCTTTGTTATCGGTGCTTGTGCACCCACTTCCAACGTAGCATCGCCAAGGGTTTTGTTGAACGAATATATCACGAGCACCTCGCCCAGGCCTGGAGTTTTGTTTCCTGTCCGTGCGGTTGGTCGCCTCGACCAGTCGCCACGTTGGAAGTCAGCTTCGGTGACGCATCAATGATTCCCAGGGGGGATTACGAATGCTTTTAAAACAGGCTGATCCATTTATAGACACCCCACTGACACGAAACGGAGAATTTATATGGAAAACCACATTTTGCATCAAAGCCTCTAAAAATCTCCTATAAATCTCAATAAATGTATTACATCTGTTCACCCTCTCGTGTGTAAAATATGAGCCATTGCTTTCACAACATTCGCTCGACGGTTGAGCATAAAATAGCAAAGGGCATTTTCGAGCACTGGCATATCTATAAATGGATCAAACACTTAGTTTATTGAGCCCCGATTGCAGTTGACAAACATTAATGGGAATGGCCAACCATCTCAATGCAGAATCGTCCTTTTAAAAACATCTTCAAACTCAGCGAGGCTTAAATTCCGATTTAAAGCTTTCGTGACTGCAGGGATTCATCTTCTTGGTTCTTTCGGTAAAGTCACGTAGAAGGGAAATAATAAAATAATAAAAAGAAAGCATAATAAAAAAAATGTACATTTAAAATTATTATTTTATTATGTTTAATTTTTATTATTTTATTATTTCCCGTCTACGTGATTTTACCGAAAGAACCAAGAAGATATTTAAAATCCATCCAATCTTGAGCTCCCCTGCCCAGAATGTGCAGTAGCCCTTCTCAAAACTAGCATTCAATACAAAACATATATTGCATTGCTTTTTTAATTATATTACGTGTGGAGCTGCCCAGAGAGGATGATTACCGGTTACTTTAAGAGCACTTCAATTAAATCGCCTACATTCGATAAGCTGCTACAAACAGATGTAATTGGTTTCTCCCACCAGTTTGGTTCGTAGGGTCAACTGTAAATTGCTGATGAGGTGAACTTGGAAGTTTCTTCTGAGCCCTTAATACACAAGTGCATTCTTACATTGCTTATCGAGTGCCTGGGAAAATCTATGATATAAAACAGCCAAATTATTTCAATCCGAGCATTGAAAACATGCGCAATTCTCTTGGATTACAGATAACTGAGAATAGATTACGTTTTAAAGTCATTACATTATTTTAAAGTGTTGGAAAGTATTATATATAATAAGTGGTCTTCTGAAATGTTCATTAATTTCGGAATCTGAATTCTGACCAGGATTGTGAATATAAAACCAGTGGTTGTTCAAGGATTGTTTTAATGTTCTGATCACATTTTCAATTCGCTGCATGGACAAATTGCAGTGTTTCCCGTTGAATTAAAATCCTATAGATAGGACTGACTCATGAGCCTTGCAAGAGCTACCAATTACACACTGAAGACCAAGGATTATCTGTTAATGTAAACGTCACAGTCATCATTTCAACAGCAAAACCTGGTTTATTTGAAGCTGCAGCACATAACGATAGATTAAATATTTGAACAAGATAATGCATTCATTGTTGCCATAATGAATGCCTATTTATACTGCAGCTTGGTGGTAATTACAGTCGGTTCATCCTATTTATAAAAGCAAGCAGGTTTTGCCATTTTACAATGATTACAACTGTCACTGTTTTTTTTAAACCCACAATGGTCCTTACAATGACTAACCGGGCGGTTTTGAAGTTCTCAGAACAGAGAACGAAGACCACTCGTTCTAAAGAATCCTTACACCGTGGGGCGTATGTTCATATAAAGTAATCACAGCACAACTCTGTTCTTCAAGTAGCCCCAACACGAGAAAGCCCTTCAGTCATAAACCGATGTGATGCAATCACGTGACCTATACCATGTATTCCCAGGATTTTTTAGCCCAGTGATCTCAGATATCACAAATGTTCTTAAAAACTAAAAAAAACGACACACACATTGTTACAACATGGAGACATCCCATACTTGAACAAAGAATAATGTAATAGTCACATTGAACAATCCAGTGATTAAAGACAGACAATGCAATAACAACGGTCACCCTTATGAATAAATACCTACACATACCTATGCAGCTGAATGGATAAATATATTAACAAGATACACATATAACCACAATTTAGTACATACACCATGCACACAGTGCAGCCATGAGAACAATGTATGACTGCCACGTATTTTTGGACACAAATAATAAAAAAATGGCACTTTATCAATAGCTATATGTGCCAGTGATTTGGGTTTCTACAAGGCACAGGTAGACGCTATTAGCACGGATAGATTGTATTAGCGACACTATGGACTGCAGGGATCAATAGCCGCATCCACCATGTACCAAATTCAGAGCACATGAGACTACAGTCTTGTAGTTTTGACTCAACTGTTACGTTTAATATGTAAATCGCTTTGGCTTTAGCAAAGAGCAGGAAAATAAATCTATTTAGAAAATCGATAGCAGCCAAATAAGGTCAAGCTACTTATTTATTATAAAAAGTAGCTGTGTGCGTAGGAACACCACATCTTTGCTCATTTGGTGGGAAGAGGAAGGCCCAGTAGGGATTTCAGTTTCTGTCTCTGCGGGAGACACAAATACAATTGGCTAATACACACACGTGCACCCTCGCCCATCTTGTCGGGCCAGGTCTAGTTCGCTGGCCAAGGCGGTGTGATGGCAGGCACGATGGGTTTTTTTTGGCATTAAGGCTCTGTAGTGGGTGTCCCTGTATTCTACCTTCAACTCTTCCACTCGAAGGTGAGGTTTCTTCTTCAGCTGTTTGTCCTTGTCGGCCGCTTTGTGGAACTGCAGGGCCTTTCTTGGGGACTCTGCGGCTGTCGGTGTTACGTTTGTGTGGCGTGGGAATGTTACATTGGGGCATGTGGGCATGAGTTTTGTGTAATTGCAAGTATGTGCAAGTGTGTGTGTGTGTGAGATAGAATACATCACATAGTGAGTATGCTTGCTAAAACTGTTTAATAACATTGGTCTTGAAAGCCGATAGGCTGAGAGACTAAAACATTTTTATTTCGTGTGAAAACACAAAATCGAGTCCTTATTCTATTTACTTCTATACGCAATCGTAAAAATTATCCCCTCCTTTACATAGAAATGCTCCAAAGTGACCAGAGACTTTTAAGACGGTCTTCTGAGCGCCCCTGAGAAAATGTCTCCACGTTCAAGGATCTACGCTGCACGCGCCAGTCGAGGTTTCATTGTAGGGCATTTCTGCAGGAGGCCGTGGGTCCGATCCAGACCCTGACGCCTGTATATGTGGAGTTTGCATGTTCTCCACGTGGTCGTATTGATTTTACTCCGCGCCACATTTAGAAATATGGTTTCTAGAAATCTGCACACGATAAGCCACTTTGTTGAGCGATCGTCTGTGTGGCCATGTCGCTTCTGCAAAAGAGATCTGTTGTAGCTCAGTGGGCCTTACCTGGTAAAGTAAAAATAGTTCATCGTAAAATATTGAGCAAATAGCAGACAAACCCTGGGCTGGCTCTGCAGCGGCTCCCTCCACTGCATCTTCACCTGGAGTCTGCAACCGACTCTGCAAAGCGAAATGCAGATAATGCAACAATACAAAAAAAGGTTGCAGAGGAAAACACGGGGAATTAATCAATGAATCAACATTCTCAAAATAATAACGATGAAATCCATCATGTGACCTCCTTTGCAGACATGATTCCTTGTAAAAGGTTTCAGTTTGGTGTTTTAACATCTTAACACCTGTTTTGTTGCCAGAAAAAAGGGGAAAACCCTATTATGTTGAAGACCATTTCAGTAGAAAGATGCAACACAAAAAATAGATACCTCTTAGCATTTATTATCATGCAAAGGTATCTATCTCATTATTTATGCTGGGTTGGGGTGCAATATCCTTTCATTATATAATACAATCTTGTGACAATATAGCGACGATCGTGACATCAGTTTAACGTAACTTTAACATTGTATTTAACTATATTATTGCATTGTTTTTGTGCTCAATTCTTGTCAATTGTGTTTATGCACCACTGCCAATACTGTGTTAAGTTTTAATTGAATGCAAAAAATGATTTACCAAACGTTAACCCTTTCCCATTCTGAGACGTCTGAAAATTGCAGGGTGGGTCCCGTTCACCGCTGAATCTCGGAACGCACAAGTAGTTCAGTGTTAATTTTATCTAGAAAAGCGTAGCGCTGCTGTTTTTAAAGGGATTCTCCTATAGTCACCACAGACAACTGCAGCGACACGACCGCACTCTACGATAGCTGGCGCCAAGCTGTGCCAGACGCCCTCCCGCATGGCCTTTAACTTCTGATTCCGTTCAGAATCGATTCCGTTCCGATGATGTGAAAGTACGTAATCGGAAACAGAATCAGAAAAAAAACTGATGATGTACGCCCTACATAATCGGAACGTGAGAGGAGTTAATTGCGCCTACGCACTTCCGCCAATACTGTCTTCGGTATTAATATGAATGTGACAATTCACCGCACGTTGAAATGCATCTCTCGAGAAACATTCCTTCCTGTAAACAGAGAGATGCCAGCCCCCACCCACTCCCTACCTCTTGGAGCATCTCAATGGAGGCAAAGTACTTTGACCACCAGTCCAGCACGCTCTCGTCACGCTCTGCATCCTCCGGTTCTGTCTTCTTTTTTTTACTCTTCTTGCCGTGGGTGGCCCCCGGCTCTCCCTACACAAGCAACACGCCCGCAGATAATTTTTGACGACCGAGGGCCACAATTTGCTCGGCCTTTCGTTGAATCCGTTCGCCCGCTTGCGCACATACAACACACACACACGACAAAAGCGCTCACATTGCAGAAACTTCAACGTGGTAAAGGGAGCATCTAGAAAGGTGGATTAAAGGGAACTCTCATCATCTATTTTTTTCTAATCCAGTGTGCGCACAGGCCCTTTGTCAATCTACTGCTGCCTGAGGGACTTCTATACCACAAGGGTTGAAGGTGTGATTTTACCATACTTTACCACGTTGGTCAGTGCCGGTTGGTGTAGACATGGGAGCGTAGAAGCACAGTACAACAATGGAACTTTCTGCACTGCCCTTTGCTGCCAACTACGTATGCACGGAGATCAGGCATCCGAACACTGGCCGGGCTCCACCGTTTACCAACCTTTGTCAATAATTCACATTTATATTTTCTTTCCCAAGAAAGTATCAATACTTTCATTCAAGATATTTATGCTTGCATTTTTAAAAGTATATTTATACAGTATATGTCAGAAGCTGGTGTACCTGGCTAAACCCCATATTCACGAGGAGACACTAAAACACATGTATGTTAAACTTCCTTCGCACCGTACGTAGCCAATCGCGCTAACCGGATTAGCTGCTAGAAACCTACTAGCAATGAAGGGACATTCACTTGTAGATAACAGCTTCACTATCCTGTAGGTAGGCACCTCAAAGAGAATCAATCTCTACAAAAACTAGGAACAGGGCCGCACAGAGGTCGGCGGAGGGGTCGGGCAGAATGCCATATGGGGCACCCTAATGGCACCTCCTTATTTGCAAGGCCCTAAGCAAATTGCCCCCTTTCCCCACTTCCCTCTGGGCGGCCCTGCCCATCAACGCCAAGGTCAAGTTGCTGATTTTTACATGCGTGTTTGTGCCACCACAATACATCGAACAAAGATGCAGCGATCGTCTTTGTTCAAGCCACCGAACAAAGACGGCCACTGCTTCGCGCACTTTCAGATGCGCTTCTGCGGCCGTCTGGAGCGCTCTTCCTTCCGATCATAGAAAGCCACTGGAGCTATGCAATTTTAAATCTAAATTAAAAACTATTTTCTTTAGAACTCTTTTTTGTGTTTAGTTTGTTGTCTTTCCCTCCGATGAGCACAGTTGGCTACGTATGGTGCGAAAGAAGTTCAACATACATGCATACATCCAGCCAGGAATGTAATGGAACGGTTCTGTAGAAACCATTGTAGAATTAGCCCATTTGTGAGGCCTGATTTACATTTACATGCCATCCAATCAATCCGCCCTGATCATCGCTGGATGGTGGAGTGCAATGGTTCTTATAACCTGGGGTGCACGCACCCCCTGCGAGGTGTAGACAACCATGGGGGTGCGAGACACGGACGTTTTTTTTTAGAAGGTAAATCATCGAAACACAAATTAACCACGGGCACGTAAGTTACAACTACTTTGTTTCATCAAACCTCTGTATTTATTAACATTATGGATTTTTTTTTTTACGATTGAGAACCCCACTTCTTTCTGGGCGGCCCTGCCCATCAACGCCAAGGTCAAGTTGCTGATTTTTACATGCGTGTTTGCGCCAACACAATACATCGAACAAAGATGCAGCGATCGTCTTTGTTCAAGCCACCGAACAAGGACGGCCACTGCGTCGCGCGCTTTCAGATGCGCTTCTTGCGGCCGTCTGGAGCGCTCTTCCTTCCGATAACAGAAAGCTACTGGAGCTATGCAATTTTATATCTAAATTGAAAACTATGCCGCGGTAAAGATTAAGAACCACTGGTGTAGTGAATGTGCGATTACACACGCCCTCGATGGTGATTGTTGTCTCTGTTTTCTTGTCGGAGTCTGCCGTGTTCGTCTCCACGATTTGCTTGATAATCTCGGCATCGCTGGTCGCCTGCTTCACTGTGAAAGCAACCACATTGCAGCGGAGTGAACACACCTGCCCTATGCACACATTGCTCGCCACATCTCAGACGAAACTATCCCTTACTTCATTGGCACAGAGTGCACTTCTTCTACACTCACGCACAATAAAGCCATAGGGGGGCACTCACACTTTACCCCAGTGCAGCCCATTGTACCACCAGGTTGACAGAGGCTATAGTGAATTAATACATGTTTAAGTCACCTGGACTAGGAATTGAACCCAGATTATGTATACACTGATGTGGTGCATTAACCTACCATGTGCGAACATAATAAGAGTCTTACTCATGTGCATTTAGGTAGTATGCCCACAAGCAAAATTGTACAAATCTGTACAGCTATCAATTGTACAGATTTTAGGCTGGCTGAATTGAGTACAGCACTGGGACCATGTATGCATGTGCTTGTATTTAGCTTTGTCAAGCTTCCCGAATGCCATAATGATAATGAATGCAATGTATGCATCTACCTATACAAATATTAATTTACATCTCATGTGGCTCTGAAAGGCCAAGGTAGGTAGACACAACATGTCGGGAGGAAACATGGGCCACGATAATTCTAGTTAAGAATAACTGATGCAATAATGTACATGATGCATTGATGTGCCATGCTATAGTACCAAATGACTCCCCTAAATATGGAGGCAATGGATCAAAAGGTTATTTATCTTAGCCCATATATATTGTGAATCATGACAATGGTGGCATGAGTCATGACGTGGACATCGATGGAAATAAATGAACGACTGACATTGCGGAGCTGAACATGGCTCACGGTGTTGGTGATGAGGATGCGCGTTTGCAGCGTGGTTAACTGGCAGGAATGATGCACAAATGTGCGACTTGTGGTGTTGTCATCGAGTTCAAAAGGGTTGACGCAGTAAATCGAAGGTGCGATGGTTAAAACATGCAGCACGGGAGGATGGGGGCCATGAGCACAAAGGTCAGTTACCTCGAAGGACAGCAAACCGTTTAGCCAGGAATCGAGGCTTAGCTGAGCACAAAGTAGAGGCAAAGAAAGTTCAGGACAGGGAAGGTAGGCAAGATGGTTTCAGATCAAAGGGTACAGGGAAACAGTCAGGGATTAAGGGCCAAGGAGGCAGGCATAGACAAGAAACCGTGCCAGACTACCTGTGCATTATTTTTCTATTCATACCAGGTAAGGCCCCACTGAACTTTTGAGTTCTTTGGAATCGGAAGCGAACTGGCTATCACACAAGATAGCTCAACGGAGTGGATCACCACCTGCAAATTTATAGCAGCCGAATAGTCTAAGGGCACGTTTCTAAATGTGGAGGGGGAAACCAAATGACCCGGAGAAAAAATCCACGCGGCCACGGGGAGAAGATGCAAACTCCAAATGTGCAGATGACAGGGTCAGGATCAAACCCACAATCTCCTGCATAACAGGCAAGGGAGTTAAGATATTGCCACCGTGATGAAGAAAAACGGTTAAATTGCCATAAAACTAAAAAAATTATGAAACAGTGTTACACGTTTAATATTAATTCATGTCCTTTAGCTAGATTACAGCTAAATAAGGTTTATTTTTGAGGGCATAAATCTATTCAAACGTAGTTGCCCAGAATGTAAGGAAACACTTCTTCAAATTGTGACATTTTTGAAATAACACTGACAAACAACGGCGTATTCGCACGCATAATTACATCCCAAGATGGTAAAGATTTGTTTCGGAGAGGATAATGTTATTTGATAACCTACAGTGGACATTACTGAGTGGCCGTGAATCTGTCGAATCACGCCCGCCAAGCGGTAAACAGTCTTGACCACTACGTTACTCAGCTGCTCAGGGTGAGTAACCTAGTGGTGAAGAAAAGACATGTGTCACTCCCAAGTAAGTCCACGCCGTATACCATCGATAGAACAGCTTACTGAAGAGAGAACAGTCGATACATTTGCATTGAAGCCTTTTGCAGGTCATTTAAAGCAGTACAGACACTATCGGGCCCAGGGGGCATTGCAGCTATAACGGCTTCATAATTGGAAGGCTGCCAGTTATACATCTTCATTGAGGTTGCACTCAGCCAGCCATCACTCCAGGGACAATCTCCAGGAACGGATGGCTGAGTATCTGCGAGAAGTAAACAGCGGTTGTACCATACAGATTGGCGCATATCACAGCAATGTGGAATTCCCATACCGTCAGTGGATCAGGGCTGCCAACAGAGATGAGGACCGAAGGGTGTTATTATACTCTCCTGAAAGTCAGAGCGATTATTTCCAGCTCACACGAGCATTTAGACAGTGATCATCACCTGTCCACAGCCCTCAGCCAGTGGTGGAAATTCCGCGTTCCTATGGCAGGGGACGAGGCAAAACCACTGATATCTTCCCCAAAAAGTTGTCATCAATTTACCAACCGCAGAGGAATGATGGGCTGTGTCAACCCTCCGGCCAGAAGTTAAACTTGCAACTTTTCCGATTGTGAGCTGCTTGTACTCTTTGTTTTTTTTTTCGGTAAAGTCACGTAGGTAAAAAAAGAGAAAATTAAATCACGACGTTTTGGAAGCAACACAAGCAACCGTCATCAGGTGTTGGCTGCTCCAGCAAAATTACTGAGGCGTGTGTTTCGTTTCTCTTTTTTACCTACGTGACTTTACCGAAAAAACCAAAGAGTATGGGACCCTTGCAGTCCCGAAAACTTCAAATCTAGAATTAATGCGAGCTGCTTGCTCTACCATCGAGTCACCTGGGCATGCAATGCCTATGCGGGGGGTGGGGGGGAATTAAATGCAGTGCTCAGTGGCAAAATGTTTGCGCGTAATGGACAGCGGGCCACTTACTGCTGCCTTGGCGGCCCATGTCTGGCCCCGTGGTGTGGAAGATGAACTTGCGTAGGGAGGTGACGGTTTGCGAGCCCACAAGAATGTAGCGTCCGAACGCGCGACAGTCCACCACTCGGATGTTGAGCGGCGGGTGGAACAATTCGTTCTCTGGCAGATCCTGTGAAGCAACCAAACCGAACTGATGTATCCTCCATCGAGCCACTCCCTTCACTTAACCCGCCCCCCCCACCACCACCGCAGCTTGCGAATTACGGCTACATATTTAATCTTGCAACTCCTTACGAGTAGAGCTCCGCATGATGTGTAGTATGTCGGCATTCATACATATTTTAGTCAATGCTTGCACCCTTTGCGTCCTTTATATCGGCGTTAGCGTCATGCATGAATGCGTTATAAATAAAACTGATTTTGCGTTTTATTACCGCATCATTTAACACATCTCCGTGTAAGCCCACAGAAGCCTCGGTAAAAAAAATATGTTGAATATGTCTGCCCTCGATTTTAGGGGGGCCGTGATAGAAAAGGTAATTGCTTGTAATATTTTATTATAGGTATAGACTGGACAATAATTGTGCCAAATATCAGTTTCCTAACCCCATCTAGAATATCATTTAAAATAAAATCACTCCCTTTTCACAACCATTTAAATGTATAAATGCACAACTTCATCGACAAAGATTCAAATGTGAAATATCAATAATCATAGAAAAACACATTGTAGTGATAGACTGCGTTGTTCAAGTACAGTATTTGTGTTTACAGTTATGTTTCGCCAAGCGAAGGGCAAACGATATGTTCGGCATGATGCATTGTGCAATAACTTTGATGAATGGATGAGGCCAAAGTGTATGCACACAGGCTTAAATCTTTTTTTTTAAACCAGATTATCTGGGATAAAAGTCAAAGATTTTGATTCAGTGCCTGGCACAGATATTATTTTTTAGTACAGACAGTTTAGTTTAATCACAGACATTCGTTTTTCTACAGCCACACAGCCACCTCCAAATTAGAGGCAGGCCTCTTGAACTGAACTTTGAGCACCATGTCCAAACAAACCTGCAATGCCTGTTCAAGTTCATTTATTAGGTATAGTCCTGTGAGCCATTCGGCTCTTGAATCGGGTGCAAACGCAACAAACAAAAAACAAAAACATGAACAAAAAACATCTTAAAGTGAATATGTGACTGAGTGCAAACAGAAAATCCAAGAAAAGACAGTAAAATATTGCAGAAAAAGCACCGTACACAAAAATGCGCAAAAATACCAGTGGGATGCAAGTCAAACAACAACAACCACAAGACAACTTAGATTAAGCCTTAGATTAAGATTAAGGTTTGTCCAGACAAACCTGCAATGCCTGTTGCGACATAGCCCGAGAGAACAATTGTCGCTTACCACCTCAAAGAACTTGACAAGGTGGCTGAAGTTGGGGTTTTTATTGAAGTCTGTGATCACCACCGACTGGATGCCCTTCCCCGCGCACTCGATGTCGACGCGTGGCCGATCTACCGACTGCAGCTGCACTCGCTTGAGATCCCTCAGGCCCCAGAAGAGAACCTGCAGGATGACAAAGGCCAAGGGGGGTGACACTGAGCATTGCAAGGGAGTGGTGGTGGCGGCGGTGGTGGTGGCGGCGGTGGTAGTGGCGGTGGTGGCGGTGGCAGCGCTCGGCATTAAGCAAACGAAGCAAACGCATGCGTGTGTACGTTGAACCTCTTTCGCAGCGTACGTAGCCAACCGCGCTAATCGGAGGTGCGCGGGAAGGACGAACAAACTAAACGCAAAAAGCAGTTCTAAAGAAATGAGATCTCAGTCTAGATTTAAAATCGCACAGCTCCAGTAGCTTCCTAATAAATGAAGTGCACAAGGCCCCAAGCAGCTGAAGGAGGTCCCAGGTTCGTGAAAAGTAGCGGTGAACCAAACGCCAGCTCGGATTACAATCCCAATAAGCACAAAAACTTAAAACTATCAAACAGAAATACAATTAATTCCATGCATCCCTCTTTTGTCTCCATCGCTCTTGCATCCGCACCCACCTCTGTCGCTTGTGAATGTCTCTCTCATCTCCGCTACATCTCTGTATCATCCGTAACTCTATTCTCTCATCGCACTATGTTTTTGCTTTCATCCCTTGTCTATAACTCATCTGTTGTCTCGCTCAGAGTTTATGCATTGAGGGGTGGAGGGGGCAGAAATGATTTCTGCTTTTGGGCTCTTAGCAGGCGGGCGAGCAGCAACACTCTGTTAGAGAGCTCCGTCCTTGACAGCAGTGCCTTTGATGATGGCCATGCATCTTGATGCATCTTGATGCAGTAATTTTAGCTGTGACAGTCCCACCTGATGACCGAGACTTGTGTTGCCTCCGAAACGTCGTGATTTATTATTTTATTTTATTTCCATTTTTACTTTTATTAACTTTAAATTTAATTTTTTTACGTACGTGACTTTACCGAAAAAAAACCTAACAGTATAATGGCCATGTTTACATAAAACATTCACACCGTGATTAACTCTCCATAGACGTGCTGACGCATTCACACACATCGCCTGTTAGGTTCGGACCAGGTTTAGTTCATGGCATAGCTTGCATTTAATTCCTCGGGAGAGCAGTAAGGGGGACTGCCACGTTCAACGATTGAAAACAATTGAAATGAAAATCGGTGAAAACTAAATTAACAATTGTGCACGTAATGGATCGAAAGAGTTAATACAAAGATTTGGAGCGTAACGAGCATATTGCTTGAAATTGATTATTACGCCTGAGTTTACAAAGTATTATACAGTGTGTATATATATATATATATGAGTCAATAATTAATAATGAATGAGTATAATATGCAAATTATATGCGAAAAATACATTTAGAATAATGGAATGACAAAATAAAATTCCCAATCCATATTGCTGCTCAATTATATCCAAAGCATAATAAACTGAAGCAAATGCAATCACACATGTCATCACTTTAGAAACATTCTCCAATAATTCTCACATTTCTCAGAATTGAGGGTAACTGCATTCCGTGAGCATTCCACCACATTCCAGTCTTCACAATGGCGAAATGTGATCGATTATTGATAATCTGTCTGCAGCAAGATGCACGGCATCCGCCTTCCAGGGGCACACACTACGTGCTCAAATGTAACAGGCAAAAAAACGAGAAATTTAAACACTGGGCTCAGAGGCAGTGTGTGTGCGCTTGCCTGTACAATGCATGCATAGGGGGCCGTGGTGGGAAGATATGGGGGGGGTCAGGGGTGAGCTCACCTCTATCCTGTACTTGGCCAGGACAGGCCGAATCCCCTTGGGCACCGGGATGATGGGCCCTCGGTCCGTGTCGTTCAGTCCGGAGACCGGAGGGAATTTACAGTTGTCTGCTGGTGGGACCTATAAGAGCACAATCAGTTGCAACACGGCACGGCTTTCCTGCACCACGCAGAGATGAACACTGCAAATCGGTTTTATTGGACACGTGGACGACACATTTTTATTTTATGTCTGTGTCAGCGGCCTCGCCTCGCCTCGCTTAAGAGAACGCAGGCTAATTTTTAAAGTGGAGTACGTATTGTTCATTGCGCAAGGTTGGTGTAATGAGATAGGGCATTTGGGCTGAGACTTACCCTGCGAGCATTTAAACAATGAGGCGAGAGGGAAAGGAACGACGACCGGGGAAATTAAAACGGGTGAAGCGATCGGTGCCGGGAAAACGTTTCGGTTACGGACGAGAAGTGGCGAGAGAGGCGCGGGGTGTTGGCGATCGCGCGATCGAGTCCGATAGAGTTCCACGACCACGAGGATAAAAAATGAAATAAAAGGAAAAATAAAAAAAAGATCGATTTGTTAAGATTACACGCGAGACGCACGAGCATGCAAAACGCAGACTCAGCCTTCACTCCTGTTTCATGTTGTCGCTTGACTCGCGAAAATCTCTGGGCGCGGGGCTACCAACGCCTCTCGGTGCGAAACAGCAAACATCGCTCAATCAAAACGTACACCGCTGTTCGATTTCCATCTAGTATCTAAAATATACTGAGCTTTACTAAATCCGTCCAACGCTCAGCCCTTTCGTGTCCACAAGTTGAGCGCGCAATCACGACGCAGCCCTTGTTTCCACCATCGCCTGAGAAAGAGTGACGGGACTGTTTGCGAACAACCTCGCCCCGAAGGGCAACGCAGCGCGAATTCCTAGAGCTCGCCGCGCAAGCGTAGATTGCGCCATTGATCGTACGCCACTTCTTGGCGTCTCAAAGCGCATCTGTCCTGACACTGATGCCGTGGTGATGTCACGGCCAATGACTTTGGTGAATGACGCGGCGGGAGGGGTGATGCCGCTGTGATTCTGGCGAGTGCGTGGGTCACCTGCAGGAGCTCAAACGATGCCAGCAGCTCTCCAGCAGTGACCGGGCCTCGGTAGATCTGGTAGTAGTCGAGCATTGGAGGGAAGCGCGGGGGTTCGTACGGCTCCGTGCTGATTTTCACCACCGGCTTGGCCAGTGCTCGACCAATGAACTCGGCTTTGCCCTAAAGGAAACAATATCACCGTCAAGTTCAAGGATATTTTGTGGGACCAGGTGAGAACTAAAGAAAGCACGATGAGTTTGCGTGAGTGACCTCGGATGACAAACCAATACGATGAAGCAAGAACGACAAAGTATCAGAAGCATCGGTAATTACATCAACGAAAGCTAGATCTGAATGTCTATTTGCATGTTTCAACTTTAACGCTCTATTATATTCAAACACGATAATTAACCTGGTGAAATTAGAGACCATTATTTTTATCAAAAGAGCTACAATGTAACCTTGTGATTTTAATTCATCATTACCATCATGCATTATACAACACAAGGCAATTCTGGTTCGTAGAGAATATAATCGCAGGTGAATATCAATCACCATTGGACACACTCTTGGCGGTCAGTTTCAGCAATGACCTGCTACAATAGCGGAAACCATCGCGTTGATCCACACCGAGCACTATCGCCGTCGACGACTCTGCCGCCGCCGACGATGACGACGACAGCCCTCGACTCACCACGGTGTCTTGGTCGAACACCTCGATGACGACCATGGGTGGGTCATCTCTCAGCTCGCGTGGCTCCCCGTACATGTAGACGTTCTGGAACTGCAACAGCTGGTCCCACGTTGGGCAGAGCGTCTCCTGGAATACCTGGTTAATCCACAGGGTCGGGGGGCGAGCAAAGGGTTAGCCCACAAGTGGCGGCGCTGTTTAGGCCACAATAAGCAATGCTGCTACTCATGCAGGAAAGCAACGCAGGACGCTCCTTCGTACAGAAACCACGTGAGAGTATTTGCAGAGAGAGGCGTGGGATGACGCTGTGCAAAGTTCCTCTTTGTAAACTCCTGGCAATAGTGCGCATTTCATATCGATTTCACGATTTACAGCATTAATAATCTCAATGTAGTTAAATACAGGCATTTATAATCATTAGTAGCAATGGGAAATACTCACTAGATTGTAAGTTCTAAGATGAAATGAGAGTTTAGGTCAACTGAGCTCATCGTTTTTCTTGGATTAGTTGCATTAGCACGACTATTAATCACCGCACAGTCTAAAGTCACTGACTGGTCGGTAAACACAGGCCGGCCCCTGCCACGTGAATGTGACATTTACACCAAACGGCTCAGGACCGGCAATGGACCCGAGCTGCACCCGACGCCGATCAGAGCACGACGACGCAAACTCTGCACCGTGGCGCGGTGACTCTCGCGGAGTCTCGCGGTCGTCTCATCACGCCGGTGCCGGTTGGTGGTCGGTGGGGGTAGATGCCGGCGACCTGCTAGGCACATTCACCCGTCCCGTTGCCACACTTGCCCCTGGACTCTGTGCCGGTGCCGGTTCTCCCGTGGCGGTCGCGCGCGCCACAACCGAGCGCGACGCGCAAACCCTCGTTTACGCTGCGCGGGCGACGCGCTCTTCGCCAAACCTTCGCTAAAGTGGGCAGCCAGAGAGAGCCGAGCAGCCTGGCGTACCTCGGTGGACTTGCAGTGGGTGGAGAAGATGACTCGAGCGAAGGGGTCGGAGAGCCCCGTGCTGTCGGCGGCGAAGAGGCTGCGAGCCTGGTACATGTGCGCGCGCAGCTCGAACTGCGACCTCTCTGCATAGCGGGGGAGCGAACGGCATCGTGAGAAAACAAATCTGAAATTTCGATTTAAAACGTTCGTGATTGCAGGGATTCGTCTTCTTGGTTCTTTCGGTAAAGTCACGTAGAAGAGAAATAATAAGATAAAAATAATAATAATAATAAATGAATAAAAATTATAAAAATACGTGATAAATGTACGTATGTATGTTGAATTTTTTTCGCGCCGTACGTAGCTAGCCGTGCCAGTCGGAGCTGCAGGATTGGGTTGCTACTTTGTTTTGTCCCGTGTAGTCTGTTAATTGCTGATCTTGTTAAGGATCATAAACCATCACGCAAGCTCTGGTCATCCTTGGAGTGGCTTTTGGCTTACCATCGGACAAAGGTGGTCGCCGCATCGTGCACTTTCAGATGCGCTTCTGCGGCCGTCTGGAACGCTCTTCTTTCCGATATTAGGCAGCCACTGGAGCTATGCAATTTTAACCCAGATTGAAAACTAATTTCTTGGGAACTGCTTTCTGTGTTTAGTTTGTTGTCCTTCCCCTGCACCTCTAATTAGCACGGTTGGCTACGTACAATGCAAAAGAAGTCAACATTCATACGTACATATGTGCTCGGGTGCCAGGAATTGATTCTAACCGAGATCCGGCGATACTGAGTTAAACTTTAATAAAGTGTGCTGCACAGTTCTGATAGACCTAGGCTGACTGAGAAATGTGTGTGGGTTTGGTCGATGGAAAATGTGGCAACTCCCTAGACAACGAGGGCTTTTCACATGGAGGGGGGGACACACCAAGAGCCCTCGCTTAGCTATAATTGCAAGTCCATAGGCTTGCAGAGATCGTTTCTCAGTAGCAAATGAACCTATTCTCGGCAAGTGCACACACATGCATTATAATGGATGAATGAATAAATAAGTAATGCATAATATAGGTTGTGTTTTTGGGTTAGATCGCGTATATATATATGTTGTTGAAACCCACCAACATCCAACACAGCCAACGAGTAAGGGTTGTCACGTAAACAGAACATTCCAATACGTCACTAGTACAGCACACCGGTGTGTTGGAGAGCCAAGCCACAACATTTACAATCTGAATACGACGTTTCGCCAGTATTTCAACTAGCTTCATCAAATTGATTTAAATTGTAACGTTGTTGCTTTGCTCTCCAACACACCGGTGTGCTGTACTTGTGACGAATTGGCATGTTCTGTTTACGTGACAACCCTTACTAGTTGGCTGTGTCGGATGGTGGCGGGTTGAACGGCACATTTATATATTTGTGCGATCTAACCCAAGAAACATGTATTATGGATGATATTGGTCGCGAAAGCCTACGTGTTAAACCAAATAAATAATGAGTAAGAAAACAAAAATTACCTTAACAGATGTTTAGAAGTAACCATTGTTTGAGAACAGCTGACAAGGTCAACACGGCACATGGCATGGGGAGCACCGCACATGCTCAACTACCTTTGTCTTCCCAGTGCTCTTGCTTGCAACATCATATCACTTACTCATTTTAAAATGAATCGACTTGGAGATGGATCAGCCCAGGTTCGGATACCATATGCCACTGGCATTGCGTGTTGCCACACACACGTGGATATGTATAAGAGATAGAGATCTCCATTTATCATGGTAGACCACAGGGGGTAGTGCTGTTTGTGAGCACTCCCGCAGATCTGCATGACATACAACCACTGCATTCAGCCACCTCTGATGTGCTGATGCTTATACACTGCATTAGGTACTCATTTAAGACTGAGTCAACCTAACAAGGGAGCCCCCAATATAGGTTTGATGCAGAGGTTGCAGTATCACATACGAATGACCACGCTGCACACATAACAACAACAGCCACCATTCACTAACTAAGCGGTGGTGACATCACTACGGCGTTTGTGCCAGGCTAGGTGCACTCCCGAGGCCAACGTGAAGTGTCGAAGGCTCGCTGACAGGAGGTCGCGGGACAGACCCACACACCCACACACATGGAAATACCTCGCAAAGATAAATATCACGATATAACAGAATTCAATAGAAGAGCATTCCCCAATTGACATACTGTGGTAGTTGAGGACACTCGGCGGAACACCGGTGACCCCAATTTTCTTCTCCTCAAAGCCGCTGGGCAGACCAGTGAGGAAGTCTTTGCGTTGCTTGTTGAGGCCCAGCCAGAGGTAGACCTCCAGCTTGGCCTGCATGGTCCAACCGCCCGAGCCGAAGACACGTTTCCCCGGCAGCTACCAGCACATTGGGCACAACAGGGCAACGTGTGTGCGTGTGAGCACGGCGAACCAGCTAACCTCCTTCCTCTAGACGCGAATGTCAAATGCTGCCTCGTTCACGCCGGCGCCGATGCCATTACTCGATGACGGTAAAGGGCGAATTTGGCTCGATGGTGCGGACTACCTCGCCAGACTTTAGTTTGCTGTCCCCACGCCCGCACCTCCGATACGCACGGTTGGCTCACGTGCGGTGCGAAAGAAGTTCAACATGCACACAAACGTACGCGTTTGCTTCGTTTGCAAACGCCTCCAACCACCGCCGCTGCCTTGCAATGCTCAGTGTCACTACCTGGCCTGGGTCGAACTGCAGATTCTCTTCTGGGGCCTGAGGGTTCTGAAGCAAGTGCAGCTGCAGTCGGTGGATCGGCCACAAGAAAGAAGTTCAGCATTACATAGGCGATAACAATTTCAACTTGGCAACAGAAAACTGCCAGTTGAAATTCTGGTTTGAGGTGAATGAAGCCCATCATATCCATGGGGCTGATCCCATGAACACCAAGGTTTGTAAAGTCACCAGTAGACATATGGTCAGGCTGGTCTCAGTCGCAGGAATGTGAAATGGCCACTCGTGGCTACATTTTGTCAAAGAGATGAGCACTGCTTCCATGTCTGGCAGTGTGGGGAGGTCCACATCCAGCAGCAGATTGACAAAGGGTTGTAAATATATATATTTTTATGGATATCAGAAAGTCTGTGGTTATGGCCTAAATAAAACTCCTCTGAATTGTAATGCGTAGCTATTGCATTAACCCCCCTTTTGCACACATTGATTCACAGTGTGTACCCATCCTAATAAAAACAGGGGTCCATTTCACCACCAAAGAAGAAAACATTTAGGTTCATCAGTCAAGGAGCCACCTGGACACATTTTCCAGCAGCATTATCTTCAGCGTGAAAATCCGCTCTCGATTTTGACTTTGTGTCCCATAAGCCGGGTGCTGCCTGTTAAATGCTTGCGGGGTGCATTGGTCCAGAAGATGGACTTAAATGTCGTTTACATTTTTTTGTTGTGTTGAAATGTGCCCTTGTCTGTTTCATTATTAAGAATTAGTCACAATCCACTGACAATAACACGCGTATTGTTCTCACCATGCACTGCTGCCGAAAACCCATTGCAAACCCATGGAAGTCGAATACAAATAATAACTACGGATACATTAAACGAGCACGTCGGAAATATGAATAGCATGCGTGTGGAATGGAGGAGAATATATTCTTGTAAATTATCAACGAATAATTCAACAGGCATTGTCCACCGACACACGTGCAATTGTATCCTATGCCATCAGCAGCAGTAGATGGAATTGGATACATTGTGGCATTAACTCACCTACGGATTCCGCAAGAACAGAAATTGCAATTAAAATACACAAATTGTGCACACAACACGAGCAGGCGTCGCAGAAAGCAAAGGGATGTCGGGAACGGTTAGCAAAGGAGTGAAGAATACTGAAGCGTTGAACAGTTTTAAAATCAACGGCTCGTTGAAACTTACACGGTAAAGTCACGCACTTTCCTTGCAGAAATTTCTAAAACGCTCTCTCTCTTTTTGCAGCTGTTTGCACAACACCAAAACACCCTTCAACCGTCCAGGTGGCTCAGTGGGAGAGCGGCGAGCGGCTCACAATCGAGGAAGGTTGCGAGTTGGAATCCTTGTCGGGGTTGTTGACTCGGGCCCACCATACCTCTCTCTGGCCGTCAGTAAAAAGAGTGGCAGTTTGTTGCCGACCACAACCGGCGGTTGTTTTGTTCTTTTAGAGGCTCGCCCCTGGTCATATGGGGTGAGTTTCTCCAATGTTTTTTCCACGTTGGTTGTCAGAGGTCGCAACCGGGTACCCGATACCCGTACCCTACCCGATACCCGGCTACCCATACCCGGCCGGGTACGGGTACGGGTAGCCTGTTTGCGACCCTGGTGCGGCCGGGTACGGGTACGGATAGGCCGTGAGTCACTGGTGAGTAACCGTTTGTCACTCATTTCGGGTAGGGTACGGGTAGGGTACGGGTAGGGAACGGGTACCCGTACCCGGCCGGGTAAGGGTACCCATTTGCGACCCTGGTGCGGCCGGGTACGGGTAAGGAATCAAAACCCGTTTGCGACCTCTGTGATACAGTCGCATTTACAACAACGCTCTGTTGGTTGTCCAATGTGGAATCCCCACCACAGGCTCAGGGCTGTGGATGGGAGATGAGGACTGCCTCAATGCTCAGCTGAGCCGGATATCACATTTGACTTTTCTGTTTAAAACACCCGAGTCTAACTAGAGGTTGTTAATATCCACCGCTATATGCAAATGTTGAAACGCGATGTTTAATTCGTGTCAATAGTTACGTATGTTCCTGCAAGAAATTGATATTTATTTTATTTCTTAATTCGGCACATTACTTCACAGTGAGCTGAATGGACATTCGAAGTGTTGATGTTCTATATAATGTGACTGTTTTCTTGCTCTGAGGGCAAAGAAGATGTAATAAATGGGCTATACAATATTCCAGAAACGTCTGTTTAAATTAATGGAAAATGTAATCAATGCCACGAAACATTGGCTGCAGAAGCCAACCTTGCTGAGCGCGATTTGAAAGCGACTGCTTGAAGAACGTAACTTGCCAATTTATTTGTACTTTGGAAATGAATCCACGCATCAGCACTGCCGGCAGCGAGATGTTAACTAACTTGCCTTGTATACAGGAGGTCGTGGGTTCGATCCTGACCCTGACACCTGTAAAATGTGGAGTTTGCATTTTCTTTCTGTAGTCGCGTAGATTTTTCTCCGGGTCCTCCGGGTTTTCCCTCCACATTTAGAAACACGCGTTTATAGTATTTGGCTGCTATAGATTCCAACATAATAAGCCACTTCGTTGAGCTATCATTTGTGGCCAGATCGCTTCTGAAAAAGAGCTACGTAGCTCAGGGGGCCTTACCTTGTAAAATAGAAAATAGTTCATAGTATATATTTTGGTGTCATGTAAACAGCTCTATGCATTAAAATAAAGGCTACCGAGCAGAAACCAGATTTATTTTTACAATGCTGATTTATGAACTTGACCAGATATTTCAGATTTATACAATTGTTAACATTTCAGTATCCTATTTCTACAGCTTCGAATGTGATATGAGTGACATGATTGAAATGTAATTCTACTCTTGCATGAGTCATCTCTTTAAGAGGCTTTGACCTAAAAAAATACTAAATTCGTTTCAAAAGTTGAAAAGAAATTGTATTAAATAGGGCTAGAAGGGTCAGATCATTCTTCATTGCAACATGCTTAATAAGGACTATCTAAAAAAATGAATACATCTTACACTATGAGACCTCCTTTACCAGTGGCAAAATATAGTAGTAGGTTTTTACCCTTTAAACTGGTACAAAACTGACACCTTTATACAAAAAGAAACAACTCTGATAATGGTAATTATCAGAGTTGTTTCTTTTTGTTTGCATTTTGACTGCTTGTGTTGTGGTTATTGCAAACATTATGCCTTGTATAAAGGTGTCAGTTTTGTACCAGTTTAAAGGGTAAAAACCTACTACTGAATACATCTTATAAATGAATAAACTCAAGTATAATTGTGGTGACATGGAATGGGTCACAGAAGGAGATCTGCAGTTGCAGCAGCCTTGTCTGTCAGCAGGTCACCTGATAAGCCAGTGAGAGGGATATAGGCCAAAGGTAATAGAGGCGGGGGGGGGGGGGCACGTGAGGTGAGCCCGGGAACCCGCGAGTAGCTTCTAGAAAGGGGGCGTGGCCGGGGCGGAGCGAGGCCACGCCGGGAGGATAAAAGGGAATCCCGAGCAAAGACTCGGGGCTGTTGCTGCTGGAGTGTGATCCCCTCGTCGTGCTGCTGGAAGTCTTCGTCTACGTCTACGTCTTCACCTTCTCGGCGTCGTCAGTCAGGCTGTCTACCAGATGTCCTGACTGGGAGCTGTAGATACCTTTGTAAACTGTGAAGGTTGTTAATGAATAGAGTGCCTCCTACTCCTAGTGTCTCTGAGTCAGTCACTACATAATTAACATGATAATATATCTCAGGCTCAACTGCTATGAAAGCCAAAACATGAAATTAGAAATAAAAATAATACAATGCAATTTGGCTTATTACTTGAACTGAAAAATCTATGCCTTTAGGCTGAACATGATCTGGGAAAAAAAACATCCAATTATAGTGGAGATGGACTTGATATTTTCTGAGAAGTAACATGTTCTGCAAACTTTTCAGCCGTGACATAATCAATATCACACACTCAAGGCTAAAATACAAATCGATAAATTGAACGCTGTAAACTGGTGAACTCGTGGTACTAGACTCTACTTCCCAAAATAGTTTTGCAATTCCTATAATTAATTATAAGTACAGCCCTTCATCAATCCACTGCTGGATGAAGGCCTCCCCATACTCCACCCCATTACATAACTGCCGCGTTAATACAAATGCTGAAATTTGAAAATTTGCTTGGGCAAATTGTGCAAGATGACAATGGAAAAAGCTAGATGAGTCATGAAGCTAATTTGCCTTGATCCTACAGAGGTGCACACGTTACTAGGGGAATCGAGCGCTGCGCTAGAAATGCACAAAATGCGATGATTGGTGCAATGACAACTTTAACCTCAGTAGGGCTACGCACAAAGCGATTACGAGAAGAATGGAGGTTGGAATATGAAATTCAGCGGTTCATAATCAGCATAATAAAGACATACTGTATTGGGAACTGCAAGGCACCAAGAATGAAGAATAATATTTTTTTTTCAAAGGCCTTTTTCAATTACTGCACATTAATGGCATAATTTATGCCGTGTCAAACATAATGTCCCAGTAAAAGATAATGTTCTTGTCGTACTCCAAATTTTTTACGTACATTTTTAACATAGGCCAATCACTATGCACACACTTGGAGATATATGAAACGTACTGCAAGTACCGACGGCGATCGGTACGTGCATTCATGAACGTGAACACAGTTTTGCACGGCAGACAAAGCAACACTGATCATGCTCATTTCCTTGATGTGCATTATTGTTTATGCCATCAGCAGTGTCTGCCATCATTTCCAAAGGCACATTGTATTTTTCTGTAATTGAAGTATGACCTTGGAAAAAACGCGTAGACCCAGGTTGAAAATGCAAGCGAGTAATTTCAGGTATTTACAGTATGTTCTTTTGTATTTCAGACCTTTGTATGGGTTACATGATGATTAATAACATTAATATGTGTAGAGGGTTTAATAGCATGTTTAAAATATTATTTATGGTTCCGTAAAAGAGAGGTTAATTTATAAATATGCAGGAACAGACATCAGCGTAGCAGAGATGCTGAAGAATATAATTATATCAAGGCCCTTGTGTGAGAATGGCGGTCAAATTATGTATTTATCAGTCATGGAAAGATCTGTGAGGTCAGACTTCTTTCTTCAATAAGGAATTTTATTTTTTAAATCAAACAAGGTAACGAATAAAAAAACCCTCTTACACACAGCAGTGGAAGCAGCTGATTTCTGAACAGCGTGTGGGTATTTCTGCGCTGTGAGCTATTAAAATGCTCATGCGTTTGCCTTGCCGTAATGAGTCCTCAACGGTAAACTTGGGGTCAAAGCATGCACTGGGCAAATTAATCAGGTAGGGCATATTTTATCATAACCGTATTGTCTGGATATAAACGGTGCACTTTTATCCCCTGTATTTTATAGCAAAAATTCGGGGGGTGGGGAGATTCATTTTGTAATCCGGTAGGTGGTAAGTTCGTATGTGTGTGTGACCAGATTAAGGTAACCTTTCCGATACTGGGCACACGTTTTTGGGTCTTACGTTCCAGAGCATCTTAAAATCCGGAGAATACGATAAATATGTTTCTGCTTTTATAAAATGCAACTGGAAGAGTCATGTGCTTGCCGTGTTGCATGTGGACCCATAATTACTTGGAGATAAATGTAACATCTGAATGAAATGGCTAAACCATGTTTACTTTGGCAATTTGCTTCACTGTTGGTGATGCACACCTCTGCACATATTTTTTTTTGCAAACACAAGACGAGGGACGCTGATTAATGTGCGAAGAGAGGCATCTGGTGTGGCTGTCGATGTGTGGGGGTGTTTTGCACGAGCTATTCAAATTGCAGCGTTTCCCTCGTGTTATTGCGTCGTAGATGTCGAATTCAATCAATACTAAAGTTCGCAGGACATGCCACTAATTGCAAAAAGGGAATAAGCAACAAGGACTTAACAATTCCTGCCGCTCGAGTTTCACCAGATCACTTGCAGTCATAACATTTAATAATTATTGACAATCTTTTCCTGCACTAATCAACTTCCTGGGTAAACTACTCGAAGAAGAATGCAGCTGGCTTCAAGCACAACGACCACCACAAGCCAATGAAGCTGTGTGTGGCGTTTCCACTGCACGGTTGCGAAGGGTCACAGGTACGCTGCACCACGTCTGTTAATCTCTGCTGGAGTGGAACGGTGGGGGGGTGCTGACATTTTCAACCGGGGGTACGCAAGCCGTGCTTAGGGCACGTGGTCTGGAAGAGAGGGAATGCTTTAGCTCTTACCCTAAGGAAAAGCGTTTTGACTTTACCACAGTCCTTCCCCGTCTCCTCCTCTACAATGGAATAGAGGATATCTTTGGCGGGGATGCGCGCGTATGCGACGCGCTTCGTCTTGTTGACCAGCATCCAGACGAAGACGTCCGGGATGCTGTCCTGGGGCTGCGGGGGCGGGGGGAGGGGGAACAACAGGCGCCACACGGACGCAGGTGGTTTATAGTTGGCGCAATGTGTGGTTCGTCGAGGTCAACAGCAGCGCCAACTTACGTCGGCGCAACGGAACCCGTGGGTTTCCCCCACCGCGGCCATCAACACGGCCGTTGAACGAAGCGTACTGGATGTGGTGTGCCGGGTGAAATGAGGCGCTGTGTGTATAGGCGTTCGTGTGCGTCCAGCTCATCGGCTGCACCGCCTGGTTGCGTGGGTTTTTTTTTGTTTCGAGGCCCAAAGAAACGGCACCTCGTCGGCGAGGAACCGGAGCTTCTGCAGGAAGCCCTCGGCCGTCTTGAGCCGCTCCTTGAGGTTTGCCCGCTTCACCTGCTTCACCAGATTCTTTGCCTGCGGGCCGATCTGTTCCTTTGGGAGTAAAAGGAGAGAGAGAGAGAGGGTGAGAGGGTGAGAGCGAGCACATTCAAGTCACTCTCGCGTGTTCTGGCTCAAGGGACGACACTCAATAAGCACGTGCTTTCTACGAGGCCATGCAGAAATGGCATTGTGTGCAGTTTCTGCCAATAAAAACCAGAGTTTTTTTTTTTACTTCACGAAGTGGCATTATTTTTGTACCAAAAGTCAGGTAAAGTAGTGACCTCTAGCCAATATGGAATGCTTTGGACCAGCACATTTGTTTTGTATTAGTTCTGTGCTGAATTCGAAACTAAATGTATAGATGTTTTTTCAACCCACATCAATTAACAATATAATATTTCTAATATAAAAAATTAGCTTAATGTGTATACTTTTCGAAAGTGTGAAACACGTTTTTAAAAATATATTTCTCAAAAAAATACAGCACTTGACATTAATTTTAGGCTGAGCCAACTTAGTGGTGGATCAAGCCAAGTTCAGATGCCAATTGTCACTCGTACATTGCATAGCTATGAACCCCCGGGAGTTGAAGCACAGTGCGACAGCCACTATGCCACTGCCGCACAGACACAATCGCGGTCACACGTGAACTTCATTACCAAGTAGGAAATATATTCTGAGCGTAATATATTCTGGCGAGGGTATAGTAATGTTTAATGCTTCTTACAAGCTCCCTCATGCATATCTTGAGACGGTCCCGGTCCAATCTCGTGCGCCCGAATGCAGATGGATCTTTGTTGGCAAGGGTAAGGAATCGGCTGAAAGAAATTGTATTTTTTTATTAAGACCAATGCAATCATCAATACACGAGTGACAGTCGAAAAAGATACAAGTGTAGTATATTGAACATACTTCCAGACTCACACACACATTAACGTACTTTTCAGAAAATGTATTTGTACTGGAGGAATCTGATGCATTTTTTTTACAGATATCCAGTATTGGCAGTTCCATATCAATGCACATTAGTAATTTAACATTACATTATATGACGGGCTACAGGAAAAGCATAAGATTTTAAAACTAATAATTAGAAAAAACACTTTTTTATGGACAAAAATCCTCATTTTCTTTTAGTCATATTTTCAGTCTGGATCTCAAACAGCAAAAGCCACATTCATTCTAAAATTTCCCGCACCACACTCAGATGTTCAGCAGTGACACCGACACTGTCATCTGGGGACACAGATTCACTGGTTTGTTATTCCAGGGCGGTCAGTACTCCGCGTGCCTGACCTCCCGCTTGGCCAGCTGGCGCAAGTCCCTTCGTAAGCGGTGAACCCGCCGGTAAGTGCCCCGCGTGATGTATGTACAGTATGTATGTACGTTGAACTTCTTTCACACCGTAAGTAGCCAAACATGGCAATCGAAGGCGCTGGGGCAGGAAATAACGGAGGTGATTCTCCGCACGTGGTCTCGGCGGCTCTGCTCAGCGCCCTCCCGACTCACTCTCCCTCACCTGCAACCCGCGCTCATCTCCTCCAAGGCTCCCCGCAGCCTCCGTTCTGGGTGGGGCCTCTCTATCTTCATCGTCTCCAAAACATCGTTGATGCCCTCCTCCTGCAGCATGTACATTCGTTGCGACACGTGACAGCATTATTTGCTGCTGCTGCTGCGATTGATTCATTGTCAGGTTCAGCAATCGGCAGGCCGTGTGTGGTGGTGGTGGTGGTGAAAGTCTGGTCAGTGTAGAAGAGTAGGCCAAAATATCACCTGGAGGGGCTCTCTAGAGCTCCCTCCAGCAGATGGCCTTCTGCCTTTACCCTGTTGATAATAATGGTAAGTGGGAATGATAGGCAAAACTTACATTTGTGGCTTATACATTTCATACGAGCATAACATTAAAATTACGCTTCTCATACCCTTCCCCATACTCTCTTCATCAATGTTTGCCCATTTTTCTCAATAAATGTCCAAGTTACCTTCCAAAATGCCTGCCATTGATCCTATCTCAACTTGAAACACACACAAAGGTTGTTTTTGTGCACATGGGAAGAAGTCCTCATTGGATCTCACGACTTATTTTCAGGCGGGTTGTATTTCGTACATATTAGGCAAATCTGTTGGTTGAGTATTTTTTCTGCATGTGGATGCAGATTTGGAGTGCCCAGAGATGACTGACGTGTGAGCAAAACAGGCAACGAGCTCACATTCTTGGTTGTTTCGATAAAGTCGCGTAGATAGAAAACAAAAAAACAATAAAATTAAAATAATTTTTTTAATAAAAAAAATTTGATACTCTATTATTATTTGTTTTTAATATTATTTACTTTTTTTTCCTATCTACGTGACTTTACCAAAAGAACCAAGAATATGAATTCCTGCAGTCACGAAAGTTTTAAGTAAAAATGGAAGGCAAAACGATCAGGTTGCTGTGCTGTCACCTCCAAGTGAAATGTCGCATCGAATTTTCCGCTTGTCGCAGAGGTTCGCCGTTTGAGCCAACCGAACCACCCTGGCTCACACCGTGAGCGCATTGACCACATATACTGCGCGCCATCTGCTTCACGGTGGACGTTAACATATCCTGCGATGTTACTCGATAAAGAGTAGGACGCTCGTGTGCCGACTCCATGCTCCAACTTTCCCAAATTTGTTAAATGACTCACAAATTACTTAACCGGATAAAATCACAAAGCAAATATCGCCTCCAACTGGCAGACTACACTCGTCTGTGATACGTTGCGCCTTCGTGATAATCTTGCGCCAATACCACGCGCGCTAAATCATTACGATCACGTAAGTGTCTCGCACAGCATCCATCCCTGGACACACCAACAAACTCTGCACGTCATAAGTGTGGCGCACCACACCGGGGCAGCAGGCCATCGCGCACGTACCAGCTTGTCGGCGATCTTGTCAATGATGTTGGAGTTGTAGAGACGCCGTCGCTGGTCGTGCCACGCGCTCCGCACGTGCACGCACGGCTTCTGCTCGTAGTAAGGCATGTGGAAGTACTGCCTGCCAGCAAACAGCCGTCAACGTGGGCACGGTTAGCTTTGTAATACTGCAAGACTGGGCACCCGAGCCCAATGTGCATTCTGTCATCATCGCAAATTAATCAGACGCGGTCAATCCACCGCTGTGCAAATGCTTCCCCTAGCCGCCTCCATCATGTTATGATCCTGCGATGGAATAATCTCCTCGGTTTATGTCACGATCTGTGCTTCTGTGGAGAGTTTAATTATCTTTGAGCAAAGGGCAATTGACATTGACTCTCGAGGGTTTATTTGTTTTGGGGATCTTTCACACCCAGGATCGCGACGGTTACACCCTTGATAATTAGTCAGTGTGTAATTACTCATGACCATCAGGTCATCAGACGCTGTTTATTGCACGGCCTGGGTGTGCTAAAGTGTCTGCTGATATTTACGCGGCCGCAGGGTCCAGTGATCGGTGCGCTCGCTCCGAGTCCGTTTCAATAGAGTCAAACCACCTGCCAACACCAATCCGTTCAACTCTCACAGCCCCCAAATAAGTGTATCGACAGAATTACAAACATGGTTCAACTTGCTTGCAAGTCGATGTAAAATATTCCTAGGACATGATTTACAAAAAAAAATAGGAACTGTTTCCTATTAGTGCGGAAGTTCGAGCACAAACATTTGCTGACAGCAGATTTTTTTTAATTTCACCACTGCAGAACCAAAAACATTACTCTGGCGAAAACACGGAATGATCGTGTGACGTCAGCGTCACCAATTCAAGTGTATTGCCTGATGCAACGCGTGACAAAAAACGATTAACCCTGCCTCTGGCCCTGTTTCCCGGTTTGGTTTCTCGCTTGGCTCTGCAAAATGCCAGTGGAAAACCACCTGTACTCAGAATCGGAACATTTATTTGTAATACAACTCTTTGAGACGACTTCTGGAATCTGTCTTTTATTCACTTTGGGTTACATCTACTTCACGCTGCTGATAGACAACATGAAGGGACAGATAGACCGAGAGAGACGCACTGCCACGTGGCAACTCGGAGCCCCGCTCTCGCGTGGCTCCTTCCTCCGTTGGTTCCCGTTCTGACCACGTGTCATTCCTCTCTACCCCTATTTAATCCCCGGGTCACGTGGTATGCTTCAGCCAATCCTCGTTAGCCTGCATCGAATCTTCCAGGCTCCCTTGTCAGCTCCCGGGACCACGCCCCTGACTCATCTCCCCATTGGCTGAGGCCAAAGACAACAGAACCAATCTCCATAGCTGTCACCCTTCCATCACGTCAGGGCCATGCCCCCAGGCTTCCCCCCATTGGCTGTAAACCAGGACCGGCAGAGCCAATCACCATGACGAGTTGTGATACATCAGTGAGCCGGATATATTCTCATATTACATATTCATAGTGGAGGAATCCGATGAGCTGTGAAGCTCTTTGTCGTGAATGTCCAGTAGGGGTGGGTAAGAACGTTACAGCAACAAACAGTACAAACACACGAGAGGAGTGCAAAGTACAGGAAAGGTAAACAAATCACCCAAACACACAGACAAATAAAACGAAACCATCCCCAGCCTACCAGGAAAAGCCCCCTGAGGTGTTCCTGTGAGGGCTGAATGCTGCAGTGGTTCGTGCCAGTGGACTACGGGCACGAGACTCACGTGGATCTATAAATTTCGATTTAAAGCTTTCGTGACTGCAGGGATTCATCTTTTTGGTTCTTTCGGTAAAGTCACATAGAATGGAAATAATAAAATAATAAAAATAAAACATAATAAAATAATTCTCACGACGTTTCGGCCACAACGCAAGCAGCCGTCCTCAGGTGAAGAACAGGTCTGTCGAGAAGACATAGTCTGAATGGGGTGTGTCATTCAGACTATCTTCTCGACAGACCTATTCTCCACCTGAGGAGGGCTGCTTGCGTTGTGGCCGAAACGTCGTGAGAATTTTTTTATTATGTTTTATTTTTATTTTTTTATTTCCCTTCTATGTGACTTTACCGAAAGACCCCAAAACACGTGGATCTTGTTGTTGTTGTGTGTATGCTAATACCTGTCATTAGTCTCCGGCTTATAGGAAGGGGTAGTAGAGGAGCCAGAAGTGTCATCATCCATTTCTGCATCATCCGTCTCATCGTTTAGCAGCTCAGTCTCGTCATCCTCATCCCCCTCGTCGTATTCGTCCTCGTCATCGCTGCGGTCAAGAATATTCGACTTGTTCAGCCCATCCAAGCTGTTTCCGTAATTCCCTGTGAACAAACAACACATCAATGATAATGCCTTCCAAGTTGCACTTGATTATATACCGATATAATGGGATGCTGCAACAGAACTTCATGTGTCCTTGGTTCTTTCGGTAAAGTCACGAAGAAGGGAAAGAAAAAATAAAAATATAAAACAATAGAATTTTCACGACGTTTCAACTGCAACACAAGCAATCATCCTCAGGTGTGAAAAACACAGCAAGAAAATTTGAAAAAAGTGGCGGTTTTTTCTGGACAAATGAAGTTACGTTTGTGAGAATTTTATTGTTTTATATCTTGTATTATTTTATTGTTTCCCTTCTACGTGACTTTACCGAAATAACCAAGAATATGAATCCCTGCAGTCACGAAAGCTTTAAATCAGAACTTCATGTGTTCTCTGATCCGTACGTTCCTCTGACTCTCAGTTTAATTGCCATCATTAATCTCTCCAGCTTCTTTGCTTAGCGGAGTCCATGTCTGTGATCCATAGGTCAATGACAGGTAATTTGCAATGATTGATTTTTTTTGTATACAAATTGCTTTCGTATTCTTGGTTTTTTTTTGGTAAAGTCACGTAGAAGGGAAATATCCAGGGCAATTGAATAATTAAAGTATACATTTTTTTCTGCCATGTGGTACTGGTGCAATCTACGTTGGCTGCTGGGTTTGCATAAAACAATGGCACGCAACAACTGCCTTGGGAAAAATAGACGCACATAAGAACAATTCGACGGATGTCGAGTAAGCATTAGAACATATTTTAATCCACGCATTGCTGCACGTGCAATATGAGGCATAGGGCATCTAAAGTAGGAAAAACTTAAACTCAGTTACTTTATAACTAGACTGCAAAAAAAATTAACCCGTAAAAACAAAGTTTTTCACTATAAATCCTTAATATGTAAGATCACTTCTTGACATGCCCCGTATATTCCCGAGGGCACTAGCGTTCACCCGTTTAACCACTTTCAAGAACCTGGCGGCTACAATTTAACTGCTCTATAAATAGTTTCCATTGTATAGCGTGGGGGCAGGGATTTCATGCCATGTGGTTAGTCAACATTTGCGTCATCATGCAATGGGCGGCTAGAGTCCTCTCGTCCTCTGGCTTGAGATGGCTGCCACCTATGGGTCAGATGATTGTCTGTCACCATTAAGCAATTGGTAATTAAGTATTCAAATTTTTTTCCCTAAACAGTGTAAAATTTAGGAAAAAAATTTTCACGAAAATTAATTGTCACGCACAACGAGTCTGTGTGGAAAATGTCATCTCGATTGGATCACGGGAAGTGGGTTAAAAAACGACCGAAATATTTGCACGGTCGTAAGCAAGCAAGCAAGCACGCAAGCACGCAAGCAAGCAAGCAAGTGAACTTAATATAAAGGATTTAAAAATGTGCATTTCGCTTAACACTGACAGTCAATAAGCTACATCGATCGCACAGTTCCAGTGTGGGAGTGGAAACTCACCAATGCTGACTTCAAAGCTGATCAGCTTGTCACTGATCTTCCTGTCAATCATCGTGGCCTCCAGGAAAGCTCCGAACAAGAAAAACTCTTCCATCTTTCCAGCTACAGACTGTCCGCGCAAGGGAAGAGGCGTACACGATGCATGTATGACAAGAAACACACACATATATATACACTTTTTATATAGACACACACAGGGTGTCCGACAATAAATATACCAAAAAATGTTCAATAGTGTTATTGCTATTCGATATACTGACATGAATTTGATATGAATGCATGAATTGGACTTACAGTAAAACCTTGGATTGCGAGTAACTTGGTCTGCGAGTGTTTTGCAAGACGAGCAATTTTTTAAAATAAATATTAATTTGATAAACGAGCGAGGTCTTGCAATGCGAGTAGTACGTGTGTACGCTTTGTCTGCCGAGCATCACGTGATCACAACTGATATACGAGAGCTTTGATATACGAGTGCTTTGGATTACAAACACGTTTCCAGACCGAATTATGCTCGCAATCCAAGGTTTTACTGCAAAGGTTAAGTTTGTTGTGAATATCGATTGGTACTTTCTTGCCGTTTCAGGAGAAACTCCTGGTTCTGATATAGTGACAAGTCTGCCTGTTCACCCGACTTAACACCATGACGTTATTATCTCTGGGGTTTTAAAAAGAGTAAAGTCTTGCATTCTAGATTTGAAGCTTTCGTGACTGCAAGGATTCATACTCTTAGTTCTTTCAGTAAAGTCACGTAGGTAAAAAAAATGAAATAAAAATTAATAGAAAATAAATAAAAATTAAATAAAAATCACGACGTTTCGGAGGCAACACAAGTCTCCGTCATCAGGTGGGACTGTCACAGCCAGATTTGCTGCATCAAGTGAGGCAGGGATTCAAGATGCAAGCCCTTAAATACAAGTTGAGGGAGGAGGAGGAGGGGGGGGGGAGCTTATCAGAATGTGGTAGCCAATGAATGGAACGTATTTTATTTTTATTTATTTTTATTAATTTTTATTTCATATTTTCTTACCTACGTGACTTTACCGAAAGAATTAAGAGCATAAAGTCTTGCACTTGAAAACCAAGGGTACCTTGAAGAACTTCTACATCGTGTTGTTGTTGATGCTGCTGTGTCATCATCAATCTCTACAGCTGTGATGGAAAATGTTTTCTCAAAGAGTTTGAGCGCCGAATTGGATTGATGATAGTGAACGATGGACGACATGCAGAAGTTAATTCCTGAATCGAAAATATATGATCAATACCAAAACATTTTAACAAACTAAATCTTATACATCTATTACCCGTATTCATGTTAAATTTAGGTCGGTATCGCAAATAACAATAAGACTATTCAACGTTCTTTTTGGTATATTTAATTTCGTCATCAAACCGAGATGAGCGTCATCCAATTGCTCATTAGCTCATACTTTGTATTTTATTCAACGCGAATGCAACCAATGCCATCATCACATGTAACTAAAACACCAATCTGCGTCACCACGTATAAAAAAAACGTCGTGTGTAAGTCCATAAGCCCACGCATCTCTCCAACACCACTGTTATCAAGCAGCCTTTGTTCAAGCGATGTTACCACGGAATGGCTTTAACCCGCTGGGTCTCGTTCGGCAGAGACAGGCTTGTGAAACAAAAGCTGCTAGGATTCCCAGATGTCATTGTCAAGAGCACTCTACGGTACATCGACATGCATTTGACAATGGTGGCAGAACAACTGAAATTGAGCTTTAGATTCGCATGGATGTGACAAATGCTGAAGCAAACAGCCCTGGTCACGGTTTGGTGCTTCAGAATCAGGATGTTTATGTATACTGGAGGAATCTGAGGAGCTATGAAGCTCTTTTTCACAGATGTCCCAGTGTGAGCGGATCAGAGAGTTACAATAATAATACAAAAACTGATAGGAGTGTAAAGTACAGGAAAGGTAAGCAAGTCACAAAAATATACAAAAAATAAAAAGTATATCAAAACAAATAAGATTTTTCTTCAATAAATGCAACCTTGGACAAGGCAACAAAACAACAACAACAACAACAACAGCCCCAGACCACAGCAAGACAACGCCACAGTCTGTCAATAAAAGCGCACTTTAAAATTGAACTCTCGATACAAGCGCAAGCATCAAAGTTACAAATCACATTGGCCAATGCGGTTGTGTCCAGCAGCAGTTAACCTGTTGCTCTGGGATATTGTTTGAAGCAGGATTCACGACGTCAGGGTGGATGGAGGGGAGGGGGGGAGGCTTCACGATGTTCACGAGTGAACCACCGAGCCTGCCAGAGGGACGAACGGCGTCGAAGCGTCTCCCTTCGCTTACGTCGGCGACGTGAGGGATGGACTCCACCGAGATCTCGGTGTTGGTGCTCAACTCCGGAGACGTGATGTCCAGGATTTCCATGGAGATTCCCAAGAGGAGGCGGGCGCGGAACGACACGCCCTCCCCGAGGCCGTCGTTCAGCTCCTGGTGCTCGTCAATGAGCGTGTAGTTGCGTGTCGAGCCGTACATGTTGACCCACGCCGGGCCGAACGTTGGCAGAAATCCTGCAGGGGGAGGGGGGTGGGATGACGATGGCATCAGGGGTGCCCACGTTGGCAAGATGTTATCTCCCTCGTCTGGTATACAGGAGGTCGTGGGTTCGATCCCGACCCTGACGCCTGCTGCTGTATATTTGGAGTTTGTATGTGCGCTTAGAGCATTTGGCTGTGATAAATGTCCACGCGATAAGCCACTTCGCTGAGCTATCGTTTGCGATCAAGTCGCTTTTGAAAAAGAGCTGTATCGCTCAGTGGGCCTTACCTGATAAAATAAAAGAAATAGTCTAGTTTAGCTTAACGTGTCACCGCAGCCACAGCTGTTGATGCCACCTGAACCTTGCCAACACTTTATACCCGCCACCAGGTTCCTGCAGCTGCTGCACAGCAGACACATGACCTCCAGGATCTGCCCAAACTTTGGCCCGAGTATTTCCCCCATGGGCCTTGAGCTCGTGGAGACCACTCAAATGTCTGTCTCGACAAATCGGCCCTCACCCGTCCTGCACATACGTGTCCCACCCAGTAAACCTTCTGTGCCGAACCATATCTGCAGCACCTTGACACCTCTCGCATTCTCATTTGTGGATTTTTGAACTGCTTTATCCTGTTTCGCCACGACATACCCTGCATGCTTCTTAAGCACTCATCCTCAAATGCCAGCAACTTATTTTTAACTGCATATTTCGAGTCCACATCTCTGCTTCATACAGAGATAATAAAAGCACTCCCACAGGACTGATATGATCAGTGGAATGTACCACAATCGGGTTTGTAACATCTACACAGCTGTACCTCAAGACAATGTGAACCAGGAATGAACATTGACGTGACAAAATACCGGGTTCATTCGATTACCAAGGAAAGGAGAATAAACCTCTGGTATTGCTGCAATACAAAGCATGCTATTGTGCAAAATCTGAATATGTTAAGACAAAATAATGCAGTAGGAGGGGTTGGGAATAAAAAAAAAACTCCAAGATAACGAAAGGAGAGTGACGGTGGAGAGAACATCCAATTAATAATTTGCAGAGAAGAGGAGGAAAATGGAAAGTCTGGCCCTGAACTGGGAGAGCAGGTGAGTTGTGCTTACATTGGGGGGTCAAATCACAAATAAGACTGCTCCGATTTGAACTTGATAATTACGTGTACAAATTGAGCAATCATTGGAAGGGCAGCCTGTTTCTCTCTCCCACCTGAAGACGATTACTTGTGTAGCGATCGAAACGTCGTGATCTATTATTTTTTCTATCTACGTGACTTTACCGAAGAACCAAAGAGTATGGATTCCTGCAGTCACGAAAGCTTCAGATCAACATAAGCATTTGCTTAGTGTACCTATGCCTAGCACAGCCACTGGGAAGGGGACATCTGAGGGATAACACTTGAGTGTCCCCTCGTGGTCCAATTGAAGGGTTGATGCTGCTCATGATGATGATGCTGATGATGCTGATGCTGCTAATGATGCTGCTAATGATGATGATGCTGCTAATGATGCTTATGATGATGATGCTGCTGATGATGATGCTTCTAATGATGCTGCTAATGATGCTTATGATGATGATGCTGATGATGCTGATGCTGCTAATGATGCTGCTAATGATGATGATGCTGCTAATGATGCTTATGATGATGATGCTGCTGATGATGATGCTTCTAATGATGCTGCTGATGATGATGCTGATGATGCTTATGATGATGATGCTGATGATGATGATGCTGATGATGGTGCTGCTGATGCTGCTAATGATGATGATGCTGCTAATGATGCTTATGATGATGATAATGCTGCTGATGATGCTGCTAATGATGCTGCTGCTGATGATGCTGATGATGATGCTGCTGATGCTGATGATGATGCTGCTGCTGATGATGCTGCTGCTCATGATGCTGCTGATGCCGCTGCTGCTCATGATGCTGATGATGCTGCTGATGATGCTGCTGCTGCTGATGTTGCTGATGTTACTGATGTTGCTGATGCTGCTGATGATGCTGATGCTGCTGATGTTGTTGATGATGATGCTTCTGCTGATGATGATGCTGCTGCTGATGCTGCTGATGCTGCTGCTGATGATGCTGCTGCTGATGATGCTGCTGATGCTGTGCTCCGTTTAAGCGTATGATGGTGCACCTGACTTGTGCTCAATTTCGGATTAAAAAAGCACTTGACCGACCTTATGTACACATCCCCCTAACGCACTCCCACATCACCGAGGAGAGTGAAAGTGGAAAAAAAATACGTCGCGCAATGTACAAATAATAATAATAATGTCAGAGCAAACAAGCGGCTTAAAAAAACGAAATCACGGTTGCTGAGCACATACCCAATCGGCCAAAGGTGCAAAACACCAAATTGGCCGGCAACGAAACCGCACTCGACGAAAGTGAATACGTTACTCGCATTGAGGACGTCTATAAGAACGTGTGGGAATGAGATAATGGGAGCTAATTCTAAGATCGAGCAGTGCGTGGAGAGACTCAGAGAGAGAGAAAGAGAAGAGCTGTGACCTTTAGTGTGGTGGTTGAACGCGCTGTGTGGATGAGACGAAACGGTCAGTGTGGTAGACCCGACTCACCATCATGGGCGGACTAATCGATAAAGAAAAATAGTGGGAACAGTACCCACGGTAACAAGCTACAGAAGGGTCGTACGGAGGCAACCGACTAGTGGCCGCTGTACGTTGAACTCCAACGAGCGAGGCGGGGGGAGGGCACCTTTATCCCCGTCGTTGCAAATCTTCTTGAGGTCGATGAAGTGAGTGCCGATGGCCGTGTCGTTGACTTTGTCGCTGTCGCGGATTTGGAGCTTCATACGGCGGCAGAGTGGTGGGAAGAGCTCGGTGAACACCACCTGCTCGTTCCACACCGGCTCGTAGCTGTTCCGCTGCACGGACGTCTTGCCCTGGGCGCCAGTGCACAGCACGCAGCACAAGGGTCAAAGTTTTTCTTTCCCCACATGTATGGTCCACTGAAGTACAGTAGAACCTCTGGTCACGACCATAATTCGTTCCATAACTTTGGTCGCAACCCGATTTGGTCGTTCGTGACCAGAGGTTCTACTGTACTACCACAAATGACAGCTCAACGAAGCGGCTTGTCACGTGGAAATGTACAGCGTCCAAATACTCTAAACGCACACGTCGATTCTAAATGTGGAGGGAAGAATCGGAGGACCTGGACAACAAAAATCCACACGACCACGGGGAGAACGCGCAAACTCCAAATATACAGCAGGCGTCAGGGTCCGGATCGAAGCCACGACCTCCAGTATACCAGGTGAGCTAGGTAACATCTTGTCACCATGGTGCCCATGCCAATAAAAAAAATACATGCAGGGAAGGCACCTGTCTCAAATTGATCCTTTGACCCCATTTGTTTTCAGGACTTAGTGTAAAAAACTACAAGGGATGGCTGCCTTCGTGTGATGGATGGATTTCTCGATTGAGGAGTCAAGAAGGCCTGTGACAGAATAAGACCTTCTCCATCCTGTCCAAAACAAATTGTGGGTTAGCTGCCTCCATTCCCCAGATATATTCCTGTATGCACGTATTCAACAACCACAAGACACTCTCCATCGCTCTCAACCGTATTGCTCCTGAAGGTCAGTTGACTGAAAACTGAAATCGGGTTTGATATTGACCACACCATCATCCTCAAAAGGTACACTTCAACAGCCAAGAAAGAGATTCTCAAACAGCAATTTCCTTGGCAACACAGTCCTAAAGTAGGGATCATTATATTCTTAGGTTTTTTCCGTAAAGTCACGTAGGCGTGCTTCAGCAACACCGAACCTCACAATGGCTCCTCCCACCCTCAACCAGTATTTATACAAGGACTGTTTTCTTGGAATTTCTCTTACTTGATGCAGCAGTCGTGCTGTGACGGTTCCACCTGAAGACGGAAGCTTGTGTTGCCTCCAAAACGTAGTGATTTTTTATTTTATTTTACTTTTATTCATTTTAATTTTAATTTTTTACCTACATGACTTTACCGAAAAAACCTAAGAATATGAATCGTTGCAGTCACGAAAGCTTCAAATCTAGAATTAGGGATCATTATGTTCATGTGTGGATATGAATGTATTCATGTCAAGTATGTATGTATGTTGAACTTCTTTCGTGACCGTAGGTGTGCACATATTCACACGCTCAGCATAAAACGGGTGTTGCACGCAAATGTGCGGAGTTAAGGGGTGCTACGATCGCTCCCCTTTCCACCCCCCCGCTCGCTTGCACCTTCTGTCCAGCGAAGGAGACTTGCACGTAGGGGTCGACGAGGTCCCTCTCCTGGCCCATGAGGGCCTTCTTCACGTTGGCCACGATGGCGGTGTTCATCTTGGGCAGGCCCTCGGCCTTGTAGATCCTCACGGAGAAACGGGCCCACTGCCGATCTGCCGGGATCCCTTCCGGGAGCAGCAGATTCCTTCCCAGAATAAAATGAAAGTATGGACGATACAAAAGTGTTTTACGAGAGCAAACATATCTAAATTGTTTGTTTTTACCTCATTTGATTTGATAATAGAAAATATGGTTCTACTTGTATTTGATGGAAGCTTTAAGACTGCTGCTAGTTTCTGCTGAATTGGCTATTTTCATGACAGATATAGGCAGAAAATGCCGTTGGAAGCACATGATTCAGGCCAATATTTAATGGTAAGTGTTTACTATATATTTTAATTCACCTTTATTTAGCCAGGTAATAAATCCTTGAGGTTAAAAACCTCTTTTGCGACGGGGACCTGGCAAAAAGTCAGCAAAAATAATCACCACACACATACACACAATTTTACTGATATTGTGTATATGTGTAATAAAGGACTCGACCACGATGTCTGGCTTGGTGTCCTTTATTCGGTTCTTCTCTCTTAACCCGCACGGCTGTCCTTCTATAAGACTCTATACTGACACTGATACTGCTCTCCTGCAGTTTCTCCCCTCGTCGTTCTCTCAGCCTCTCTCTCCTCTCGTCGCTCTCGTAGCCTCTCCCTCACACACAGCCTCGCCGGCTGTGTTCCCCGCAGCTCCTCGTCCGCCTTCTCTCCAGCCGCCCCACCGCTGTCTTCTCTCGCAGCTCCGCTGGCTGCTCCCTTAGCTGGCCACCGCTGGCCGCCGCTGCCACCCCTTGGCTTTGCCCACGTGGCCTTACTCTGGTCCAGTCCCACTCGTTCTGCCTTCCTCTTCCGGTCTCCTCCCTTAAGAACCTTAACCTTTCCTCCCACGTCACCTAACTCCACCTCTCCGTGACGTCACATCCGGGAGGTCGCCCGCGCCCGCATTACACCACCCTCCCCCGTGGAGAAAAACCCAGCCGACCTCGGCTGAACAACACCAACAGTAATGCGGGCGAACCCGAGCGTAACACACCAAAGGACACCAAGCATGCAATATAACAGTAAGAACAATCAACACAACTCAACAATCAATAACGTAGCAGAAGCAGGCAATAAATACACAGTAAGAACAATACAACATAACAATCAACGAAACACAAGGGATTTAGAGCGTGTGCGGGTCGCCGGCCCGTCCCGGACGGTCGGCGGCCCATCCGCGGAACGGGAACGTGATTGAGTTTGAGGAGCGACAGGGTGAAATCCCCCTGTCGCTGTTGGAAGTCCACCAACGTCCCGTGTCCTTGAAGGATCAGTTTTGGGCTTGTCCCGCGGATGCGTCTGCAGCGGGGTCGGAAGGGCTGCAGGGCTCGAAGGACCCGCAGATCTGGCAGGCACCCTCCGAGCAGAGCGCCTCGTCCCCTCCGGTGTCAAGGCCGGCCTGCCTGTTTCGGTGGATCCTTGGGCGGCTTGGCCGGTAATGAGGCCTCCTGTTGTGGCGGACCCGGGATGCGGGCCCAGCAGTCCTTCGCGTAGTGGCCCTTCCGTCCGCAGCGGAAGCAATCGGCGTCGTTGCGCCGAAGCGCAGGCCTTGCATCGCGCCGCCCGCGTATCGGCGGTGCAGCACGAGAGGCCGGTCCACCGCGGCCTGACCATGGCACCGAGGCGGCCGTCAGCTCCTGAGGGCCCCGCTCATCCGGCACGTATACCGACTTCGTAGGGTCCCAACCCAGAGCGCCACCCTCCGCGACGGGCCTCCCTGTCCACGCCGTGACCTGTTTCCATCGTCGTAGGTTGAATTGTGCATCCAGACATTTCGCCGCCGCCCGGGAGGTGAGCTTCTCATGCCCGCACACCGGCATGGGAATCCCAAGATCCCGCGACAGCTCGAGCATCTTGCCCAAGATGAGAGGCTCGAGCAGGTCAGGTGTTGTATCTGGATACGCGGCCATAGCCAAATCAAGCACTGCACCCCTGTACGCCACAGGCGACTCCTCGGGCGCTCGTTGTCGTTGAGCGAATCGCCGATGCGCGTCGTCAGGTGGCTCGTAGGCGTCGGCCATTTCTTGAAAAACTCCATATAATGTCCTCTTCTTCTCGGCCTTAATGGAGCGAAAAAAACGAACAGATTCGTCGTCCAGAAGAGTCGGCAACACTTCCAAGGCCTCAGCATCGGTCCATCTCGCAGAACGGACCGCCGCTAAAAATCTGCAGGCGAAAGCGCTCCAGTCGCCCCCAATGGCGAATTCCTTGACCGTGGTGAGATGGCGACTCCGACTTCGCTTCACTCCGCCCTCCGCCGATGGTTCCTCCGGAGGCAAATTCAAAATGGCGTCGAATCGCGGCGTGGTCAAGATGGCGGATTCCCGCCGCGGCACGCGCAAGATGGCGGCCTCCTGCCGCGTGGCCCATGGCGCCGGGAGTGAAGAACCCGTGGCGGCCTGTGGAGCACTCTCCGCTCTCTCCGTCGCCGTGCTTGGGGTGACGAGATGACACAATTGGCCCAGGGCGTCCTTGAGAGTCTCCAGTTGCTCAGCCACCTGCAGCCATCGCCGATCAGCGTCTGATGGTGTCGGCGGCCCTGACACTGTGGCTACATCTTCCACTCCCGTCCCCGCACTCGTTTCAGCAGGGCTCTCCTCCACCACCCTGGCAGGATCCATGTTTGGAGGGAAGTCTTCGTCTTCGGACGAAGAAGCCGATGCCGGCGCTGGAACATTTTTCTTTCTCACTTGTTTCGACATGCCGTTGCACTTCCGACACCAATGTAATAAAGGACTCGACCACGATGTCTGGCTTGGTGTCCTTTATTCGGTTCTTCTCTCTTAACCCGCACGGCTGTCCTTCTATAAGACTCTATACTGACACTGATACTGCTCTCCTGCAGTTTCTCCCCTCGTCGTTCTCTCAGCCTCTCTCTCCTCTCGTCGCTCTCGTAGCCTCTCCCTCACACACAGCCTCGCCGGCTGTGTTCCCCGCAGCTCCTCGTCCGCCTTCTCTCCAGCCGCCCCACCGCTGTCTTCTCTCGCAGCTCCGCTGGCTGCTCCCTTAGCTGGCCACCGCTGGCCGCCGCTGCCACCCCTTGGCTTTGCCCACGTGGCCTTACTCTGGTCCAGTCCCACTCGTTCTGCCTTCCTCTTCCGGTCTCCTCCCTTAAGAACCTTAACCTTTCCTCCCACGTCACCTAACTCCACCTCTCCGTGACGTCACATCCGGGAGGTCGCCCGCGCCCGCATTACATATGTAATACGAAGTATCCATTCGAAACGCTCGCAAAGCAATGCATCACTATGTGATGGAATGGCCCATAGAAGCAGATACTACAGAGCTACTCCTGAGATTCCTTAAGGTAAATCTTCATTGCATAGCAATTACACCAAAAATATTTTTTATTCTCAGCACTGCCAATATATAATCAAGATTCAACGTGATTTTGTTGTTGTTATCTATTAATTGGTGGCCAGCCTGCTATCCATCAACTCACTATACTTGAAAATGTTATACTGGAAACCTGAATTTCATCAGTGCCAGCTCAGTGCTCTGACTCCTGAACCATGCAACCACAACTTCAAGCATTTTTATCTTATTTTAAAAAGTGTATAAACGGCAAGAGAATTCCTTTATATTTTTTAAAGATTCTGTAGCATATCATTGTTTTACATCGAGTTATTTGTCGCGTATTTTAAATAATCTTCTTGGTTCTTTCGGTAAAGTATAATAAAATAATTATTTTATTATGTTTTATTTTTATTATTATTAAAATAAAACATAATAAAATAATTATTTTATTATGTTTTATTTTTATTATTTTATTACTTCCCTTCTACGTGACTTTACCGAAAGAACCAAGAAGATGAATCCCTGCAGTCACGAAAGCTTTAAATCGATATTTTAAATAAGTCAACGCACATGCACATTGATATACGTTTTAAAGACACTAAGGGATAAAGGTTGCACAATTATTATACTTTAGGCTCCCCTCTTCGTATTGACAAGCGTTATGAACATCGCGAACCAACTGTGAGCATGTTTCTCTGCTACATTTGATGTCAATCACACAAAATGCCATGGGCCACCTCTACAAGTGGCTCAGCGTTAGAGTGAGCTTCACACAAAAAAAAGTTGTGAGTTCAAATCCTGGTGAGAGGGCTTGACTCGGTCCACCCTCCCTCTGGGGTTGATAAAATGAGTACCGCTTTGTGGGGTTGTCCTGTGGATCGACTCATCCTTGCCATACGAACGTGGAATTTCCACCACTGGGCCGAGTTGAACCCCGACTGAGACTTGAACTCGCAACCTTCTCATGCTTTGCTTAACGCCCCAAACCCGAAGCGCCACTCGGCTGACATAAGCAGTCGTTTTCACCCCAATCACTCCCACTTGAATTGTTTGCAAGAGGCGCTGCTGTTATCATGTTCAGGTGCTGGCCAGGCTGTAAACGGGAGATGAGCACCGCCTCAATTGGCAATTTGAGCCGGAAATCATCGACCTCTATTTTTACCCCCCCCCCCTTTTTACTTTTAACCTCTTGCGTGAAATGGAGCGCGTGGAAGGTACAAACCCTTCAATGGAGTCGGCGTCGTTGTCGACGGACTTGTGCGGCGTCTTGATGTTGTCGCCCTTCCCCACCACGGCGATGTCGCAGTTCACGTAGCCCTTGATGCCAGCCGTGATGTCGTCTGGGTCGGTGAGCACGGCCCACTTGTGGTAGAAGCGGTGGTCTGCCGTCATCGACGAGGGTGCACAAGGAACGCAGCGGGACATGACGGTTAATTCACCGTCGCTACGAGACGGCGGTGTTGCGCCGTCTGCCTGGCTGGCTGAGGGATACGGCTGGAATGGGCACGAGTTAAAATCCCGGTTGGTTTCTCCCCCTGCTTGAAACCCAAAAGCACCGAGCTTGGGATTTTGTCCGCGGAGTATCTGTGCCCTCTCCATGCGTGGTTGTGCTTTGTACCGGGCTCTTGTTGAGTTACAATAAACAAAACAAAATCCCGGTTGGAGGTCAACTCGGTCTACCATCCTTGTGCCGTCGATAAAATAGGTACCATTTTGTGGTAAGCTAACAGCGGTCATCCAACAGAAATGCCTATCTTGAAAAATATTCACCGCTGGCTCTGCATGGCCAATGCAGATGAGGGCACTGCCCAAATGCTTTTTTTTAAGCAAGAGTCTCAGAGTTTTTAAGATCTAATTTTTTTTTTACCATTAAGGAGTGGCACACAATCGTAAAAAAAAACTCAAAATATCATACGCCTTCATTTGCGTTTCCAATAAGCGATTACTTTGTGTACCAATAGAATGACGCTCATGGAATTTTGATGCAGGCATTTTGCAATGCACTGACTCAAAATTCCAGGTTACTTGTGCTGGTTCTGTTTTGAAGGGTTGATGATTGCGGGGGAAATGTGCACTTTCTGGCAGATGTAGACAGTATGATATAAACATACGTTTAATACAACAGAGATAACATACAATTGGACTTGAGTATTGCACACTTTCAGACTACCACCAGGCACTGTACAGATCAGTGATGGATAATGTTGTATCTCCCAGACTAGGGATTGTGGTGTAACTTGGAACATCTGAAAATTAAAATTCAGTTGAATTTGTAAAAGTGTGCGTGGATTTCTCCACAGCAATACTACTTGATATATAAACCATCATTGATTTGTAGCAGCAGCAGCGTGATTATCACAGTTGTACACCTGGAGCCAATGTCAACACTTTACATCAATACTGGTCAGTTACATTCAGCCACAGAGTCTCTATCAAGATCAATATGGGTCCCATGTCTGCGGGAACTAGATATTTCGTTTCTCTTCACATTCTCAACAAAACGAAAAGGAAATCACAGAACCAGGGTACACGGCATCCAGACGGCCAGCATATATACATGCGACAGTAGTTCCAAGTTTCGAGTTTGTTGTGTTTCACCAAGAGCTATCTGGGTCACCAAAATGGGAGTGGGTGCCCTTAGTTGTGATCTAGGAAACGATGGAAATACTTCTGTATTTTAATCACCTTAAGTGTACGAAATAGAATGGGAACAGCTGACCTATAATACCACCACCCCATGCAAAATATCGCACAATTTTCACTGCTGCTCGATTCACAACACGAGGGTAGATATGAGGCGTATAACCAGTGACCTTTGCCCTGACAGCCAAATGCAATCTGCGAGCCTCCCTGGCCACAGTCCTAACCCCTTCAGCCTCAGAAATCCCATTGGGATATCAAAACGGCAAGAGGGCTGACTTTCTAAATAATGTCGCTCGGCTGATATAAATCAATGAACACAAATAAAACTCATATTCTTGGTTCTTTCGGTAAAGTCAAGCAAGCAGCTGAGGACAGCTGCTTGTGTTGTGGCCGAAACGTCGTGAGAACTTTATTATGTTTTAGTTTATTTATTTTATTATTTCCCTTCTACGTGACTTTACCGAAAGAACCAAGAATATGAATCCCTGCGGTCACAAAAGTTTTAAATCGAAATACAAATAAAACTCCTCTTTTTATTGGTGGCACATGTGTGAAGGCATTGGAGATCCACAGACCCGTGCCTGGCAGCTGATAAAATTGTACATAACTTAATTATGCAATCATCTAAGGAATGTCTGACTGCTTTAAAAACCAAGCCATACGCAGATTTAAAAAAATATATATCATTAAGCAGCCATGATCATAACACAATTTCTCCACCCCAACTTATTTTGGAATTACAACGTAATTACATTTCTGGACAGCAATAAAAAGATGCAATCAATGTCCTGCGGCGCTCACATTCAGCAGAACATGTGCTGTGTTTTTTTTTGACACTCAGTGCCAATCGGGGTATTTGGCGTACATTTAATACCGGGTAAATTTAACACAGAGGTGCGATTGTAAGGCAAAAATTCTAAAGCCACTGCAGCAATGGTTAAAAGATGTGCGCATTGGAGCAACCGACAGGGAATGTCTCATAGTTGTCAGATGAAATCTTTACAATTGCTTATTATTATATTCCACCTTACTTTGAAAGCTAATCACACAGTGAGCAAAGCTTAATGAACTGAGATATGTAATGCAATAAAATCTTGCCAACTGATGATAATGACAATAATGATGATGGCAGCATTTCTCCCCCTCAAACAAGCTCATATTATGACGGAAGCTCTGAAAAAGTGGTACACACATTCCACACTTTTTAAGGCAGGAGAAAGCATTTTCATTACATAACCACTGCTGACTTCCCATGAAGTCAAACTCATTTTACCGATGAAGGATGGTTAATGGGCCGAGTCGAACCCCAACTGAGATTCGAGATTCGAACTCACAACCTTCCCATGCAGTAGCTCAACGCTCCAACCTTCAGCGCCACCCAGCTGGATAGGCAGTCGCTTTCACCCCAATCACTCCCATTTGAATTGCTTGCAAGAGACACTGCTGTTGTCACTTTTAGGCGCCGCATTTATATCTGTCAATCTTATCGTGACATTTTGTCGTGGCCAAAGGAGGGAACGGCAGCAAATGTGCCTGTAGGAGGCAGTAAAGCAAGTAAGTGTCTGGGCGGGTTATCTGTTTGAGTTTGAGAGATATCTCCTCCTTTGCAAGGATTTTCCCCAGGCACTTTGGGTGCTTTTTACAGGGAACAAAAACGCAACTGTCTGATAACCCAAAGAGGAAGAAGACCTCCGATTACCACCTCCGATGAGTGCGGTTGGCTACATACGTTGCGAAAGAAGTTTCGACATACATACAACACTTTTTATTTTTAAAGACTCATTGCAACGTTCACGAGCCCAGACTTCAACAATTTCAAAGGACAACTCTCTTACCAGGCTGACTGTAGACTGTGCCGACGTCTAATTTGAAGGTGCCGACAAGAGTTCCACTTCGGATTAAGTTCTTTGAGTGGATCACCTGCGAATAAATACACGAGCGATGTGATCACGACAGGCAGACAATTGGCATAAATCATCCACAGCTGTATGTACGTATGTATGTTGAACTTCTTTCACACTATATGTAGCCAACCGTGCGAATTGGAGGTGCGGAAATAGGACAACAACAACTCTAAGCTGAACTTAGTTCTACAACTGAGTTAAATATATCAGCAGCAGAATACTTCAAACACCTGAAGCAATATTTTCCTTCAGTTTAAATTTCTTGGACGGAATATTCGGAACTGTGCTTGATTTAACTGGCCATAGGCCGTAAATGGGATTATCGATCCACAGATCTCTAATGAATTTGGCACAATTTGGGATTTGTGTTATTATTTGAAGTCAGACTTTTATTTTCATATGCATTCATGTGTTATGTTAATATTACAAATAAAAAAACAAAGCAAGTAGAAGACATTAATACGTGGAAATTATATTATACGTAACTGGCAAAAATAAAGTGTTTTGTATCATTTTCAGAGGTTCTGCTGACCATTGTAACTTTAAATAAAGCTATGCCATCGTAATTATTCTGTCGTCAAATGTCCACAGGTCCCACGAGACGAGCCAATATTTCAAGCGCACGATCCACATTAAAAACAAACGTTTATAACTCTGACTGCAGCAACGCGACGACACTCACCGAGATCTTTATGATCTTGTCAAACATCATGTTGGGAGGCGTGTGGAAGTCAAACACAAAATACTGCAACGAGAAGGAACGGGTGAGTGAGTACTGCAACTCACTCGAGGTGCTCGCGAGCTCAGCGGTCAAGCGCACAGACCCGGGGTCGCCACGACATCACTTTGCCACAGGTTGCGGCCGAAACGTCGTGATTTAATTTATTTTCTATCCACGTGACTTTACCAAAAGAACCAAAGAGTATGGATCCCTGCAGTCACGAAAACTTCAAATCTAGATTCAGCGGCAGCGCATTCACCGCTCATTGCAGAGGTTCACGGTTCTAATTCCAGCGGCCGCCCCGGTTACTACTGCGGGTGTACTCTGGTAACCACGGTGATATACCTATGAGCCGTTTGTGTGCCGGTTTTCAGGGTCCAAATTTGGTAAGTTTGAAAATTACCCATAAATTATGCAATTGGGATTTTACGCACAGCGGTAATACTTCGCCCCTGACTGGCAGACTGATGCCCCAGGTCACTCTTTCAAGTAAGACTACCCTGGTCTCTTTGGTCCTCACATGGTTAAACAAAATAACTTATACTACGGTACAATATACATGTTCACAATCGGATGATTATAACAGTCTAATTTTTGTGCTTTGCAGAACTTCAAGCGTTAATACATCTTACCGCAATGTTATTCAACTTGCTGTTGAATCAACATAAACCCTACCACGGGTCTGCTAATCATTGCAATGTTACAAACTCTGATGCTTTGAACGCAGATGCAATCTGTTACTCAAGAAGACAATCACAGCACGATGAACATTATGTCATATAACCACCATGCCGCCACTCACTCCGGAACACATTTAGCAAACCACTAATATAATGGGTAATAGCTAATGTCTTTATTTAAAGCATTAATCACTGCACTTTGGCTATTTCGTGAATATTGTCAGGCTTTATACGATTCATTATTCATTTCTGTGGGTTAGATCGTGTAGATACGATATCATTTTCAAATGATTACCCTTCTCCCCACGCATGAGCTGAGCTTTTTCAACACCTGAGGATGCTGGTTGTAATTTCCAGCGAAAAGTCATTCATAGAAAATCGTCAAATGTTGCTTGCTCTTGAACGGTTCAGTTTTGCTGATAAACCAAATCAATGGGGATATTTGCCCACACGACAGCTTGATTTTATTAACTGTGTTGTGTGGTGGAGGGGTATAGTAAAAAAAATACATTTTATCCCCACGTTCTAACCCGAAAAAGACATTACGAATCATATTGGTCGTGAAAGCCTACGTATAAATACATTATAAAATAATTACAAATAAATCATAGTACTGTATCACAACATTTAGCAGGACGGATGATGCAATTATCGGGTACCGTATATATAAACGATATATTGCAATATCACTCTGTAGTGACGGCCCTAACATGGATCTATGGGGTGCCAAGGTGGCGAGATGTTAACTACCTTGCCTGGTCTACAGGAGGTCATGGGTTCGATCCCAACCCCGATGCCTGTATATATAGAGTTTGCATATTCTCTCCGTAGTCGCGTGGATTTTTCTCCAGGTCCTCCGGTTTTTCCCTCCACATTTCGAATCAACATCCATCCATAGCATTTGGCTGCTATAAATCTCCACGTGATAAGCCCACTTCGTTGAGCTATCATTTGTGGCCAGGTCGCTTTCGATAAAAAAGCTATGTAGCTCGCCGGGGCCTTACCTGGTAAAATAAAAATGTTTAAACAGTTTAGTAAATATGCGAAAAAAGCAGGGGCTCTTGCTGCTCTCACCTCGTTGTAGTAGGGGCAGTTCGTGGACTCCTTCTGGCTCGTCTGTTTCTTTTCTTCCCCGACCTCCACAATCACAACCGGGTCCATGTTGAGGCCCACCAGCTGTCGGGCCTCGATGATCATCACGCTCACCTGGCGGACGCAAGGATGCGGACACTGGTGGCCACTGCAACCGCTGCATGATGCTTCGCAGAGATCACCCGCTGTGAGTTCCCAAATGGGGAAAGGGAAGTCCCATGGTCCATGGAAAATAATGGTAATCGTTGTAGCTTATCTTTGGGGTCAACATAAGGGGTCGCCAATAATGTAAACTCCTTATCCAACCGGGAGCAGCAGTGGTTACGGTGTAATGGGGAAGGATGTGATTTCTTGGTTGAACGGGTCGACGGTGACCTTTCACCCTTTGGGTGAGCAATCAAACGAGTGCAACTTTGTCAACGACGAAAAGTCACAGCGATTTCCTGCTCCAATGAGCGTTGAGCTCATCTCCTGTTAACAGCTCTGAGCCATAATTGGTTCTTTACCCTTCTATCTGGCAACAAAACTGACACCTTTTTGCAAGGAGTCATGTTTGCATAGACCGCAATACCTGCAGTCATAAATACAAACAAAAGACATAACTCTGATAATGTGCACTGTCCTTGAAGTTGATTGGTCCACACCCGAGACAGCTTTCCTTCGAGCCTAGTCTCATATGGGTTGGACCAGATGACGCCAAAAGGCGCACAACTCAAGGACAATGCACCATCAGAGTATGAGAGCTCGGGGCAAGCATCTACACTATGGGGACCTCATTTGCCAGTAAAAATATGATAATTGGTTCTTTACCCTTCTATCTGGCAACAAAACTGACACCTTTTTGCAAGGAGTCATGTTTGCATAGACCGCAATACCTGCAGTTTGTATTTATGACTGCAGGTATTGCGGTCTATGCAAACATGACTCCTTGCAAAAAGGTGTCAGTTTTGTTGCCAGATAGAAGGGTAAAGAACCAATTATCATATTTTTACTGGCAAATGAGGTCCCCATAGTGTAGATGCTTGCCCCGAGCTCTCATACTCTGATGGTGCATTGTCCTTGAGTTGTGCGCCTTTTGGCGTCATCTGGTCCAACCCATATGAGACTAGGCTCGAAGGAAAGCTGTCTCGGGTGTGGACCAATCAACTTCAAGGACAGTGCACATTATCAGAGTTATGTCTTTTGTTTGTATTTATGACTGCAGGTATTGCGGTCTATGCAAACATGACTCCTTGCAAAAAGGTGTCAGTTTTGTTGCCAGATAGAAGGGTAAAGAACCAATTATCATATTTTTACTGGCAAATGAGGTCCCCATAGTGTAGCTCTGAGCCAGTTGCAGAAATGTCATATTCCTATCGTGGGTGCAAGTCTATCCGGTTGACTTCCCCATAAAGTGGTACTAACTTTATCAACCCCAGAGGAATGATGGGCTGAGTCAATGCCTGACCAGGATTTGAACTCGCTACCTTCCGATTGCGGGCCAGTCGCTCTACTTATGTACAAACACTGGCTCCCTGCCATGGGAATGTGGAATTAGTATCACTAGCTCAGGGCTGGAAAGAAAAAGTGAGTGCCACTCGATGCTCATTTAAGGAAAAATATACTTTTACTTTTTGACTTCAAAGTCAACTGCATAATTACCATAATGTAACATTATACATTGCAACAAGCTGCTGACTGGAGAGCGTTCATTATATTGGCCACAATTGTGTCAGTTAACTTTGTATGCAATGTCATATCTTTCATTAAAAAAACAGAACAGAAAGCCATTGTGTCCCTGCTTCATGTGCAATGCAATTTGCCGCAACTAATTACGAAGGCGATTTGAAAGTTGGGTGGGCGAAAGCTTGTGCCAAAATGCCCACCACTTTCATCCTTGGCATCTTATCTGGAGAGGACACCTTGACTCAGCCGTGCATTCACTCAGCGCTCCGAGATGTTTGGTTACAATTGTGGGACGCAATACAAATGAAAGTATTATTATTAGTTAGTGTTAATATGACTCGATGCTACAGCTGCTTCAGCTCCATGTGGAGATGACTAACAGTGGCCTGTCTGCTTTAAATAGTATTTTGTGATTCATTACACTCCAACCACTTTAAATTAGTACTGAGCAGACAAAGTGGATAATTTAGTCAACGTAATACTGCCACTGGAATTAAACAGGAAAGAAAACATTACAATCAAGGTTATTCGTTATGCATGTTATGCAAACCGGCAGCATTACATTGGGCTCCTAACACAAAGCGGTACACATTCGCCTGTGAGACATTCCTCTGTGACCTCTGTCCAAAATGTCACGGTGAAGGGTGAACAATGAATTCTTACAGAGTTGCCCAAGTGAGGGGTTTAGCGACCACACGGTACTGGTGAGTCCTAATAAGGACGAAACCAACTCTGTACCTCTATATCACCGCTACCCATCAGTCTGTCACGTTTGCTCATATTTATTTATTTTGATAAGGACCGTGAGGATGGTTTTTTGCACACTGCACAAAGGCTGTGTGCTTTCGTCCACGTTTCTGTGTGTCGTTCGAAACTTACAAAATTGCACCAATAATGGTGCTGGTTAATTACCGTGGCGCTAAAGGACAAGGAGCGGAGGAATGCATACAATGTTCTGGCTTGCTGTGTCATCAACAACGTATCACGATTTATGAGTTTCCTTTGTTACAGTGCCTGTGATTGTATGAACATTGGGAAGCCCTTTGCCGAATCGTATTAAGTCTAAGAGTGTCTTTGTCCAGCTTGATAGGCTTTAGTGATTTCTACTCTACTATGACAAATGCCTTACTTTTACCGTGAACATTGTGAAAAAAACCACGAGGAACTATTTACACTACAGTTCGTATTGGCACTGTAGGAACTATACAGATGCTTCATGTATTTATTCTGACCTCAATTAAAGCAATGTCATTATACACACAAAACAATCTTATTTAATATGGCAATACTGCATTGTCATGCAATTTAACGAGAATTTATTTTTTATTGTTTAGTCTGCGTTGTTTCTCAGGTTTATTGATGAACCAGCACTATTCGCCCGTCAGGGGTCAGTCACCTCCCCGTTGCTCTTCTAAACGCTGCTGCCGTGGTTACTGTTTCCCGTGAGCGTCACTCATTGATTCCTCCACTCACGTTGAGGACTTGATCTGCCAGACATTGACTCTTTGGTCTCATCCACCACACTGTGTTCATCCACCACCACCACCACACAGCAGGTCACCACATTTCTCTTCCTGCTTCTTCCCTCGCACTGCTCGACTCCAGAAATCCCCCCTCCCATCATCTCTTCTCCCCGTGATCCTGTGGATTTTTTTCTCGTTTTTCCCCACACGTTTAGAAACGTGCGTTTAGAGTGGTCGATTGCTGTACAAGTTCCGCGTGATATGCCACAAGAAGAAGCTAATGGCTCAGTGACGTCCTGATCGCAAACGCTTGTGTTGCGATCAAAACGTCGTAGTTTTTTGTTATTTTCTTTCAACCTATCTACGTGACTTTACCGAAAGACCCAAAGAATATGAATTCCTGCAGTCACAAAAGCTTTAAGTCAAGATTTAAAATAAAAAAAGTTTAGTTTTAGTTTTACTTTCTTTTCCGCAAGCTTTCATTAAAACTTTGCTCAATTCCAGAAATGCAATAAGCATTCTTATCGATTACAACGTTAATCGTGCTCTGTTGTTTGACAACTTGGCGTTTTGTGCCATTGGGCCTGCGTTCAGAAAATGCGAATGAAAAGAAACGCTTGCAGTTGTTTGTTTTTATAACACCACATGGTGTAATGGTGGTGAGCGGTCTTCCTGGTGATGCCGTGGCAAGTGCCCGTCATGTGCATTGGCTGCTGTGCGGTGATGGGACACCGCCACCGTCACCGCCACCGCCACTGCCACCACCACCGTCACCGTCATCACCACCGTCACCGTCACCGCCACCGTCACCGCCACCGTCACCACCACCATCACCGTCACCGCCACCGTCACCGCCACTGTCACCGCCACCGCCACCGTCATCATCACTGCCACTGTCACCGCCACCATCACCGTCACCACCACCGTCACCGTCATCACCGCCACCATCACCGTCACCACCACCGTCACCATCACCGTCACCGTCACTGCCACCATCACCGCCACCACCACCGCCACCGTCACCACGACCGTCACCGTCACCATCACCGCCACCGCCACCGTCACCATCACCGTCACCGTCACCACCACCGTCACCACCACCATCACCGTCATCATCACCGCCACCATCACCGCCACCGTCACCAGCGTGTGTACCTGGTAGCTCTGAGGCTTGCCCGCAGTCGGATCGACCCTCGGCTCCGGTTTCGATCTGTGAGCAAAGCATCGCTTCGCTGTTTAATGCCAGCTCCTGGCGTTGACAAATGCCTTGTATGGTGATGTTAACAAAGACGGTTCTTAATGCGCACGTGTTTCTGGAAGCAGACGGAATGTTTGGCCGGTGTACATAGACACACGAGTAAACATCTAGGTATACGCACATACCATTAACACATTACATACACACAACATATGAGGACTGACTTTCACTCAGACACCCTCATAATATCGCATACCTGTCAAACCCTTATCAGTGTCTACCTTATTACGGACCAATTCAGACCTTATTGGTCTGAATTCATCCTAGAAAGTCCCATCACAAGGGAGAAACATAAACAATTAGACAAAAAAATGTTGCCCGTATTGAAACGGCTGTACGCTGTATGGACCTGAAAACTAAATTTCCCTATACAAAAATACGGGTAAACCGTATGGGTTGACAGGTATGCTATCGTGTCCTGCAAGATCCCATGCCTGACCCCTATACATCGCAACAATAATAATAACAAGAATAAAACAAACATGTATAATTTCAACTTGGCTTGCACGCAGCATTCGCTCACTCTCAACGAGAGCGACGTGGTGATCCAGTGATAACGATTGCCCAAGCTCTACAATACTCTATATATTGAGATGTTTTCAACCTGCCCAAGCCAGCTTCCTCTTAATGGACTTTAAAATGTAATGTCTTAAACTCGCACATGTTCAATGATCCATATTTTCCTCTCTCCGCAGACCAGTCTAATTCTAAGCATGCATCTCTCCTAGTGCAATTTTCAGCACTTTTCAGCTAATCTCTCACAATCTCATCTCACTCATCGGTTGGCATCATTCCACCAAGCTCGCTGTACAAAATAAACAGTGAAAATGTCATTTCGGATTACTTTGCTCCTGGCAGTTTTCACCCAGTGATCACAAGCAGGAAAGTGATGTGGAATGGTGTCACGCTGCTCTCCAATGCGTTCTTTTGGGGTCCGCTAATTGTAATTTCTTTGTCAAAGTCCACGTTTATGATCAATCCTGTTGGTTTGACCACCTACGTGTACACCTCTCGCCTCGTGGTCTGTCATTGCCTCTCTTTTGTTTTACGATCAGAGGAAACAAGAAGATGCTCGGTGTAGTCGGCACTTTGCTTCATTCATCATTTCGTTTTTTTATGCTTTGCTTTATGTAACCCCCCCCCCCTCCTTTTTAAATGAAAGATTTAACAAAATATTTCTCGCTCTGCTCTCCTTCCCCCTTCCCTCTCTCTGTACTCCCCTCTCTGCCCCTCCTCTCTCTGTACCCCCTCTCTTCCTACTCCATGTCGCTCTCTCTCTCTCGCTCACTCTTTCTCTCGCTCTCTGGCTCTCTCTTTTTTTTAACTACGACAAGTGTTGCATCTCTTGTCGAGCTCACCTTCACCTCACGAATTCCTACAGCTCTCTCATCTCCGTCTCATTCACAACCCCTTTCTTTCATCTCACCCGTCTGCATCTCGTGACGTCTCGGCGAGCCACGTCTCCCCCCACGAGGCCACAGCTCAATGGACCACTCTCAAAGAGCCTTCGGGGGGTGGCCAGGTGTGTCCCGTGGTCCACCGGATGAAGAACCCTGCCCTTAGCGTTCTACGTTGTCCCATGTAATACGTGACGCCCTCTTTTGGCTACGCTCACCTTTTGTTGGAAACATTGGTGGTCTCGACGATGCCAGAGGCGAGGGAGATGTTGTCCAGCATGTCGCCCCGGCTTGCCGCCAACATCTTCCTGTCCATTTCCTCTACGTCCATATTCTCGTCATCTGTAGTTGTAGTAATGACAGGAGGGATGAGTTGGACTACATCCAAGAAGCACGATTCCGCATATATTCCGGCTTACAGGATCTGTAGTGTAACCAGCTTGAACTCCACACATCTGGGCCAATTAATATAGTTCAAGATTATATTCGTCTTCTCGGCATTAACACTGTAGATTTGCGCTGTGTATCTCACCGATGTGTTCTCATGCTGCTAAGGAAGGTCCCAGCACGTGAAGTGAAATTTACGTACGTAGGTTGAACTTCTTTTGCGCCGTACGTAGCCAAGCGTGATAATCGCTCGCTAACAGCACTTTCCACAAAAAGTATGCTAAGGCTATATGGGGGATCTTTGTATTTGTATGTATATACAACTTTATAACCGTGCATTTGATTACGTATTTTAAGGACACACTCAACACACATGCCACTGATCTCATTATCGCATGCACCTGGTGCGTGAGTTAATTTGGTGCATGTGGTGATTTCATTGCCACGTGCACAAAGCGTACGTCGCATTCCCCACCTTCTGCGTTGAGGTTCGTAAGCACCAGGCTGGATTTCGGTGGCCGTTTCTTTGCTCCAAGTTTCTGTAGAAAATTCCTGTTGCTTTCAAACAACATTTCAAACGTGCGTGTTACTTAAAATACTTCTCATGACGGAGGCATTTGAAGATGCATTGATCTCGCAGATTAAAATCCATACTCCCAAGATACACACAAGTCGAATTGTTGTGTAAATCCGGCAGCCACTAGAGGCACTAAATTCACTATAACGGAAAACAGGAAACAGATTATTGAATCAAATCGCAATAATGAAATTAATAGAACCGTGAGCGGGTGAATGTCCAGCCTTCAGCATACAAAAGAGAAATGTGCAGCCCTGCAATGACTGCTCGCATCACTACTGGCAGAAGGACCTCCACTAGAGGAAGGTCAAGAAAGTCCCTCTCAAGAGTGAATGGCCTACTCTTCCGGTCTGGCCATACGTCTTGAACGGTGGGAGCATCTACACTTTAACCGCACCATGTGTGACCTGTCGGTCTACTGACTGTGGTTGGACCAATACTCTTAGTTCTTTCGGTAAAGTCACGTAGGTAAAAAATGAAATTAAAATTAATAGAAATAAAACAATAAAATTACGACGTTTCGGAGGCAACACAAGTCTCCGTCATCAGGTGGGGCCGTCACAGCCAGATTTGCTGCATCAAGCTGTGACGGTCCCACCTGATGACGGAGACTTGTGTTGCCTCCGAAACGTCGTGATTTTATTGTTTTATTTCTATTAATTTTAATTTCATTTTTTACCGACGTGACTTTACCGAAAGAACTAAGAGTATGAATCCTTGCAGTCACAAAAGCTTCAAATCTGTGGTTGGACCCATTTTTCACTGCTCGGTGGACAGAGGTGGAGAGAATTGAGAAACTTACGCCACTGTTTCATCTGCCGTGCCAAGAGATCGAATGGAGCCAGCGACCTCCGGATTACAATTCCCGTGAGCTAACCAGTATGCCATGGCAGCATCCATCCCGCCACGGTGGGCACATGAGATCTTTGCACGTGTGAATGTATCTTGCCACATGTCACGACGGAGAGAAACATCAAAAGGTAGCGGTGGAAATGTACATTTATGTGTGTGTTTGGAATAAATAATGGGAATATTACAGGAAAGCAGACATGCAGGAATGCAGGTGAGCAGGCAGATGGGGAAAAAAATGAGCAAACAAGCAGAACACCACTGAGGTAAATACAACAGTGTAGCCCAATGATAATACAATAACAGTAAACAATGAAGGTCAAAAGGTTTGTGTAGGCCCAGAGTGCAGTCATATTCACGGCAAGTAAAACAACTATTAATTGAAACAGAGTGTTTGGCTTCATTCAATTAGTGCTATTATTTGGCAGAACTGGGAAACGGGCCTTTCAATTTGACTCACAAAACCTTAACCACTCTTCGGTGCAATTATGTATTTTTTCGCGAGTCGATTGCAAAAAATATGCAATTTAAGGAATTATTTTTCCGTGCTTAAAATATTTTTCCCAAACGTGCCGATGAACAAATTGTCAAAATAGTGATGCACATTTTCTTTTGTTTATATATGGCGTTAATTATTTATTGAATATATTTTTCTGAACTTTCAAATGCAGCATCACAGGCCATCTCATTACGGATATCCCTACAGGGTTGAATAATAAGGGGTTTATGGAGTCAATATCTGAAGAAGAATTCATAAAATGCACTTTAATAAGTGAAGCCACTCCGGTCAGAGCAAACAACGGGGCAATATGCAATAACAATTTGAAGACGCCATTCTTCTGTATTTGATTTTATAGAATCATATGACCAGAAACACATGCATGCAATTGGCTCATTTGCATTGTAAGGAGCTAACAACACGGGTTAAAATAACAATTCATAAGGCTCTCTGGTGCCGAGTTGCAGCACGTGTGGTTCGGCATGATGTCCGACGTTTCACCCCACGTGCTGGGAGCTTCTTCAGGAACCGAATTGAAGAATCTCCCAGCGTGTGGAGCAAAAACGTCGGAGAGCTGTTCGGCACAACCACGAACGCCTATGCAGCCGCGAGGAAATTCCGAGGTGAGCAATGAGGGCATTTGAGAGACCCGATTATATCACTGATCTCGTATCCCTTTGACCTTCATAATGCACCCTTAGATATAAATTCAAGGGTGTTGCCTTTTAGGGCCTGTACTTTCAAGAGCTGTAACTGAATGGAATTGCGACAACAACAAAAAAAACCTTTGTAGGCTAAAGTAAAGTAAAAAATATGTCAAACGCTTGGAACAAAACATATCTTCGCACTTATCAAGGCCACGAAATGTATGCCCGAAAGGCATTGAAGGAGCTTGCTGACAAATCCCAAAATAGATGAGAGTTTTTTTGCCTCGGCTAGCGAGAAAACTGAGAGCGTCTCAACAAAGACAGCAGCGTTAAAGGAAGCAAAGCAAATACGCGACCGTTGGTGAAATACTTCAAGCCAGGCAATTAATTACAGGCACGGATGATTGTGCAGCAATTAAGCGCAATGATGTTGACAGCCCAGGCGCTAATGCTCGCTTGCACCTCTCCACGTGCAGCCGAGTGAACTTTGTACGAAAACACGAACGTCTGTTAAGTTAAAACAAAGCAAAATAGAGCTCAAATCGTCGGCACCAGAATCTATACATAAGTCCGGAGAGATAAACAAGTTTGTGAGTATTTGACAAATTACTCCTTACGGGTAAATCTGATTTTAGATCTGTCAAACAAAGTGCTCGAGCTTGAAATTCAGATACTGGCCTAAACAACAAGGTTCATATTATTTGGGTCTTTCGGTAAAGTCACGTGGCTAGGTTGTTAGGTTGTTAGATAGGTTGTTATTTTATTTCAATCTATCTACGCGACTTTACCGAAAGACCCAAAGAATATGAATTCCTGCAGTCACGAAAGCTTTAAGTCAAGATTTAACAAGGTATATAGAATCTGGGCTGGAACATTCATTACGAAGCACAGTTTACACTTCACTTATGCCGCAACGTGGAACCTACTTCGTGTCCATGCGAAATCTTCTGGTGTCCCTAGATTTGATGCTAAGGCAGGACATCTTAATATCACTGAACCTGGTGGTCATCCCACTGTGCGAGCCGCTGTGAGCAGCGTGTAAACCAACAGTGTTGGTTTACCATTCGCGAGTGCGTGTGCGTGTTGGTGTCATGTGCCCGTGTCATGGGGGAGAGTGTGTTAGAGGTGTGCGCAGGTAGCAATGTGCACTTGTATAATTAGAACAAGGCAGTGTGTGCGAGCATGTGAAGGTTTGTGTGCGATAGTTAGTGTGTGTGTGTGCACACAGGAGACCGTGTTAGTGTATGTAAAGAAGGAATACAGAAAACAGAGGGGGAGATTAATTAGCAAGGCATGACAAACAGAGCAGAGCACGCAAATAACCGGTCAATCGCTCAGAGGATGCAGGAAGAAAGGAGATGAGTGCGATACATGATCCATATTTGTTATTGGGTCGGGCCGCATGGTATTTTTTATGCAAACATTATTGTCATTGACCCTCCACCACCCGGCAAGATTGTCATGCTTACAAATATCATTGTTTATACGTGGCCAATGTTACAATGACATTATGCCCGATACAGATCCACAACGGTGGCTTGAGAGACTATTCATGACGGAATTTAACATCAACGGGTGATTCACCTGAAAATCGAGTGAGCGGCAGTTAACACTTAAAAAATGCCTTTATTAACCGAACGTATCACTACTGAGCTTCAATACTTTATTTTCGTGAGGATCCTGTATTGGGTGATGTTTGGCCAATATCATTATCGAGTGGTTGGCATGTGTGAGAAAACCGAAGTACACAGATATCTGCACAAACATATAAAATAATCCAGTGCTGTACTGCCACCTCACAACCCCAGCTTAGAGTCGGGGTGATCTCGTCAAGGAGGATAAACCGTCATCACGCGAACTCCGGTCATCCTCGCAGCTGCAGCAGCGGATTTTGGCTGCCCATCGAACAAAGACGGTCGCCGCATCGCGCTGCATTCAGATGCGCTTCTGCGGCCGTCTGGAACGCTCTTCCTTCCGATATTAGGAAGCCACTGGAGCTATGCACTTTTAAATCTTCTAGATTGAAAATTATTATTTTTAGAACTGCTTTTTATGTTTAGTTTGTTGTCCTTCCCCCGCACCTCTCGTTAACACGGTTGACTACGTACGGTGCGAAAGAAGTTCAACATACACACATACATAGGGTTGGCGTGGCACCAGAGATTTCAGATGTTGTGTTCCAGAGTCACAGCAAGGCTCTGAGCTGGGGTCACTGGACTGTCAAAAAAAATACATGACTGCACGTGGGTGTTTTGTGGCATTGAATCTGGAGACAGGTGGAGATAGCTGGAGCAGCCAAGTGGAGCTGCTCTGCAGGGACTCTGAAGCTATAGCAGAGGCTGCTGGAGCCATGCTGGAACTGGAGCAGTGGGTCTCCCTCGGTTCCAGAGTCAGCCTGGTGCGAGCCTGGAGCTGGAGCCGGCCTGGAGCCGGCCTGGAGCTGCAGCTGAGCTACAGGAGCTGCTCCACAATAGGAGCCGGCAAAGCCAGAGCACTGCCAAACCCTCCTGAAAGCGGCGGATATTCAGAGGCTCATGCCATTCACGAGTGCCTGGCATGTGGTAGAAACTCGGAAATATCTAGAGATGTTGGCAATGTTATCCGATGGAGCCTACAAGTTCCCCATTTTAATATTCGCTCACGTAATAATTTACAATTAACTGTAAAAAAAAATGCTCCTTATTAAAATAACTGAGGAGCAGGGAGGGGGGGTATTGGCACAGGACTGAGCACACACACTTTGCGATGAGAACCCAGTAACCTGAGTTCGATTCCAGGCCATAGCCAACACCAGCGGCGAGTGATCATCTGAACTGATCCTGGGCCGCCTCCTTTGCGAACCCCCAATGGCCAGCGTGGTCAGGTAAGACCAAAACAAACCCCAGTGACCCACGTGGCATGGCCAGGCTGTCATCCAGCAGTCAAACGAGACAGGGTTGTGAATGAATGAAAAGCAAATACAGAGTAATGTAAAATAACATTCAAATTAACTGCACGGTTGATACCAACTGTAGCCTTTTACTGAGCAGGTAGATTTTATGTCATTATAAAATAATCGTGTATGAACCTTTGTCAATCCACTGCTGGATGATAGAGTATCGTCCCCCATGTTTGGCCATGTGGGTCGTTTGATCCGTGCTTCACCACACAGGTCGGTGTGGTGAGGTACGATCAAAGACAAAGATACCCCATATAGCCTTAACAGACTGCAGGGGCAAGTGCTGTTAGCGAGCATCTGATGAAGGCCGGCACGGCACACGACGGGGTGGGTGGGCATCACCATGCACGACCGCCTTTGTCTTCCTAGTGGCAATGTTTACACAAAGCAACCAGGTACTCATTTGAGGCTGAGTCGACTGAGGGGAGGCCCAGGACCGTTTCAGATAAATCGTCACTGTTGTTGGCCATGAGTGGGAATCGAACTCGGGTCACTGGGTTTGTATCACAGTGCACTAGCTGCTACCCTAACACTCCCCATGTTTATAGATTCATGAGTTCAAATCATGGTCAAGGTTAACGTACTGTAGCCCTAAGATCCCTCCTTGGTTGATAAATTGAAACCTAGCAAGAATGTTTTTTATTTCCCAATATAATACAAATATGTTTTTTTAATAAGAAAAAAAACTCCCGCATGTGTCTCTGAGCCATCAAATTATACTAATTGTGCATGAGTTGGGTTGAAAATGCCAAGTCTCATGGAATCTGTGCTTGCATGCTCCAATTATAACATTGCATAGGATGGCAGTATAACCCATGCTATTGTCTACGCAAAGCAATGATAATGAGGCGATGCATGTGGCGAGGTCAACTGACAATACGGCAAGCTATCAAAAATGTAATCTCTTTTAAGAGTGATTTTTTTATTTAAATGTTGCCATGCACGCACATGTGTACACAACCTACACGAGGTTGTAGAATATTGCATTAAATGCCAGTGTAGCTGTCCAGGAGGTGTACAGTAGTTGTATTGCATTGAGAGAAATGGGACATCCAACCTGGCACACAACATCGACAGTTTTGGCAGCAATTATGGATTCTATACACGCAAAACTGGAAGGAATCCAACACAATTATGTTACTGTTCAGCCACTGGTTGCCCAACGTTTAACCCAACAGTGGCTTTTGTTTGGAAACAAAATGATAATGTTTAAATGCCTGAGCAATATGCTGTAGGTAGACATCCCAGCGAGAGCTATAATTGGATATATTTATGAGAAGCAATTTAGAATTGTGGACCAATGAGATGAATTTTCAAGCTTAGAGCGCAACAGGAGTACAGAGAACGAACTAAGACCAATAACCACGATATGACACCATCATGCACAAGGTTTATCTTGCAGCTTTGATTTCTCCTTTTCCTTCAAAAATATTGAAACTAATCTGTAACCATAATTGATAATGAAATAAAGTTATCATATTTGCGCCAGTTTTTGACAAACTACGGATTACGTAACATTGTTTTAATCATGACGATTTCAATCCACCACCAAATAAGAAATTTACGACACCAATTTGAATAGAAATCGATGCGTTACATTTTCAAGCTCTGTGCTCAGTAAGCCTTCAAATTAAAATTAAAACGCCAGGGCTAAATGAATAAATGGTCCCTTCCATCTGTCACTCACAATGTCTGCACCTTGCATTAACATTGGTTGGCAATTAATTGCATGCAAATGCACATACGCTCTGTAGATTTAAACGTATTCCAAATCGTGTCGAGCAATCGACATTTTTTAGTGCGTTACGCTAATAGTAAATATTTCAAGGCGTATCACTTATAATGCGAAAAAAATATATAAGTATTCCTTGATTGACACAGGCATGGACATTTTCACACACACACATATGAAGTGTAATATGTGCTTGGTGAGAAAAATGCTCATGCAGACTCGATGCTGCCTTTAGAAAATTGATTTTTAAATCATTACTAAATGGGTAAAATTCTGCAAAGAATCCATCCTATTTCCTGATGGTCCAACATTTAGTCCTATGAATCTTCGTTTTCCACCCACAAAAAAATATCGTTTATTCGAATAATAATATGGCGAGTTTACTCAGGAGAGCCTCAATCCGTTCCAATCTTAATTTTTAGGAAGGTATTGTGTAAGGATATACAGTCATCTCCATAATATGGAGCGCTTTCCATGCTGAACAAAACTAGAGTACTCAGAATAAAAAAAAAACAGAGAAAGATCCCCCATATAGCCTTAACAAATTGTTGGGGCAAGTGTTGTTAGTGAGCACCTATGAAGGCCGGCACGGCACACGATGGCGTAGGTGGCCAGCACCACGCCCGGTCGCCTTTGTCTCCCTAGTGGCGATGTTTACACACCGCACTAAGTACTCATTTTAGTCGACCTGGGGGAGGCCCAGGCCCGGTTCAGATCATCATTACTGGTGTTGGTCTTGAGCGGGAATGGAACTCAGTTCTCCGGGGTTCGTAGCGCAGTTGCCCTAACAGCTACACTACCAAGTACTCAGAGAAAACCTATATGTAAACACGCACACAAAGGATACTTGCCCAAAACTCAGTACAGGTGGGTTCACCTACCCTAAATGCTGTACAGTCACCTCTTGCCCATGCAAGTTTCACAAATCTCTGCATGGGCCACCAACCCTTCTGTGCAAAGCTCTGGATGACAGGCATGCACGACCACTTCTAGCCGAGTATAAACGTATATCCCAAAGCATGTTTGAATTTATTTTGAATTTCAAGTGGTAATCCCATATTGATTATACAAAGTACGTTGTGGGTTTACTCTCCAACACACCGGTGTGGTGAAGTAGTGACTAATTGGCACGTTTTGTTTACGTGACAAACATTACGAATTGGCTGTGTCGGGTGGTGGCGAGTCTAATGACATTTATATTTACCGTGATCTAACCCTACTACTTATTAAATGGAAAACACTCCTTGCAGACCGCAACTTGAGTACATCACTGAAACTGCGCACACTGAAATGCTACATTTGGTCAATTTTGCTGTACGGAGTAGAGACGTGGACACTGACAACAACAGCAACAAAAAGGCTCGAAGCTTTCGAGATGTGGCTGTATCGAAGAATGCTGAAAATCCCATGGACAGCCAAAACCACCAATACACAAGTTCTGCAAGATATGGGCACTGACAGGCAACTGCTGAAGACCATCATTAGCAGGAAGTGTTACTACCTAGGCCACATTGCCCGAAACGACCACAAATACCAGCTATTAAAGCAAATCCTGGAAGGAAAAATCCAAGGGAAAAAACGACCAGGACGGCCAAAAACGACATGGCTCAGTAACATCAAAACATGGCTACAATTAACAACAGCACAAACTCTACACGCCGTGCTAGACCGGGACCAATATCATCGTGAAGTCGCACACGCCGTTAGGCAGCACTAAAGAGAGAGAACCCTACTACTGCTACGTGTTAAACTGCACGAGAAACAGTCCGTGTGGTCAATCGCGTGGCTCCGAGGCGCGAGTGTGCCGAGACTCCCACGTCGCAGCTCTTTAGGAGTGCATCTGCGTGCTTCGTAAATTATTCATCGCAGGCGGCGATGACGCACGACGCATTGCCACGGTGGTGCCATCGGCAAAATTGCCTGGAGTATCATCCGCAATTATTACATTTGCCCGCTTGAGCGGGTAGTCTGGCCGATTTAAATAAACGAGCAGCATGGATCTCGATGGAGATTATCTCTGCATTCGTGGTAATAATTGTTACATCTTCACTTGAAGTGAACAGGACAGTGAGTTGTCACTGGGGTTGCCTTCATTTCAAGGATCCACGCGCTCAGCTGGATGCTTGCAATGGTCACGAATTTGAAAGGAATGTTGAAGAGAAGCACATTGGAAAATATCAGCAATAAAGGGAGCGCAGAGAAAGCGATCAGAGACTTCAGACCGGCCAGACATAAAAAGGTGTGGTCAGGCATGTAATCGACTTTTCTGAAATGTTTTGGTATAAATAAAAAAAAGTAAGCATTGGAATTGTGTCTATTTAAGGCCACCCCACAGAGACAATCGCCCTCTCTGTACCTGTGTTACTCTCTATATGTATCTTGGTGATATCTGTCTGCTTATATGTCTGTCTATAGTTTTCTGGTTAGATTTTTTGTTGCTATTTCATTTATACCTGATGATGATTGCTTGTGTTGCAATCGAAACATCGTATGCTATTATTTAATTTATTATTTTATCTTTATACGTGACTTTACCGAAAGAACCAAAGAATAATTCATACAGTCACGAAAGCTCCAAAATTAAGATTGGAATTGTGTTTTATCTGAAACATATCTAGTTATTAATGGGAGCCAGTAAGTGGTTTTGATACACCATTTTGAAAAGATCAATGACTGGCCCTTTTTAGTGCAATGGGATAACAGATGCTCCCAAAAATATGTATTTTAGGGGTAATTTTAAGGACCATAAATTCGGTGAGTTATTAAATGGCTAATTTTCTGACAAAGATTATTAGAGAGCTCTAAGTATCGCTATTAAGCCCTCAAATGAGATCACGGGTTACACGGGGAAGCTACATTACAAACGGCGATAAATTATTCCGTCCCTTGACTGCCTTATTATTTTTTCCACATCATAACAATGAAGCATTCCGAATCGCTGCAATAAAACATTGTTGCTTCCTCTGAAAGAGCAACAGGAAAACGAGGATTGAACTCATGTGGCCTCTGGGCGTTGTATAATTTTAAGGAGTGAGACATTTACTGTGTGGACAGAGAAGGTTTCCCATACAGTACATCTGCTGCTTCTCACACAGTGCATCGATTTAACAAAATAACACAATGACACCTACTTTCTTGACGAAGTCCTCAATATTCATCCGTGAAATGCATTTTGTTTCAGATTTTAAATGTTGCTCAACTTTGAACCATTTTCGTTTGCAAAGGTTAGAAGAGGTTTGCACAACACAACATATAAGCATACACTGGAGCCTTTCAAAGAAGGCAGCTGTAAAATGTAGGACAATTTAAAAAACACACAATTCTGCCCCACAAGATCAACGTGAACGCCAATAACGGTGTTCAGCTTCACGCCTCACCTTTTTGCATCTCCAGTGGTCTCCATGCTTGGCACGAGATTATCTGTGTCCTCTGTAGGGGTTGGGATGAAGTCCATCTCGTTCCACTGGCCGACCGTGCTGTCGAGCGCAAAGTACTTGAGTTCCAGCGTGACCGTGGCCTGGACACGCGGGAGTAGAGAGGCTACACTGTTAGGTGTGTGTGCGAGGGTTAGCGTCGGCCCTGCAATAACTTTTTTTTCTGGCACGTGTTGTGCATTGGGCTTCCGGTTGCCGAATGAAAACATTGTAAGTTCTCACACTCATTACACACAAAGTGCCTGCCACAATCTTCTTGGTTCTTTCGGTAAAGTCACGTAGAAGGGAAATAATAAAATAATAAAAAGAAACCATAATAAAATAAAATAAAAATATAATTATATTATTATACTTTTTTATTATGTTTTTTTTTTCCCTTCTACGTGACTTTACCGAAAGAACCAAGAAGATGAATCCCTGCAGTCACGAAAGCTTTAAATCAAAATATGCCTGCCACAAATTAACCACGACACCTTGTAGATCTCGCCAAGGAGCATAGACCATCACGCGAACTCCGGTTAATCCTCGCAGCGGCTTTTGGCCATCGAACAAAGACGGTCACTGCATGGCGCACTTTAATATGTGCTTCCGCGGCCGTCTGGAACACTGTTCCTTCTGATATTAGGAAGCCACTGGAGCTATGGACTTTTAAATCTAGATTGAAAACGCAGCTCTTCAGAACTGCCTTTTGTGTTTAGTTTGTTGTCTTTCCCACACACCTCCGATTAGCATGGTTGGCTACGTACGGTGCAAAAGAAGTGGACCATTACACCATGGCAGTTGATAGATAGGTAGAATGGATACGTACAGTGAGGGAAAAAAGTATTTGATCCCCTGCTGATTTTGTACGTTTGCCCACTGACAAAGAAATGATCAGTCTATAATTTTAATAGTAGGTTAATTTGAACAGTGAAAGACAGAATAACAACACAAAAATCCAGAAAAACGCATGTCAAAAATGTTATAAATTGATTTGCATTTTAATGAAAGCATTTTAAAAGCTCAGTGGGCCTTACCTTGTTACTTTAAAATAGTTTCTATATTTTTTTAAAGACACAGTTAATATGAATATGAATAATCATACATCATTACCAAATAATTTTCTATGGGGTTATTATTTTAACACGTGTTAATAGGCTCCCACAGGGCATTAATACAGTGATATCACAGTTATTGTTTTGTCTATACAACCTTTGAAAAACATGGATAATTACAAACTAAAACAAAAAAGCTGTGCTTCCATACACACAATATACCCTATTTTAATTCAATTTAAATATGTATGTAGAAATGTGTATTGTCCATCATTGCTGTTGTTACTTGTCAAAGAAGGATATAAAATAAATCAAGAATTACTTTAGACTTCACAAGGACACAAATTGAAAGTTAGTTTATAAATAAATATTTAGGTAAATTTGGTGAATTTGTGGATACATTTATTTGCATTCAAAAACACAATGTAACATAGAGTAAGTCTAATTCTTGCGAAAACAGCTTGCAGAACACTCACAATTGAAGTCAGGGCATTTTCAATCCATCAACATTTTTTGAAGTATATCATTACATGTAAATCCACAGACAAACAAAGAAGATGCGCTGTTCCATAACAAAGTAACGTGTTTCATTCACCCAGGACAACTGCTCGTCAGCACCAGCCCCATCGCTTAGAAGAAGCAGGAATCGTCAAAGATTCACGTTCGAGCATTCCACGGAGTTGCCTTCTCTGGGTGAACAGGAGGTCCTGTGCATGTTGAGCTGCCAGGGGATTTTTCGATTTAAAGCTTTCGTGACTGCAGGGATTCATCTTCTTTGTTCTTTCCGTAAAGTCACGTAGAAGGGAAATAATAGACGTTTCGGCCACAACGCAAGCAGCCGTCCTCAGGTGAAGAACAGGTCTGTCGGAAAGACAGCGTCATTCAGAACAGGTCTGTCGGAAAGACAGCGTCATTCAGCCGCGTCATTCAGACGCCGTCTTTCCGACAGACCTGTTCTGAATGACGCTGTCTTTCCGACAGACCTGTTCTTCACCTGAGGACGGCTGCTTGCGTTGTGGCCGAAACGTCTATTATTTACCTCCTACGTGACTTTACCGAAAGAACCAAGAAGATGTCAGGGAATTCACCGTCAATCACAGACTGCTTAGCCACCATCAAACAAACAATGCAGCCCGTGACACACGCAATTATGTCCAAATTCATTGATAACCATTACATGGACAACGTACTTCCGGCATTAAGTGAATTGTGAATAAAATATTCATGCCCTTCTATTATGGTATTACACATCATGTGTTCAACTGCCGGTGAAAAATCTATATTTATTCCGTGGCTTTGTGCCCCATCTCCCCCCACTTTGTTGGATGCAGTATGTACAAATGCAACCAATGAAGCTTTAAGCATTGATTATCAAGAAATTACAATCATACCATCTCATGAGTCGTGCGTATACACATAAATACGATTCCATTTGCACCCAGTTGCTCGGCAGACTCAGGAAGAACGTTGTTAATAATGCAAGCACTGCCATGAAAATGCTCTATGCAGGAATGCACCGCACAGTAGCTTGTAGGCTCTAAAGCCATGCTTAACACGTAGGCTTTCACGACCAATATCATCCAAAAGAGGTTTTTTGGGTTAGATCGCGTAAATATATAAATGTGTCATTAAAACCCGGCACCACCTGACACAGCCAACTAGTAAGGGTTGTCACGTAAACAGAACATGCCAATTCGCCCCTAGTACAGCACACCGGTGTGTTGGAGAGCCAAGCCACAACATTTACAATCAGAGTACGACGTTTCGCCAGTAATTACAACTAGCTTCATCACGCGACAGCCAGATTTGTGCTGTGCTAGTGACGAATTGGCATTTTCTGTTTACGTGACAACCCTTACTAGTTGGCTGTGTCAGGTGGTGGCAGGTTTTAATGAAACATTCATATATTTACGCGATCTAACCCAAAAACATGTTATGGATAAATCCATGCTGTTATAATCCAGTCGTGTTCTCTACCATTTACCGACCTAATCACACACTTGCATCACAGCACACCTGTACAAAGTCCAAGTGTAGTGGTGGTGGTGGAATCATTCAGGGCCCCTGAGCAGGTATTGTTTTGGGGGGCTTCTCTTTCAATTTACAAAATCCCAAGTGAGATGACAAAATATATAAAGACAAGATGTGTAGATGTAGCAAGATGTAAATAAAAACAGAGATTAACAGAAATGAAAAAAATATACGAATGAGAGAAATTAATTGGCTGTTTCACGTTAAGTCTTCCGTTATTATTATTATCGGGATTTAAATCTGAGCTCATTTTTAATGCACCTACATTTTTTGATTGAATCTGATTTTCTTTGGCCCTTAGGCTTGTCCTTGGTTTGCTTGTTTCTAGTGCCACCACTGCATCCTGGTTCAAGACCTTCCTCATCCGCTGAGGCTGCACCACTCGGACGCAAATCCACACTCGTTCTTCTCTGGTTTAGACTGAGCGCTTCCAAAATAACGTGGAGTTTTTTTTCTGTTTGGAACTCTCATTGGTGGTGAGCACCCACCAACATTCAAACATTGTAAAAATGTGTACAACACACTGCATTTAATACTACTACTGCAACAGTCTATTGTTGATCCACTGATGGATGAAGGCCCACTGAAGCTATGTATTAGTGATTATGGCTATATGTTACCATACTTTACCATGCTGGTCAGTGCAGGTTGACAATGTGAAGAAACCCGGGGCCAATTCAGTTATCTATTGCCAATGATGTGAGCCATGGCAGGGAATCGAGAGGTTCATCAATGCTACCACTCCCTCACAGCATATTCGGTGTCTCACATTTCGCTGCGATGAACACGTACCACTATTTGGTACAGGCTCTTGACATGTTGTTGCATTCAGGCCCGAGTATAAATCCGAATTGCATTATTCTAATTGTGGTCATTGTAACCGGTTTGGCGCTGCCAGCGCGCTCATGTGTTCACCACGGTGGTGGCGGTGGTGGTGGAGGTGATTGCACCGGCGCATTCACCGTTGAGCGGGCGCGAGTGCAGCCGCCCTGTCGCGGTGCCGAGGGCTCCTGTCTGCGCTCACCATGATCGAGGCATTGTTGTCGTCGAGGAGCGTGTCCGTCAGCTCCAGCTGTCCCCGCTCCACCAGCAGCTGCAGCACCATGCGGAAGGTGCCCACCAGCCTGGCGTGGACAGAAAGAGCAAAAACAGATTCCGCATTTAGCCGCAATGGCCGGACAGGGTGCACAGCTGCACTGAGTATCGACTGAAATGGGAACATCTCACTCAAGAATTGTGTGGTTTGCATCACACATGCCCCGACCAACACGGATGGAGATTGCGGGAGGGGGGGGGCACAGGGGGGCAATGCCACCCCCCCACTCCGCAAACTAGGCACCTTCATAAATTGATTTTCAGTAGTTTAATATTTTAATTGAAAATAAATAAATTACATGAACCCGTGATTTCTAACGTGAGGGACAAAGCGAACTGTCCCCCCCCCCCCCCACCGCAAATATAGACGTCAATCTCCATCTATGCTGACCACCTTTGTCTCCCCAGCATCGAGTTGTCATTTTATTGCAACGTGGACTTCGAGGCCCAGGCCAGGATGGGATAGTGATCACCACTGCTGTTGTGTATGGGTCGTGAGCTGAACCAAGGGTGCCGCAATCCCATGATGTGCTTTAACTGCTGTCACTGTTATCACTCGCACATAGCAGGCTGCAAGAGTGCGTGTGTGGGATGAGACGGCATGGAGGGAGAGTGCAATAAATACTCTTTAGGAGGTTTTACAACGCGACAATAATTCTGAAGTGAGTTTCCACAGTCAAGTTAGAACTGTCGGGTCTTCGGTTTGAATTTTTAATTCAATGCAGTCAGCGGAATGCATGGCTTGTGAAGTCTGTTCCAGACAGTGGGGACATAAGAAAATATAGTGACCTCCCATTTAGGAAAAGAAAATAATTCTGGGGAGATAAAGAGATGAGCCGAGAGAGCACTGTTGAAGATTCGAGCACAGCAATGAGAGTAGAGGAAGATGAGAAAGGAAATGTAAGCAGGGACAAGCGCCTGGAGGGACTTTGGTGAGGATGATAGAATGGTGGGTGCCAAGAGAGATGAGCGATAAATAATAGGTTTTGCGTGATCTCATTGGAAGACAATTCAACCACAAAACCATGAAAAATCACATAAATCATATCACACCAGCGCAAGTTCACGCATGCACAAAGTGATACTGTATGTACGCAAGTCCTTTTTTTAATTCCCAAAGTTGTTGAAGATTAAAACATCTAAATCTTATTTTCGCCGATCATTCCTGTGACTTGGCATTCCCCAATTTCAGCATCGGCACAGGTTTTATTCCCAGCCAAACATTTTTCAGGCTGGCATTGTGAAACTCTTTACGAGTCCCCACTATTCAAATATTAATCGTCACCAGCGCAAGAGGCATCGTTATAATTTCTACAAAACCTTATCAGCAAGGAGAGCCGCTGAGGCCAATCAGTTGAGGTCACTCCGTTACCTCTTGGGGCGGTCACAGCAGGAGCAAGGAGGTTTTCTGGCAAGTATAAATTTCAATCAATGATAACAGCGAGTGGGATTCACAGAGCCAACGTGGGCGCATGTCTCCGCATTTGTATTCCGGGAAACGAATGCTGGTGGCACGAGCAATAAGCTCGTGCCACCAGCAAATAACCGAGCACTCTCCGACTTTAATTTTCCCTGGGATGAATTATGCTGTGGTATTTCAATACGGCAATGTCATTAAGCTCAGGAGGAGGCCAGGATTCACCCAGTCCACACGCACTCACAGCCGAATGACAAAGATACGAACAAAAAAGAATGCTACTGGTTAATATTCATCTCGTGTGAAATATCAACCAGTGCTCACAGGAAAGATCAATCTAAACTTCTACTGGTTGATGAGGATTCCACCGTCCATAGATTTTAAGGTCAATCACTAAAGTTTCCCCATTTTCCGCTCCTAAACCTTCACCGGCAACAAGCAATTGCTGTGCTTATCTTAAAGACAGTGCACATTATCAGAGTTATGTTCTTTTGTTTGTATTATGACTGCAGGTATTGCGGTCTATGCAAACATGATTCCTTGCAAAAAGGTGTCAGTTTTGTTGCCAGATAGAAGGGTAAAAAACCAATTATCATATTTTTACTGACAAATGAGGTCCCCATAGTTAAAGACATTAGTTGATAAAAACTAAAAAAAAAAATTTTGATGATGGCACAGCATTGCAGACTGGCACACGCATGCCCAGAGGGGACACGGCTACAGTGATAACATTGTCCTTAAAACTGTTGGAATTTTTTTTATAACAGAAATAAGTCCCACCCGTGGTGGAGCTATGTTGCATTAACACCTGGGTAACCTGGGTAACATGGACAAGGTGTTGTGCAATGTTGTTGGTTTGGTTTTCTTCGGACTGTTCATGAGAACATTTCATGAGGCAACAAAAGAGATGCACTTGAGAGAATGTGGCGCGCAGTAAATTCCCTCCCACGCACCTGTGATTGTGGCCTCACAGGCACGAGCAGACTCACAGGCGTGCTCAGGAGGTCACACATTACCTCGCTATTAGGGAAGCGGTGAGCAGCTGCCATGCGCACGTGCGTGTGTGTGTGCTGAGTGGACTTGCCGATGACTGGTACCAGCGGTGTCAAGATCGGCCTCTGTGGAGGAGGCTCGGGAAGGACGCTACTGGGCAGTTGGAGGCAGTCGCCCTCCAACAACAACAGAGGGCGGAGGAACGACGCTCACAACAACGAGCGCAGCGCCGGGTGGCTAAAGCACAGCAAGTTGGTACAGTAGGGGGCACAGGTGGTGCATCAGCCAGTCATCTCGGTCATCTCGGTCAGTCGACCCGTGGCACCTGGGTCTGCCCCGTGACCTCTTCACGTGGCTTCAAGGTGCACATGGCCTGGCACAAGCGTCGTGGTGACGTCACCGCCAACTAGTGGCGAAGGGCGGTTGTTGTTGTGCGTGTGCAAGCATGTGCGCGCGTCGCTGAGCGTAGCACGTCGTTAAACGGCAGTGGGGATTCACCGCTGAACATCTGCACGCAATAAACCATCGGTGCAACCATAGTCGGTTGAGGCATTTGGAACTTCATTGTCAAAATTCATCCCATGATTATTGTGATATTTCACAGATGAACAAAGTGAAGGTGATTTCCTGCTCAATGAGCATCGAGGTGGCACTTTATCTCTCATACTCTTAGGTTTTTTCGGTAAAGTTACGTAGGTAAAAAAATAAAAATTACTAAAAGTAATAATAGAAATAAAATAAAATAATAAATCACGACGTTTCGGAGGCAACACAAGTCTCCGTCATCAGGTGGGACCGTCACAGCTAGATTTACTGTATCAAAGGACTTCATCTCTTCATCTCTCGTTTTACAGCCCCAAGTCAGTGGTGAAAATTCCAACTTGCTATTATGGGATGCGTGTCTATCTATAACACAACCTCTGTTGACTTCTCTACGAAGTGGTTTTACATTTTATTTAAGGGACGAGTCAACCCCCAGCCAGGTGTTGAACTCGCAAGCCTCCCGATTGTGAGCCGCTCACTCTACCGCTGAGACGTCCGGCCACAATCCTGAACACAGTCGAAACGCTTCAGAGTTAACGACAGCATTCCCTCGTTATTCACGAGGGATACGTTCCAGAGATGCTCGTGAGTAGAACATTTCGCGGATAATGATATTTCATGAATTACCTTAAATAAATACGTAAATAATCTATGAAATAGATGAAAATTATCATAACACAGCAATAACAAATGGATTTTTAAAAAACTAAGTAAATAAAAATAATTATTAAAGTATTTAATCATTGTTGATAAATGAACTTGGGTTCATCTCATCACGTTGTCGCATCATATTCTCTCTAATCACTTGTTTTCTCTCCCTGTCTCTCTCGATGCAGCCATGCAGAGTTGCAGATGCGATTTGCGGAAAGCCAAAATCGCAGAGAGCAAGTTCGTTAATAAGTGGGGAATACTGTATAGCCCAGCCTGAGCAGAACCGCCAAAGTAAAGTGAAGCTATATTAAATTTCGATTTAAAGCTTTCGTGACTGCAGGGATTCATCTTCTTGGTTCTTTCGGTAAAGTCACGTAGAAGGGAAATAATAAATAATAAAAATAAAACATCATAAAATAATTCTCACGACGTTTCGGCCACAACGCAAGCAGCCGTCCTCAGGTGAAGAACAGGTCTGTCGAGAAGACAGAGTCTGAAGGTCGTGAGAAGTATTTTATTATGTCTTATTTTAATTATTTTATTATTTCCCTTCTACGTGACTTTACCGAAAGAACCAAAATGATGAAGCTATATTGTCTTGTAATTCCAGAGGGAGGAAAAATACAAATTTTACTAATTGCCATTGCCTGCCTTGCCGCACACAGACATATGGTGCACACACTGGTTGGTACATGCACACTAATGACAAGTACACAACCATTCAATTTGGAATGGTTTTAGTATTACGAAAGTGTAATCGATATAAGATAAAAAAACGTACATATACCCTTTAAACATACGTACGTATCGTGCTCGAAACCATTATGGCTGGTATAGCACAAGGTAATCATACAATTTAGATTTGTACAGAATCTAAACGTGCCCAATCTCAAGACACTCTACGGATAGAGTGGCATTTATTTATTTATTCAGAGGGACACCGTCAGTCATTGTCAGTGGATACAAAGGAAAGTCCTTGAGCCTGGGCTTGAACAGGGGGCAAGGAGTGGACAACACGGATTGCCGGTTGGAAGCGAGTATCAGAGCATGAGGGCAGCCGAGATGAATGAGCGATCTCCCACTGAGCGAATGCTGACCGGGGACTTTGATAGGAAGCTTTGATCGCTAGAGCGGAGGGGGCGCGTGGAGGGGAGCAGAGAGAGAGAGAAATAGAGGGCTGAGGCCACAGAGATTCTTGAAGATGGGCGAGTGCAATTGCCATATTCATGTCGGATTGGACTGGGAGCCATTGGAGGTACTGGAGTACTGGAACATTAGGGAAATGTGATACTTCTGTTATGTCAAGTTAACCTAGCGGACTAGAGGACACCCAGGCTAGGTTCACAAAACAACCACCACTGATCCTGTTCATGGGCAGGAAGAGAACCAGGGACGTTTCAATCATGGTGCTCACTGGATATGCAATGGTTCATCCCCACTCGGAATCATATGTATAACTTATTTTGCACCATATGTAGCTAACCGTGCAAATCGGAGGTGTGAGTCGATGAATTGTCAAGATTTGGCATCATTATTTAAATGAAAAAACTAATAGATTTGTATTCTTTGTCCTGTCTCATTTGCATCGTCTATCTCGTATGTCATCCTTTTTGTTGTACGAGCGTCCATTTATGTGAGCTTATCATTTTAAGAGAATTTTCAATAAAATAAAATAAAAAATCACAGATACACAATTCAATGCAGCCATCAATCATAAGACTTTACGTTCATAAAATAATCACTGAAACATTCTAGGACGAGTGATAACTGCGAAGCAACTGCTCACCATGGTGACTGGCATACGTACAACCGCTAATCCCTACCCGACAGCGTATATGGGTCAGTGTGTGAGTACTCGAGCAGGACGTACAGTTCTCAAAAGCTCTACAGTGCCTTCGGGGAATAGACATTGTGATGGATAAATACATCATTAATCGGGAGTATTATGCATCATTAATGCATATTCCCATCACAGCAGCTATGCTAAATTAGTTGAACGGAATGCTAAAAGCAAAGGGGGTCTTGCATTTTTAAATAAGATCTCAATAAAATATAGTCTGATCATTAATACTGCATTGGTCCCTATTCGCTGTAATTAGGGTAACTCGGTTGTCCCTTCCATAAGTTAAATGTCAAAGATGTCTTACCTTCTCACTTCACAAATTGATATATCGGTAGTATGCGTCACATACATGCTTTTGATTGAGAAAATATTTGGGCCGCAAAATAAATGCAAGATTCAGTGACTCCTCGTAAAAAAGGTGTCAGTTTTGTTGCCAGATAAAAGGGTAAAAAAACAATTATCATATTTTTCTACTGGCAAATGATGTTCCAATGGTGTAAATGCTTACCCCGAGCTCTCATACTCTGATGGTGCATTGTCTTTGAGTTGTGCGCCATTTGGCGTCATCTAGTCCAACACCATGTGAGACTAGGCTCTAAGGAAAGCTGTCTCGGGTGTGGACCAATCAACTTCAAGGACAATGCATACATTATCAGAGTTATGTTTTTTGTTTGCATTATGACTGCAGGTATTGTGGTCTATGCAAACATGACTCCTCGTAAAAAAAGGTGTCAGTTTTGTTGCCAGATAAAAGGGTAAAAAACCAATTATCATTCAGTGAGTTATTTATACTGTGAATACTAATATCTTATGATTTTGATAATTTCTGCATATTATCCGTTAATAATTCAATAATTAACATATATTGCATGAAATAAATGTCTGTCTTCGAAGTGTGTTGAACTTCTTTAGAACCGTGTGTAGCCAACCGTGCTAAATCTGGAGTAGTGCACGATTCCATTGAAAATTTGAAAACGTTTGTGATATCTCCACCAACAAATATCTTACCAGTTACTTTAATACACTGGGCTACTTGCTATTGATATGCCTGTGTTTCTTTGGTAATACAAATAACAGCCCAGGTCCAAGTGCGGCTTTCCGGGTTGGGTCTGCGTGTCGAACATTCTTCTCGCAAGTTCGCGCAACGCACTACTACCGGGCGATCTTTAGGGAGTTGTAGCGCAGCAGTACGTGGCGAAAACTCGGGACAGGAAATGCTGAGCACGAAGCGAAAGCCGAAAATCCACGCACGGATTGCACACACGACCGCAAACACTTTCGCGCTAAACGGACGAGGCGTTTGGGAAATTGGGGTCGGCAATTGACCGGCATTATTGTATTTGTCATCCAACCTGAGAAACCTCTTGTCATGTGCTCATTCCAGGCTGAGTTGACCTGCATGCTCGATTGAGGGCAATCTGGATAAGGCACAATGGTTACGGATAAATACGATTAGACATGGATATTGCAATGCCATCCTAGGTCACCTGCCACTCTGCCAGCCCCTACCATTAGAGCCAGCCGAAAGAGGGTGGCATTCATTGATTCGTAATGCTAATGCTCAGTGTGCGTGGCTGAAATTTCCATTGCAGTCACTATCCATTGCTCAGCTCCTAGCATACGCTCCTTTTGTTGAGAGTTGAACCATCCTGACAACAGTTTTGTTTCAGCTGCTTATGTCATTGCAGCTGGTTATTTCCAGCTATTTGCTCGGTCAAGTCAAGCATTTATTATCAATCAGCAGGACATACAAGGGCAAAGAAAAAAAGAGGTCAAACGAACATCAAACGTGGTCATCTTTCTTTTCGTTTTCCCCAAGGGAACCAATTTTCGATAAATCAACGAACATTCCGTCACACTCGTTAACAGCGGGGCGCGAAACCGACGACGGTTCGTGTGTGCCCATCGATGAGGCTTGATAGAGCGCAAAATGTGAGATGCAAATGCGCGCCGACGTGCACGAACGACGAACTACTATCGCGGAAAAACAAAGAACAAAAAACAACAGTGGAATTTAACCTTTGAGAGCCCACAACTTCTGTGAGCGAGTGTTTTGGCAATTCACTGAGCATTTGTGTTCACGACATTAAAGCAGGGTAATGTGCATTGTAATTAAGAGGCAATAACATGTAGTCGCCAGTGTTAAATTACGCCGACATTAATTAACCTTTCAACCTAATCTTAATTTACTCCGAGTCGGTGATAAATATGTATTATTAACAGACATTTAGCCTGCACTTTCCTCATTATTACTTCTGCCATTGCTTTCATATATATTTTTTAGAAGGATGATCTTCATGAACAGACTGATTACCGTGTGCAAGAAGCAGACAATAATTAGAATTTGAGAATTCAATATTTGTTATTTATTTTTCAATTTAGTACTTTATTTTATTAGTACTCCGATTTTTATTGTATTTATTTATTTAATTAATATTAGATTTTTTTGTTTATTGGTTTGTACTTTAGTACAATGTGTACATTATTTTATTTGTACTATAATTTTTATTGTATTTTTTATTTTTATTTTTTAGTTTATTGGTTTGTACTTTAGTACAATGTGTACTTTATTTTATTTGTACTTCAATTTTTATTGCATTTGTTTATTTATTTATTTGTTCTTTTTTCATTTTATATTTTATTATTTTAGTTTATTGGTTTGTACTTTAGTACAATGTGCACTTTATTTTATTTGTACTTCAATTTTTATTGTATTTGTTTATTTTTTATTTTATTGTTTTAGTTTATTGGTTTTTACTTTAGTACAATGTGCACTTTATTTTATTTGTACTTACAATTTTATTGCATTTGTTTATTTTTTTTAGTTTATTGGTTTGTACTTAAGTACAATGTGCACTTTATTTTATTTGTTTTGCTGTTGTCATTTCGGGGACTCGGGCCTGCACTCTTGCAAATGAGACTTCATCCTGTTCTCTCCTGGTTTAAACAAATTAAACTTTAAACTTTAATTTGCCTTATTAGCGATGCAAACTTTGAGTATAAATTATAAAAAAAAGTCATTTCCCCCATGAATGTTATCCCGATTGTGCTATCGGCATCATGGCATGAGACGATCCCTCCTTCCAGACAGAGCACCTCACACATTAACGGAGAAGGATCATTCTGTCAATTACTTTTATTTAGCTAATTTAATTACCGTCCATTCCAGGTATGTATAAGAGTGTCAACTCAATAATAATTGTTTTCAAATAATTTAACAAATGCACTTTTTTTTTTAAACAAGATAGCTTCACTTATTAGCGGCAATGCATGGGGGACAAACTCTGTGGATGCTATTATCTGCAGGGGTATCCGCGACTTTACTCTGCCTATCCGTGGAAGAAAAAATAGTGTGGTTCAATTGAAGATAATAGGTTGAATTTGAAGATAATAGGTTGAATTTGCTTATCCATGAAGAAACATCATCGATTCACAATAACACCCAAAACCATGGAAAATTGTGGAAAGGGAACAATAGTTGTGCAGATGAAGGGAACTATCCAAGGATCATTTTGATCGCACGGTTAAGAGGAGCTGCGAGTAACACTCCCACAGATAAGTGGAGGTCCGCTGTCATTCATTATTTTAAAGGCAACTCATTGCAGATCACATCATGGGGAACTAAACATTGACTTAAATTAGAAGAAAAAACATTATTTAAATTTATTATATTATTTTATTATGTTTTTTATTATTATTTTATTACTTCCATTCTACGTGACTTTACCGAAAGAACCAAGAAGATGCTTTAACCATATTCCATTCGACATTCTAAATTGAGATATACTGCAATGTAACGATTGATGGGGGGACTCAATGGCGAGATAAAGAGGGAAAGCTTAATCGCAGTGATGTAAGACAGTTCACAAGCCCAAAAGCCAGGGATAATTGCTGGCAAAACAACAATCACATCTCCAGGGAATACACTAATAAGGTCGGCACTTTTATTCACTGCATAGAGCCCCTCTCTTTATTCCAGCCATGATAAAACATCTGCTAGGAATGCGACATTGACACTGAATTGCGACAAGAGAGAGAGAGAGCTCACTGTTTCAACGTTTCCTAATGCTGCAAATTATTCAAATGTTTTATTCACTGTCCCCTCCAAAGCATAGTCCATATTTTCCAATAGTTGCAAATTTAATTAGGTCCACTACACAAGTGGTATTTGATTCAATTAATTTAATTCAGGAATTGAAGATTAGTAATGAAGGTCCATGAACACAGTTGTGAAGAGAGGCCCTGAAGCCTGGATGGAGTATATGTAAAACAGCCAGCAATAAAGTGCAAGATTCAGGACAATGTTGAAAGGTAACCGATACATAACTGGCATAATCAGTAAAACGCTATATAATCAGTGTGTGAGCATTAGTAATTGTGGCAACATGACTAGAAAAGACAGGTATTTTTATAATCAATGTTAGGTTTATAATAAGCAATGTCTGTTGTTTTAAACATGGGCAGATATCGTTGCAGTGAATGGCACGCACCTGTGTTTAAAATTGTTGAATCTGTGCAGACCCCGTTCTGTGTTACGTTATCAGGTTAAACACTAGCTTCAGGCTCTCTCTCTCTCTCTCTTGATTAATGTGACATTCTAGGTCCAGCCAACTTTCTGCAACACGATATACGAGGACATTATACACGTATGGGCATGGTGTAATGTGTCTCACAGGCATGTGAACGTAGTTTGGCAGAAATCTAAAACAACAAATAACCAAAGCTCTGTGGCTAAAAGCCATTTTTCTCACTCCACGTTATCCAATTTTTAAATCCTTTATATTAAGTTCGCTTGCTTGCTTGCGTGCTTGCGTGCTTGCTTACGACCATGCAAATCTTTCGGTCGTTTTTTAACCCACGTCTCGTGATCCAATCGAGCTGACATTTTGCACACAGACTCGTTGTGCGAGACAATTAATGTTCGTGAAAAATTTTTTCCAAAATTTTACACTGTTTAGGGAAAACAAATTAAATATTTAATTACCAATTGCTTTATACTGGCAGACAATTATCTGACCCATAGGTGGCAGCCATCTCAAGCCATATAAAGGATTTATAGTGAAAAACTTTGTTTTTACGGGTTATACTTATTTCTTATCAGAATCTGAATATGTATTTATACCGGAGGCATCTGATGAACTATAAAGCGCTCTTATCACAGATGACCAGATCAGAACGTTACAAGAATCAATACAGAAACACGATTGTCGTGCAAAGTATAGGAAAGTTAAGCAAATACGTTTAAAAAAAAAAAAAAAACTAAAACATTTGTGTCTTAGCAGGCAAGGCCCACTGGGCTATTCGCTTTTTCAGAAGTGACATGGCCACAAATAATAACTCAACAAAGTGGCTTATCGTGTGTAAATGTAAGAGTGACACACCATTCCATTCTACCAGTTGCTTCAAAGATAATTGTATAAATATTGTTTTATAGATAAACATATATGTTTGTAGAAATATAAACGAACTAATAAGAGTGTTACCACACAGTGACTTAACAAAGCGACAGACACAATGCATGATGTTAAAAGACATGTATTTTACCTGCATTCACAATTTTGTCTGCTGATCTGTTACTATATTTACATGTATATTTCTATTAAAAAATGTTTTTAATACAGCCAATAAGGGTATAATCAGGGTGGTGATATGACCGGGTGGTACATTAAACACTTTTGCCACTTGGTGAAAAGGTTTGCAGTTCGAACCCCGTGTCCGCCCTGGTTAATACTGCGTGTGTATCAACCATAAATAGTTGACGGCTCATTCACGGTGGACATTAAAAGATCCTCCGAGATTATTGGAAAATGAGTAAGTCACGTGTCGTGGTCCAAAACTGAAAAATTACTCGCAGATTACTCAAATTGGAAAACACACGGCAATTATCGTTCCCACTGCAGACTAAAATCACATGTGAAACACGGACACGTCATGATAAGTGTGCACTCTGAGAATGGCGTGAATAGCAAATGTACCCTTGATATGATTTGATGAGCCTGCAGACATCAGAAGAGAATCAATTATAAGACTGTGAATGCGAATTAACATTGGCTCTGCAGAGGTCGAAAGAGAAATAAGAAATTCCAAAACTAACTTGTATTAAAAACTCGTGAAAAATGTCCACAGTTTTAAGCATACAGTTTTGAGCTGGCTTTCACAATCAGGAGTTGACCGAACGTGGCTGCACATTATCCTGTACTACATCACAAGCTTCAAACAAGCTGACATGCGGATGAGGTTTTTAGGAAACGTTCGTATGTATGATGAACTTCTTTCACACCGTACGTAGCCAACCGTGCTATTTGGAGGTGTGGGGGAAGCACAGCAAACTAAACACGAAAAGCAGTTCTAAAGAAATGAGTTTTAAATCTAAATTTAAAAGTGCAGAGCTCCAGTTGCTTCCTCATATCAGAAGGAGGAGCGTTCCAGACAGCTGCAATTTATCTTCTTGGTTCTTTCGGTAAAGTCACGTAGAAGGGAAATAATAAAATGATAAAAATAAAACATACTAAAATAATTCTCACGACGTTTCGGCCACAACGCAAGCAGCCATCCTCGGGTGAAGAACAGGTCTGTCGGAAAGACAGCATCTGTCGGAAAGACAGCGTCATTCAGACGATGTCTTTCCGACAGACCTGTTCTTCACCTGAGGACGGTTGCTTGCGTTGTGGCCGAAACGTCGTGAGAATTATTTTATTATGTTTTATTTTTATTATTTTATTATTTCCCTTCTACGTGACTTTACCGAAAAAACCAAGATGAATCCCTGCAGTCACGAAAGCTTTAAATCGAAATGTATCTGCAATTTCCTTTGATTAATTTCAATAGCCTACCTGTCACGCTGCTAAACACTTACAGGCCATGGGATAAAATTGAAAGACTATCTATAATACATCAACGAGGATAGCCCTCTGTTCATAGCCCAGAAGCAAGCACGTCAAAATGCACACATTGCAATGGGGCTGTATCTCAGACTATTCATTTGCGCTGCTGGTAGCTTGCTGTAATGACGGGTCGATGTGAGATACTTCACAAACTACGACACTTTACAGATATCCGAAACTTGAAGGTGTTGCTCTGCAAACTCATAATATGGCAATTATGTAGCATTCTCACACAACTGCTCTTGCTATGTTCAGGTCTTGTGTTTTTAAAGGGTTTCCTCTATTTGCCATCTGTTCAGTACCTGTGAACTGAATCTCATAATAATAATGCATATGTGGGATTTGTTCCTGGTTTGAAAATGTTCAGCCTTTAGTGCGTAATTTTCGATATAATCTATAAACATAACTCGTTTTGAACTGTAGGTGGAGTAAGCTTTGAACTGGGCCACGCTCGCAATCAAACGTTCTGATGCCATGCGGTTAACGTGAACATGGATTTTCAATCAATGGCATCTCTCGATAAGGTCAACTGCAGGAGCGGTGTTCTTTTACAAAAACGTGACTCATGGTGGAATATTACTAAATAATATATATTTAGCTTGTCGATTGCAAAAGCTAACCCAAGCATATGTGAGACCTTGTTTCATGATCCTTTGGGTGTGATCGTGGAGGGAAGGGAGGAAGATGAGGGAAGGGAATGGCAGGGTCTGAGCCCATTCGAGCCGCGAGGTCAGGCAGCGTTGGAACAAAAAATAAGCTGTGGCGGCTATTGCTGGGGCAACCTGGTATGGCTTCGATCTGCTTCCTATCCTAATCGCCATGGAAACGTAGTGTGCATCTCTAAATGTGTTGCATTGTAAGTCAACAATGCCCACTACGTCGTTATGCAAAGACCTGAAATCTGCTTCATTCTTCACGAGGTCGTAAACAAAAAAAAACACGTTAAAAATCAACCTTCTTAAAAATATGAATCACGGATTAAACTACGAACAAAAACTATTGAAAAAGACCAAGAATGTACTTGTACAATGCTGGGAAAATAAATATTTCCAACGAAATCACGTTCACATGGGCACCCCGAAAACAACCACGCCAGCAGATTACTTTAAAAAAGAACACGCAGCATTGGGTTGAAAGAGACAAGGGGCTGTAAAACAGCGTCAGCAGTAAAGCATAGCCCGGTGAGGTTATTCAGTTCGCCTTAAAAGCTGCGAGATGTTGTGCCGCCTTCTGAGGCCACGGTCCATTGGTCTCAAGACTAAATCTCAGTTCTTTGCCGGGCTAACTGCCAGTCACAATCCCAAGGCCTCTTCTTTGGAATAGAATTGTCAAGAAATCCCATCCTCTTTGGGACATCGAACCCACTCACCACTGGCTTCGACACACAGTGGGCTACTGCAGTTGCATACAAATGTGAGGATTTAGGTAGGTATTACATTTGCTTATTCATGATTTTTTTAAAATCGAAAATGTTCCCTTACGATCCAAAAAGTTTTTTTTTTTGTGTGTGAGATTTGCAAAGGTGTGTTAAAACAAGTGTCTCTTGTGTCCACACGAAAATCAATGTCCCACTTTGTCTCACACAGGTTTAAATTTGATACGTAAATTATATTGGTACTGTTCGTCTATTTAAAAAACAAAATTTTGAACCACATGCCTGTGATGACAGAATAATTATGGATTACACACTAGGGTGAGCACATTTCAGATTGCATCAATTGTAAGAACTTCCAATCACAGGGGCACTGACTGGGTATTATGGGGAGATCAGTAATTAAGCGCCAGCAAAATAGAAACATAAAAACAAAAATACATAACAGCACACACAATATACCAAGGCACAATGGGATATACACACTAAGTGGTATAGCATTGCATAGTTTAATCGATCAATACTTAATGTGTAGATTAATTCATTAATTATTGATTCTTGAGCTCACAATAGATGCATTGTGACTGGTATGTTTATGAATATATATGGAATTTGTTGTACGCATTGGGTTCACATGAACCTTGTAGCCACTAGTGGACACTACATTCACTAAGATGTAAAAAAGGTACATAAATGAATTATTGAACAGATTCTTAATTCTAAAAAGCAACAATTAATCTTATCATGGTAGGGTGGGTTGCGGAGTGAACCGTCACACCTCCAATGTAAATACACGCAATGGATTTCCAATTAGCTTTTGCCCTCAAATTGCTACTGTTTATTCACGTGAAAAGGTATCCTCCGCATCGAGGCCGGTTAATTGAATATGTAGACTTTGATGACCAAAGTGATGTCCCATTATTTTGGTTCAGATATAAATCGGGGTTCTGATAATATTTAGCTTTTTCCCATAATTTTACATTATACCCACATGATCAAATAATTATTAATTAGTGTAGTACGTAATAAAATAAAAGACACGCAAGGCCATGCAACATAAAGTATTTATTTACACATCCGTATTTGATTTGCAATAAAACATTTTATGATACAATGAATGATGCTGATAATAATATTCAGACCTCAATCAAATGCCAATAACATTCGAATCGATCAGAAATTTTCATATGAAAATGCTTCCTATTTGAATGTTACCCAAAACAATCCCTTGAGATGGAACATCTTGTTTGCAAGTGTCCAGGATGTCGCATACGTAGCGAGACTCATGGTGAGACTCATAAGGTGGAAACCAGTCCAGAGTGTTTGCCTGTTTAAGAAAATGTTGCTGGAAAATGTTGATCTCGAAAGCCAATAGGCTAATGGACTAAAAACAAATATTTATATATGTGCAGCTGTAGAATGGAATTCTGCTAAGAGTTGATTGTACCCATAATGCTTTTAGGCAACGCATATTGAGTTGAGGAATGACATTGCTATATGAAGAGCCCCCTAATGCCCTGTCAGGCATGGGGAAAATGCTAGAGATAAATATGTTTTGTAAGTGGAATTATTTTCTCTTCATTCTGAATTGAAACACAGCAATTTCCTCCCTCCAAGAGGCAACACGATCAATACGTGGAGGCAAAGGACAAACACAATTCAGAGAAATCTCCAGCTTATTATCAGCAAGGGCACTGCGGATGCCAGTAAGACTCACTGCTTGAATGGCCAGCATTTACACATGAACACCAGGTACTAGGATATTTTGCGCCCGGGGACGAACTATAAAATTGGCGCCCCCCCCCCCCCCCGTTTAATCACATACCAAAATGTAATTACATGACATATAGGCGGTGTGTGGTGGGATATATAAACTTTTAGGTTGAGGTGTAGATTTGTGCAGTAGTTTCAGGCTGCCGCGCCCGCCGCAATAAGTTATCATGTAACGTCGTAAGCCTAATTTAGGCGCCCCTTTACCTTGGCGCCCGGGGATACATGTACCCCCCCCTAGCTACGCCTCTGCTGCCGGACCGTGGCTGTGCACGTCTGTAGTCCAGCTGTGTGGAGGCGAGGGATGGTGGATCACACAAATGTTCTGAAACTCCCTTCCTGTTCGCATTCAGATGTAGCCTACAGAAAGCACGTGGACTCCAGCTGTTCCGTCTGTGTGGGTCAGAGTGTTTCCCACCCTTTGCACGCGTGGGGTTTCTCTCGGCGCTCCGGTTCCCCCCCACGTGTAAGACTCTAATCATAAATTGGCTGAAAACATCGTGCACGATAGAGGAGCGCAAAGCCCGGCCATTGGTGCCGCAGGGCTTACCCCGTTGCTGCTTCGCGCTCGTCTTCGGTTCCGCTTCGCGCCTCCGAGTCGCTCGCTCTTCTTCGAGCGAGCGAGCGAGGGAGCACCGTGCCCGTTACAAGCTGAAATTATTTTTATGAAAATTATTACTGCAGGCAGTGCTCATCTGCCCTTCACAGCCCTGAAGCAGTGGTAGGAAATATAAATGCCACTTAAATCGGACATCAAAATTGTTGACATCGCCACGAGTGGCACTCGCTAAAATTGACCCCAGTGGGATGATGGGCTGTGTCAAGCCCCAGCCAGGATTTGAACTCACCACCTTCCTTGTTGCGAGCCACTTGCTCTACTGCTGAGCTACGTTGCCGGTCTGTGAACTGGATAAGAGAGGATGGCTGAATACGGGAATGCATTGTAACATAGGGCTCAAGCCAGTGTACGACATCATTGCGCGATTGGTTCAGATGAAGGGCTACAGACAATAAGAAACGCCATGGTTACAGAAGTCCCTCCTTATTCACAAACTTGCTTTCCGCCAATCGCATCTAGAACTCCACATGGCCAAATTTATAAACTATTATTGAACGCTTTATTTTTTTATTATAACCGTTTTTTGCGTGTGTGTTATTATGATAGTGTTCATGTATTTAACAGGCGATGTATTTATTGAAGGTAATCTATTCGCAAGCATCTCTATAACGCATCCCTCAAATACATGTGGCATGTGTACTGCATAGCTCACAGCATGAGCGCGAGGTAACATGCTCATCCACCTACGCTCGTGTGACCATCTGTTGAGTTATTAAAATAATATATATTTTACAAATAGTTTTAAATTATAGAGACACCGCTGAATGCTCAATACATTTTGCGCATACCAAATTGATATACAGGCCATCACTCTATATTTAATTTATAGCTACACATAGAATATGCATTATATTTTTTATTTATACATAGATACCTATACGGTCTGACTCTGGGGTGGTGACTCCTGTAATCCAGCACTGTGTACGCCAGGGTTGGTGGACCACAGAAACGTTGGGAAACTCACTTCCCGTGGGCGTCGAGGCGCCAACCGTGGCTATCCAGAACCAGAAGGCAGTACAGCAAATGTGGATCAATGTAATCCACCCTGTTTGCGCATCGTATTGTCATGCAGTTGCGTAAATGACGCTACTGTATAAAACCCCGATCATTTGATTGCATGTCCTGAATAACTAAGTGGTGGTGATGTGACCATGGCGCTTGTGCCAGGCTACGTGCACGCATTAAATATGCTGAATACACGTATATACTCACACAAAACAAACATGTCCCATGTAGGCTTAACAGACCACTGTGGCGGTCTGTTATATATGCACACACACAAATATTCACACGCAAATATTCACGAATATTCACACACACACTAAAAAACAAATATGCCCGATGTAGACTTACATATCGCTGGGGCAAGATTTGTGAGCACCAATGAAGGCCAACACTGCACATGAGGTTGTGTGGCCAGCGTCACATCTGCCCACGTTTGTCTTCCCCAGTGGCGGTGTTTACACATTCACACCAGGTGCACATTTTAGGCCGAGGCTATCAATGCGAGGCCCAGAACTGGCTCAGGTGTTCGCTGTGAGCACGAATCAAACTGGGTTCGCAGAGTTCATAGCATAGTGAGATAACCGCATTAACACACACACACATACCCATTCACACAATAATGCATTAAGCTAAAACTAGACTGAATTTTTTTTTTAGAACTGATTTTGTGTTCGGCTTGTTGTCCTTCCCTCCGCACCTCTGATTAGCACGGTTAACTACGTATGGTGTGAAATAAGTTCAACATACATACGTACATCTACAAATGTTGAACCAAACCCTCTGGCCCCTTCTTGCACACTCCACACTGGCCAAGCTAAGAACGTGCATTTGGTTACCCAAAGCAGAATTTCTGAAAAGCCAGATTTAGACATTAACATGTCAGTATTTACATGACGCTGCATAGCCCATAGTATCTGAGATGCAATTGTGAATCTCTCGCTTTGGTTACAGAAATGTGATGCAATTACTTCACGCGTTCGAGACAACGTCACTGCAACTTTATTTTTGCCTTTCAAAACAAAACCAGTTACAGGTATGGGCACATTCCAAGCAGGCAAATGTTCAAATAGATGTTGCTTTGTGCTCGTGTTAGACGTCTGCATTGTTTCTTGTATTTACCTACATCGCCTAAAAGAAAAGGCAAATACAGTCATATTTGTTCGATGTAAAAAAAAACCAGGCTTTACGCGAAACCTCCATGTAGGTACAATGACTTTAAGTGTAGACCTTGTGCAGCTCACTGTGGGCTGTTGCTTAGCATTGTGGCCGCTCACAAATAAAACGTAAGACTATCTCCAAGCTACCCTCACCATCAACCCCCCCACCCATGTCCGACAGTGTGTGGCTGCATTCATCTCGCAGTGGATTGACAAAAGGCTGTAAATTATCGGTATTATTTTAAACAAAAATTACACGACTATCTCCGTATAAAAATGTTTGTTTCGTTTTACTAATCCATCAGCCGATGGGCACTCCGAACCGTTTCATTGCAGCATTTGGTCGAGCAGACCAACTCTGGGCCGCCGGTGTTGACCTTGTGGATTCGTAAGGCCATGTAAACGAATGCTCTGATGTTGCCAGGTATTAAAATACCCGTTCTCTAAGCCGGTTTCTCGATTCCAGTCCTCGTCACCCCCAGCGCATGATGATGATGATGACCAATACATCGTTTATATTCAATACACAACAAACATAATTTACATCACTGGGGAGGATATGAAAAACACAAGAAATAAGCAGTCAAATATATTTCCGTCATATATCTGTCCACATCGAAAAAGAGAAGTATTTGTTTTCACTTCCCATCAACCACAAGGCCTTCTGGGGGGTGCATCATTTCAGCAGATGTGGTTCAATGCAAGTAAATTCCGAACTGGGTTTGACATACAAAAATGCAAGGCTATGGGCAACACGATGTAAACATGTGGCATCCCTACGTAAATGCAATGCTATAGCCAAGACTGTATAAGCATTTGGCTGCCCCATGCACATGCTAGGCTTATACACTTCACTGCTCTTGGAATAATCAAGATATAGCCTCGGCTGAGCTGCTCTGTGAGCGAGCGAGTGAGTGAGAGAGTGAGTGAGACAGTGACCGAGAGAGTGAGCGAGAGGTGGGGGTTTACATAAAGCAAAGTTTAAACATGTTTAAAAAAAAAATACGAAATGATGAACGAAGCAAAGTGCCGACTACACCGAGCATCTTCTTGTTTCAACTGATCGTAAACAAAAAAGAGCTGCTCTGACACCACACGAGCCGGTGGGTCTCGGCATAAACTAGAATCACCATTAAAACCACAATGACCAATGCCTGCGTAATACACATGCGATGCCAATTCTGGCGATTCCGACCTGGTGGAATTGACCAGCATTACCGATGGAATGCATTACACAGGCGTCAGCCACACATTTAAATGGAAATTCCACTAAGCCAGGCAGCCCTCCATTGGCCCTCTCTTCTTAACCTGAATGGCATTGCCAGGTTCTGCACGGCACAGACCACCAACATTCTAAAATGTCACCGATTCCACGATCTAATTAAGTAATGATATTCCAGCCTCAGACTGGGATCGCAATTCTAGGCTGTGGAATCGTGTGAATTAAACCAGCGGTAGCCAAAGCTCGTTGCAATAACAGTATTAGTTTGACGTGAGACTCAGAAGAGTAAAACCAGTCCTGGGTTTTGACTGCTTAAACAAATGCCATTATGAAACATGAGTCCAGTAAGAACGTAGGCTATTGGATTGCAAAAAAACATGTTTCACAAACACCTATGTCGAGAAATGGATTTTTTGTCTCGGGGTTTTTTTTACAGACGTAGTCAGTTGTTCCATACCTGTCAAGGTTCAATCTGTGCGTGATCTACAGAACCCCGCCTCCACATCGTTGGCTTACAGACCCGTGCCACCACACCCAGCAACAACGCTCTGCAGGTCAAACATCCAACAATGGCTGGAGCCAAGGCACCTTTATGTAATCATAATAATAACGGCGACATCTCTAGCGCAATAAAGTGGCAACCCATTACAAGGGCGCTGGACATATATAGACATTTTATACGTTATAAAATGCGCTTGGCTCGGAACCTTTATGGTCTCGTTAAGCTGTGCTCTGGGCAAATAAAATCTCTCACGACATCTTCGTAAAAGTAATTTTATTTTACACATTAGGGACACAAACGCCATTGTTATAAGTATATCAACATCATCATCAGCCGTGATCAATCCACTGTAGGATGAACGCCTCTTCAAGCCGTCACCACATCTCACGTTCCTGCGATGTCAATGCATCAGCTAGCACTTACACACAAACTGATTTAATCGCTCCATCTCCTTGCTGGAGGTCATCTCAGATGCGTTCCATTCATTGGATGCCACTCCGTTATCATTCCTAACTATTGGCTATTGTCCTTTTTAGTGACTTGTCCTGCTCAAGATCACGCTTACTTTCTTAATAGTTTGAATTACTACGTTTCTAATCCATGCGTTACAAAGACGGTTATTGCATCACGTGGATTCAGATGTGCTTCTGCGGCTGTCTGAAACACTGTCCCTTCCGATATTAGGAAGCCACTGGAGCTATGCACTTTTAAATCTAGATTGAAAACTCATTTCTTTAAAACTGCTTTTCGTGTTTAGTTTGTTGTGCTTCCCCCACACCTCCGAAAATCACGGTTGGCTACGTACGGTGCGAAAGAAGTTCAACATACACATATACGTACAGTACGCACCTGTTTTTGTTTTCTCATACAATTCCAAACATATATCCTTCTGTCTAATTGTGCAATTTTCAGTTTGCGTTCTACATATTTACCATCAATAATCACGATGAAGTAAAACGTTAATCAAACGTCTTGTTTGGTATATCTCAGCCTGTGCTGTGCTGTGTAAAGATAATGATCATAGGGGGCCTTTCTGCCCTCCCCTGTGGACCAGGCAAACAACGTTCATCTCAGTGGCAGAAATTACGCATTGGTCAGACATGGAACAAGGGCGTTGTGATTCGTGCTTTCAACAATCCTCTGAAATATGCCGTTGGCTGCACGCAGTGATAATTATCTCTGCATGTTTGTTTTAATACTGGTAGGAACCCACTGGTTCCACCAGCCCACAGGGGATTATTGTGTCCGTCCGTCCGTCGTGCAGGGAGGGGCTGGGTGGGGAGGGACGGGCTGGTTGGGGAGGGGAGATCGGGGAGGGGCTCGGTGGGGAGGGTGGGGAGGGGAGGGTGGGGAGGGGCTGGGTGGGGAGGGTGGGGAGTGGCTGGGTGGGGAGGGTGAGGCTGGGTGGGGAGGGTGGGCCTGGGTGGGGCTAGGTGGGGAGGGGCTGGTCACCCATTGGTGCCCTTATAAAACTCAACGTTTAACCTACTCACGCCGGCTTGTGCCCGCCCTCACAGTCGGCTATATTTGCGGAATACACCACGCCGCCGTTGACCCTGGCCATTGACCGAGCAACCCAACGTTCCTACCAGCTCCCTCCGCAGGAATGTGTTAATGCTCCATGTAATGGTGCGTGTGTTGCACTCATTTTAGAGCTTCATCTTTTTCGTTCATTAATCACGGGGGGAGGAAAACAATTCCTTTCTTTATTGCTGCTTAACAAAATGTTTTCTAACCTTGATCAATACATTTAAACGCATTACAGCCCAGTTGAGAGCGTTAAAGCACATACGCCACTTAACCCTTTTATATTTTTAAGCTCGCATCGTGCCGTATTCTCAACTCAAATTGGGAAAACAGCCTCATAAACTTGAGCGTTCCGATGTCCCATCGATTCCGTAACGGTCACCTTTTCAGTTGCATCATTGTGGTCATTCGTCACCCACGTGGCCGATCCAACAATACTCATTTGGGGTGACGAGTTTAGCTCCTGCACCGGTGAGTAATTCATCTTCATGTGCAGCGTTTGCTTGCAGCAATTCTTGCGGGGGAAAAAAATAATTGTGGCGGTCTGCATTCCCCCCCCCCCCCATCAATCTCGCACAGCACTATGGGCAAGCGAGTGTAATTGTTTAAGAGCTAAATTACCTTACTTTTATAATCTTCTGGGTTTGATAATTCAGTCGCACTCTGTTTAACCACGATTTCGTTTCGCATTCAATTGATGTTCGTTTGGCACACAGGCGATTGCTGTGACCTATTAAAGAAAATAAGAGTGCTGGTATATTTTATAACTAGAACTATTAATTTTTAATTAGCATCTGCTGAAAGTAAAACAACTGACCTTAAGACCCTTTCTACACAAGCTTGCAATGAATAACAAATAACGGGCCTCAGTCTCCAAAAAGCAAGAAAACCCCACGAGAACCCTGGAGATGAGAATTCTAACACTTCTGGCCTATTCGATTGACGTCTCAAGGAAATATTTTAGAAAGGATGCGAATATTACATGAACTACGTGTAACACTGACATCATCGCACATGCACCCCCCCCCCTTCAAATTATACCTCTTTAGGCTGTTAGCAAGTGCCTATTAAAGTCAGCACATCTCATGAGGTGCTAGGAGTTGAACCCCCCGGTTGTTGGGACTACAGCAGAGTATAATACTGGTAGGAACCTCCTGGTTACACCAGCCCACAGGGGATTATTGTGTCCGTCCGTCGTGCAGGGAGGGGCTGGGTGGGGAGGGTGGGGCTGGGTGGGGAGGGTGGGCAGGGGCTGGGCTGGGTGGAGAGGGGTGGGCTAGGTGGGGGGTTGGAGGGGTGGGGCTGGGTGGGGAGGGGCTGGTCACCCCGTGGTGCCCTTATAAAACTCAATGTTTAACCTACTCACGCCGGCTTGTGCCCGCCCTCACAATCGGCCATATTTGCGAAATACACCACGCTGCTGTTGGCCCTGGCCATTGACCGAGCAACCCAACGTTTCTACCAGCTCCCTCCGCAGGAATGTGTTAACCACCACTGCAAAATCATGTGCATGTAGAGCCCTATCTTGTCAATCCACTGCTGGATGAGGGCCTCTCCATGCCATGTGGGTTCATGGGGTTTATTTGATAAAACTTCACCATGCTAATTAGTTGATGATGAAAGCCGGGGGTGGAACTTTGACATGAGTGCACGATGAATGTCCCTGAACTCTGCAGCCTAAAACGTAGTTCTGCAAGAGCATGTTGGTCACTCGCCCGAGCTCTACCCAGGCTCAACCGTACTTAGCTTGTGAGATCGGCCTGCTTTGGTGGCCATAGCTGCAAGCAAGGGCACGCAAAGAGACACTTTGCCGTGTATGCCACGTGTGGAATTGTTGCAAAATCCCTAATTGGCGAATATTTGACAATGAACATTTGATTGATGACTCGAAGGAAACCACTATTCCCAGTGCACACTGCCATTGCTTTGCTGGCGGTTAAAATACATGTGTTGGGTCCATAGGTAATCACACAAAATATACAACAAGCAAGTCCCACACAAGAATGAACATTGGCAACGTTCATAAGTGATGCATTCTAATATAACAAATTATTTCCGCATACCATAAACAAGTGACCCCAAAAATAAAACTCAACAAGTTTGTTAATAACACGGTGGCCCTAAAAGAAAAAAAATAGGCAGTGATTCAGGCAATGGCCTTATATATATTCCTGTTAGAGAGCAGTGTTTTTGACGATGCGAGTTTTTGTTATTTGTGATTATGCGTCACTAGAAATGCAGTGTCAAGAAAAATCGGTGAAAAACAGACAAAAAATATAGCATGGGCAGGAGTATCCATTTTTCATCGAGTTGAATATTCTCAGACCGCATTTCCATATTCTGGCACTGGGGAGCATTGGTACAGCGTCACCTCTTGCACGCGTTTAAATTAAGGGATCTGTCTACATTTCAGCTCAGCTTGCTGTTCAACATTGCATAGGCAGCAAATGTGGTGTATATTATGCGGGAGCACTAGGTTGAATTTTTTTTGAAAATAATTCATCATGAATCTATATAATTTATGGGGGAGTGGTGGTGCATGGGTAAGTACATTGTGTTGTGGCAATTTGTGTACATTTTAGCAAATGTTGTGCAATCTTCTCTATTGCCTCTACATTCCTAACCTAGTCACTTCCTGCACAAATGTAATATTATATCGCTTGTTTATTGCACATGTTAAAGTGCGATTTAACATTCTTTTCAAATCATTATTTGCTACGTCATTGTTAAACACAAGTCTAGCTTTGTTGAATTTAAAATGCATCTAATTACTGTCCTGGTTAACCCACGGTACACTGACCGACTGACCCAAGTTCGTTTCCCGGCCACAGACCAACATTATCTGCAACGACCAGTACAGTGAAGTACGGTCAAAACCCCCAATGACTGATATGGTTGTGTGGGAGGCCTTCATTCACTCAGTGCCTTTATAAAGGAACAGATAGAGAGCATGCGCTGTTTATTCATGACGAGTAATTACCGTAATATGCCGAGATAATTGTCAGAGCATGCACCAATATGGTACGGGGAGTCTTTCATCCAACGGTGTATTTACAAAGCCAGAGATTATTCATTATTTATGTGTCAGAACGTGTAGTCAAATGCGTGCATGTAGACCTTCTTTTGCACCGTACGTAGCCAACTGTGCGAATGGGAATGAAAGGACACATTTTCTGGCTTCCAATGAGGTGTCAAATCACAATGCTGTATATGTTGGTGGGTTAGATCTAACCTGAACCCAATGTTCCTATGTCAGTGCCTATCAAAGAATGTCCTCTTCTTTGAAGTGAACACCCTATGTGGAAACAAGTCTTTGTGTCCTGCTGTGAAGGCAAGCATTTGATAAAATGCCTACATCTTTACAATGTTTAATTCAGGAATAACGTTCCTGTTCAAAATGGGAACCGAGCAGCTGAACAGCCAATCAAAATAGATACATAAATGCAGAGCAACTGAATAAATGCATAAATACATTAAAAGCATGCTTATTTCTACTGACAACATATATGAATACACGGTGATCGATTCATAGTTTCCTCACTCAAGTAATAGGTTTCACATTACATTTCAAAGCCCATACACGCATCTCCCACCAATCTCAACACAACTGATGAATTCTAGATTTGAAGCTTTCGTGACTGCAAGGATTCATATTCTTAGGTTTTTTTCGGTAAAGTCACGTAGGTAAAAAAATAAAAATTATAAAAGTAAAATAAAAATAAAATAAAAATCACGACGTTTCGGAGGCACGATACCTGTATCAAGTACTTGATACAGCTATCGTGCTGTGACGGTTCCTCCTGAAGACGGAGGCTTGTGTTGCCTCCGAAACGTCGTGATTTTTATTTTTATTTTACTTTCATGAATTTTCTTTACCGAATAAAACCTAAGAATACAACTGATGAAATCTGGTAGCACCCTCCTGGCACACTTTGTTCGACATAGTTGGTGCTATTTGCATACAGCATTCAATGCTGTGTCAGCCGAGGTCACCGATATCTCATCGTTTTTCACCGCAAATCGCCCGCACAGTCTCTGATGGGACGTCACGAAAAAGACAATCTAAAGGGGGGTAGTCAGGCAAACGCAGGGGACCACACAACACGTAAACAACAACAACCACGAACTGTACGAGGCCAGCCATTAGAATACTCACTTGATACAGTAAATCTAGCTGTGACGGTCCAACCTGATGACAGGAGACTTGTGTTGCCTCCGAAACGTCGTGATTTATTATTTAATTTTATTTATTACTTATATTAATTTAAATTAAATTTTTTACCTACGTGACTTTACAGAAAAAAACTAAGAGTATGAATCATTGCAGTCACGAAAGCTTCAAATCTAGAATCAGCCATTAGAAATCAGTGGAGTATCTATGAATGGGTCACCCTGTATTTGTCTGTGCAGCAGAGTATTGTGGTTGTGTTGTCTACGGATTTGTGATGAGCTTTAAGTTCCCCCATAGACATCCACCATGGTTTACATCTAAGTTGAGCAGACAATAGATGCGCCCATTACATCGGAGCCTTTCATGGCCCAACAATGCTCGTCTGCCAGATTGAATCAAGTCTAAATGCCATCTTCACAGTAAGGCGTTACATATGTCTTCACGGTCAAGACTTTGAAAGCACAAACAAACCTCTCAACGCCCTCTAAAATGCAATTCTTTTGGATAGAGTACTTTCAAATTCTAAAGTGTCTTTTCTTTTCATTCTATTTCCATGCTTTCCCCTCTGTCTCCCTTTTGCTTTGTCTAGCTACTCCGCTACTTCATAGATCGCCCATCACTGGGGGGGCTACGAGAGCAACGCTTTGTTTGCGAAGGTTTGGGTGGACGTCGTATGCCCCGTCTCTGTGCTTTTACGTAAATGTGTGTATAATTACAATAATAATACACCAGTAGCGTGATTGGTTCACGCACATTCACTATCTGTCACTTTGAATATTTTCACAATTCCAATAACAACGTGTAATCCAGTGCAATGTATTTACACATTTTTGTTAAACCACCTTGGGGCCGTCCATAAATGACGTCACGCGATTTTGGCCGATTTTTGAACCCCCCCCCCCCCCCATCGTCACACGGAGTCACAAAAAGTCAGACCCCCCTCAAATATGACGTCACAAAGCTTTGCCCCCCCTAAAAAAACATGCTTCAAATCGCTTTAAACTATTGTCATTGTAGTGCGTATTTAATGTGGTGCTGCACTCTAATGTTGTAGGAGAAAACATTTATTTAAAAGTCTATTTAACTAAGTAGAACGTGTTGTCTATATTTATTTAAAGTTGCGCATTTTGTCTGACCCCCCCCCCCCCCCAGGTGCGTGACGTCATTTATAGACGGCCCCCTACTCATTAACCGAGACCTCGACAATATCACCGCTACAAACTCAAAACCCCAGCCTTCCCCCGCTCCCTGCAGGGACCACACTATCGTCGCAAATCCTAGAATGAATCTCGCCCCAGATCTGGAAGAACGCTGGCAAAGGGAGTGGAACAACGCGGACACTCAGAATAAACAGCAGCCGATGATTTCGATAATTCTAGATTTGAAGCTTTCGTGACTGCAAGGATTCATACTCTTAGTTTTTTGGGTAAAGTCACGTAGGTAAAAAATAAAATTAAAATTAATAAAAATTAAAGAATAAAAATCACGACGTTTCGGAGGCAACACAAGCGTCCGTCTTCAGGTGAAACTGTCACAGCAAAACATCTGTATCAAGTGAAGAGAAGTCCCAAGAGGCACGACCTTATATACCTGGTTAAGGGGGGAGGAGCCAAGATGGGCCGCGGGAGAGGAGGAGTTGTGAGATGGTCAGTACTGCTGCTGGAACTGAGCCTTTGCAATGTAGATGGTAGAAGTAGATAAGCCAGCTCGGATTAAGCGTGTTGCCTCCGAAAACGTCGTGATTTTTATTCTTTTATTTTTATTAATTTTAATTTAATTTTTTACCTACGTGACTTTACCGAAAAAACTAAGAGGATGATTTCGATACCCAAACATCGCACGTCCTCGCTTTGACATCCCTCCGCGAAGAGACCGGTGGTTGTAACCATCAATCGCGTCAGAACATCAGCAGGGCCCCGTTGCGCAACGCTTCCTTCATGAATAGGGATTTTAAGACAGCCCACGGCGCGACTCTGGTCATGCCATCTGAACGAGGGATAATTCAGTAAACCACTTTCGTCTGTGCTCCTTCAAGGGAGGAATATCAACATTTGACAAACTTTCCCATGCAACCATCTCGTGGCTAGCAGACCTCAACATCGGCTCCTGAATGCATTGCCATGCGCAAGAAATATCATTACATGTGCTTATAATTTCAGTAAAAAATAAAGATATGGGGGTCCTATTTACCAGTTAGCTTGTTCGACAAACAAATCTCAGTCACGGGGGTTGCCTGACTATACTTCACCATACACGGCACTGACTGACCTTTAAAATGAACATAATTTGTGTAATCAAGATTTCGCGTGATTATTAACCAACACAACCATCTGATAAGCCAACAAGATAGAACATTTTGCATGGGAGACACGAGTCCAAAACAAAGACAACCCGTAATAAAGTTTAAGGATTCACAGTTTAAATTTTGATTTAAAGCTTTCGTGACTGCAGGGATTTGTATTCTTGGTTCTTTCGGTAAAGTCACGTAGAAGGGAAATAATAATATGATTATTATCTAATAATAAAATGATTATTATTTCCCTTATACGTGACTTTACCGAAAGAACCAAGAATATTAACAGTTTATATAATTGCTAGAACGACACATCGGTAAGTGCCCAAGATTGACAACAATAATTGTGATATTGTTGACTGTTCAGCGATGCGGATGCATGTCGATGCCGATGCCAGGCACGCCACCGCGGCTCTCGCTCATGAGGCCGTCGCGGTCTCGCGAGTTCTCTGGCCTTTTACAACAAAATAAACTTTGCACGTGGCATCACCAGTCTTCGATCGCACGACTTTCTCAAACGCTCAAGATGCCGTCAGGTTCGTCAGGGGGGTGCAAGCGTCACTCTTCATCTCCCGCACGCGTTCGAGTGCGCTGGCGGAGAGCAGATTTTTTGTTTACACAAATCAACTGGTATCCCCCCCCACACATGTGACCCAGAAAAATAAAATTAAACCTCCGGGGATACATCGTTTGCGTTTGTAGGCAACTTACTAATTTGTTTAGCTACTGCCAGGGACAGTACTTGGCTTAGTGGAACTGCGCGAGCTCAAAGGGTTCAGTAAGCCCTCTAGTCAAAGGGCAGGAAGGACTTTCACACGTGGTTGCTAATACGGAGGCAGCAGCAGAGGACAGTGGATCGTTTACAGATACTGCCGAAAAGATATTTATCATTCACGCTCAGGACAATACTCTCCGAGTCTCCCGTGGTTCATACTTTGTGAATATGTGGTGCCTATGGGTGCACTTCGATACAATGTTAAAAACACACACATTTCAGGACCGTGGGAAGCCAGTACACGTAAGAGGAGGTTTATGACAGATGTCTGCTGTTGTCTTCCAACAAAACTTAGTCGTCCAAGCTTACTTTGAATCAGAATAATTTATTTTAACAAAAATATGCAACACAAAGTGCCTTTATCTCTTGACATAAACCACGAGACACAGCTTCAAGTGCCACACTGGTTTATGTTTGTAATAGATGTTCAGCTTGTGCTAGGTTTATACAGTCACTGTGAACAAAAAAATAACAATTCATCTTTAATGGATGATGGATTTAGGCCTCGAAGCGAAGGGCTTGCCTGCTGTCAGAATTAATGACTAGCGACCAGTAAACGCAGTAGCACCTTGCGAGCGACATTTTTAGTGGGTAATAAAAAAAAGCGTCAAGTCTGGTCTTGAATGAGGCTTGAAACCTACTTGGCAATTTTCCTGCTGCAGTTGAAAGATAACTAAAATGTTTACTTCAATCCAACACCGCTTGCTTGTCAGAACAATCACAGACTACATGTGAAGAGACGGTTTTTCTTAAGCACTTGAATGTGGATATAAGTATTCTAAATTGCTTTATTCTGTGTATATTGGACGTGGAGAGAAAAACAACAACCCAACACACCGAGATATCGTTATATTTGCAATGTTGTCTTCCACCTCCTTGAAATGCAAGGCGTTTGGTTCTGGGAGATTGTAAAGACCGGAACAAACGACAGCCAGACTGTGTTTCTGCAGAAGTAGGATTTCAGCTGACACTGATAAAACTTCAGACTCATAAAGTTGCATACATGCCCCAAAATTGGTTATTAAAATGTAGATTTTACAAATGTCTTAAATGTCAAGGAATTTATGTTTGGTAGTGATGGTAATGGTTCAGCAAATAGCACTTTTAACTATTCATCCAAAATAGAGATTACCTCGCATAGCTCTTCTGCGAATCCAAATTAGAAACTAAATAGTTTTTTTTGACGCATTATTCTTTCAACAAACTGATAAGTCACTGTGTCTCTGTCTCCCTCTTTGTTTTTCTATACCATCTTGGCCTTTTTTAAAAATCCTTTATATTAAGTTCGCTTGCTTGCTTGCGTGCTTGCGTGCTTGCTTGCTTGCTTACGACTGTGCAAATCTTTCGGTCGTTTTTTAACCCACTTCACCGTGATCCAATCGAGCTGACATTTTGCACACAGACTCGTTGTGCGAGACAATTAATTTTCGTGGAAATTTTTGTTCAAAAATTTTACACTGTTTATGGAAAAATAAATAAATATTGAATTACCAATTGCTTAATGCTGGCAGACAATCATCTGACCCATAGATGGCAGCCATCTCAAGCCAGAGGACGAGAGGATTCTAGCCGCCACGCATATAAAGGATTTAGAGTGAAAAACTTTGTTTTTACGGGTTAATTTTTCTTTCGTGAGCCGTTCTTTCGTCGTAAAATCATGGCTCTCTCATAGCCATACAAATCACATGCCAGAAAATCTCAAATCACAAATCCTGCGAATTAATTTCGCACCATTAACCCACAAATTAACGGAACTGTGTTCAAAGGATTCCCACTGCCAGCTCCCTCATTACATTATGCGCAGAGGGATAAATTAGAGTGGCGATGCACCATGTGCCGGGGGCTTTCGCTGATCTCAGCATTCGCGCGGATCGTTGCAAGTCCCATAAGCAGGGGAAACATAAATGAATTGGAAATACACAAACCCACACACCTTTACCCATCTCCCCTGGTGACTCGTTACCGGCATAGCAGCTGTACGATTCACTACACACTTCGAGAAAAGGTTAACTCTTAACGTCATCATCCGCACGTTTTCTGTCTGTTAGTTTGTTTTTTTTGTGCGAAAGATCACTTTGTTTGCTTGGATTATCTCTGCGTTGTACGGTTATCGTAATCTTGACCAGGTCGACCTTGTTTGTACAAGAGCCGACGTAGGCTCAAGTTGTTACCTGGTAAAATATACTCTCCGATGTCGATTTCACGTGTGGGAAAAGTAGACACAGACTAAGACAATCTTTCAAAATCACCATTGATTGCGAATTCAGCAGGATATATTTTTAAAGGGATACAGAACAGCATTAATTAAGAATTTAATTGGCTTACTAATAGACAAAATTATCTTAACCACCTCGAGCAAGTTTGGCAGAATGCCCTGCTTTCAAGTAACTGTTTCCCCGATGTAATCGCAAGCTATATTCTAATTTATGAATGTCGCATTTAAATGATTGCGTAACAAAATGGATCGTTGTGAAAATATTTTACTGAACAACCAGCTATGGCCCTTGAACGACATTACGCAACTGACAAGCCAGTCGTTCGAATGTATAAATGTATATTTTGTGTGTTTAATTTGTTGTCTCCCCCGTACCTCCGATTAGGACAGTCGGCTACGTACGGTGCGAAAGAGGTTTAGCATACCGCATACATTTTGTAAAATGAAACTTATATCACATGCACATTTCACTTTCATCTTGAGACAATGATGGTGGTGTTTTTTTTTTTATTTCTACCCCATTTTAAAGCAAAATATGCCCATTCCATGTGCGCTTTTACCATGGCAATGGTTCGTAGTAATGGGCGGAATATTGCCTGCAACCATGTCATGCAGCCATATCAAAATAAAACAAAACCCTTTAACACAGAGCTGTTATATAGCATTAGAAGTGCACACGAGGCACTTTGAAAATGCATTAGAGTAAATGGAAATTACATTTTGGTTTACTCGATTCTCTGCTGCCAATAGGAAAGTGCGTATCACAAAATTCAACTTTATTTTCAAATTTCTAATGAAATTAAACATTAATGCGAACACAATCGTTCCAGTTTATTAATAACAGTAAATTCTGCTCACTAATAAAAAAAATATTTTTGATAAATTCGGTTTGAAATCGTTAATGATTCAAAATTTCGAGAATAATGAATCATTCGCTTTGAAAATCAAGCCTCTCTCACGAAGGAATCCTGAAGCATTCAGCACTTTATGAAGCCAATTATAATTTACTGCGGCGGCGCAGTAATTAGCACACCGCAATAACAACCTGGTCACCCGAGTTCAATCCCCGGCAATGGTGAACGCCAAGTGAAGAGTGATAACCGAACCAGTTCTTGCCTCCCTCCCCTTTCACCAACCTGCAACGGGCCAGCTCGGTGCAGAGCGGTGAACAAACCCTCATGACCGACTTGGTGTGCGAGGCCCCCATTCAGGAGTGGCCGTAACTTTACGCGTGCAATACATCGGAGACGATACACGCGCGTATGTTGAACTTCTTTCGCACCGTACGTAGCCATCGGATGGTGTGGGGGAACGAAAACAAATTAAGCACAAAAATCCGTTCTAAAGACGTACGTTTATAATCTCGATTTTTAAAAAATACATTGCTCCAGTGGCTCTCGATGGTTTGCAGAGAGCTGCTGCGAGGATGGTCAGTGTTTGCGTGACGGTTTATGGTCCTTGACGAGATCATCAAGGTAATAATGTGCTCTGAATGCTTCACTAGTTGTTACTGTAATGTGCTTAGAGGAGGGCCAGAGTGTTTCCTGCACTGGATGTGTGTTAAAGTTTATTTTCCGTAGTGTAGCGTTTTTCACGCTGTTAAACCTGCTCTGTTTATTACTTTGGTGTAGGTTCCCTTGATACAAATAGCTTTAAACATAGTAATAGGTTTGTACCCTTTCAACTGGTACACAAACTGACACCTTTATACAAGGCATCATGTTTGCAATAACCACAACACAAGCAGTCAAAATGCAAACAAAAAGAAGCAACTCTGATAATGATAATGATATGCACTATCCTTGAAGTTGATTGGTCCACACCCGAGACAGCTTTTCTTACAGCCTAGTCTCCATTGGTGTTGGGCCAGATGACGCCAAAAGGCGTACAACTCAAAAACAGTGCACTATCAGAGTATTGAGAGCTCTAAACATGTCAGCACTGTTTCGTATATTACACAACATCAGAAACATGCTTGAATAGTTTGACAATCCCCCTTGACTAGCGTGGGACTCACACAAACACATTCATAGGCCGAGTTAATGCAGGAGAAGTGGAAGACAGATTCAAATAGCATGAGCCGCTAATGGATATATTCAGGAATTGAAGTTAGGTCCCTGAGATCAGAGAACAGTGTGCAAACCATTCCACCGCCCACTCCTCACAAACTAAAACACATCAATATGATAAATTCCTCTGTTGATATGTAAACTCTTTTGTCTAGGCTCTCTCCTCCTCAATGTGCACGTTTGCTTGATCCTCCAACTCTCGCCTCCACAGTGCATGCACCATCACTGCCCGACTGATGGCCCTTCTCATGTCTATACGTTCATATTATGGCAGCAAAATTGTGATTTCTGTTTTTAAATTCACGGTGAAGGTGCAGGCCTCACATTACTGCTGGCAGAAGTGCCTCCCACTAGAGGGAGCTCTAGAGCCCCTCTACGGTTATTTTTAGCCGACTCTTCCTTGCTGACCAGGCATCTCGAAAGAGACTGGGAGAACCCGCACTTTAGCTCACCGCACGCGACCTGGCGATCGACCAACTGTGTTGTACTCAATCATACTGCTGCGTTCGAAAGAGGCGTAGGGATTTAAGAAACGCATCCAATGGTTTTCAACTGCCATGCTTGGAGACTGAATCGAGCCAGCATACTTCCATTACACGAACTCAGCATCCAGATCTTTAATAATATTCCATTATCGTATAAAATATAAGGTGGCCGCAGTCAATAAACCACATTACAGTGACTGCAAACTTCACCCCATTGCATCCAATTTCACGTTAAACCTGCTGAGAACTGTCCATTGAGCAGAAGAAAAAAAAACACCAGCAGAAATAAATAGGCAAGCTACCGAAAGGCTGGGATGAATTATGCTCCAACAGGGTCATTTGTTCGTGCGTTTAGAAAACCATTCAATATTATATAAAGACGGAGTGAATTAAATCCTATGCTAAAGTAGCTGGTAACATGCATCAGAGTTCCCCTGTGGCTAACTGAGACATGCATTCAGGTCTGTGACATACAATGAGCTATGAGTCAGACTAGGAGACTCTCACGGTCTGATTAGCGTTGAACATTTCAAAGTGGCGACTCGAAGGCCCAGGGGGTTTGAAGTTTGGGAAGCGGGGTTACCCGGGTGGTCAGACTGTGGCAAAAGTAGCCTCAGATATTTCCCTAGCCTCAGGCTAGGAAAACACTTTACCCAGCTCAGAACAGTCATACGTCGGTCACAGAACACGGATTCAAATTATCTAACAATAACCGTCAAGAAAACGCCTTAGGGCGTTCTACATCAAAATGTCACACGCGTGGAAGGAAACACCTCGAAGGCTACGACATGGCAAATGAGGAGCGCTTCGCCAGTCAGTGGCACGCCCAAGCTCATTGTCCCACCACGCCTGTCGAGAGCACATGGACAGGTACTTTTGATTTTCTTTTTTTTTAAATGAGGGGTTGAGGAGTGACGTGTCCAAACGGGGGAAATTAAATGCGCAATGATATATACTCCATGATAAGACGTTATTAATTGGTGATACCACGTTGGCAGTGGGTGCACAAAAACATTGTTTTTATTTCTTTATCACATTTGTCAATAACGCTGTGTCCTCGAAGGAAAATTATTGTAAGAGGTGACTTTTCAGGTAAGGGCCATTCTTCAAATCACATGTAGCATCTATAATAATCTCATGCATCATCGATAATAATCTCATGCATCATCTATAATAATCACATGCACATATGGAACACATTCCTGCGGAGGGAGCTGGTAGGAACGTTGGGTTGTTCGGTCAATGGCCAGGGACAACAGCGGCGTGGTGTATTCCGCAAATATGCCCGACTGTGAGGGTGGGCACAAGCCGGCGTGAGTAGGTTAAACGTTGAGTTTTATAAGGGCACCACGGGGTGACCAGCCCCTCCCGACCCAGCCCCACCCTTCCCACCCCCACCCAGCCCCACCCTCCCCACCCAGCCCCTCCCCACCCTCCCCACCCAGCCCCTCCCCACCCTCCCCACCCAGCCCCTCCCCACCCTCCCCACCCAGCCCCTCCCCACCCTCCCCACCCCTCCCCACCCTCCCCACCCTCCCCACCCAGCCCCACCCTCCCCATCCTCCCCTCCCCACCCAGCCCCTCCCTCCCCACCCAGCCCCTCCCTGCACGACGGATGGACACAATAATCCCCTGTGGGCTGGTGTAACCAGGAGGTTCCTATCAGTATTAAGGACTATTACCCGAAACGTTCACCGTTACGTAATTGTTTTTCTTTTGAAGGCAGTGTTATTGACGAATGTGCTGGGGTTTTTTTATACTCTAGATAAATGTACATTGGGTTTTTTTACTCAAAATAGCATGGGTGCTGGCCTTGGTGGCTTGAACCTTGCAAGACGACAGCATGACCCGCTTAGCCACACAATTGCGTGAATTACCTGCTCGTGTGAATTGTCACCAAATGCATCTGTGTACACATACGCACAGCTGAGTGCAATACACCATCGCTCCCTCACTGCATGCGAGCACTCGCACGCACAAACACACAAATCCACCGGTGCATGCGGCCTACCTTTTCGAGAGCAGCTTACTGTAATTGTAAACTCGGACTTCCAAGGTTTCACTTCCATTGATTGCGCTTGCAAGCGGCCAGCGGAAGGTCTGCGGAACAAAGGATACAGCACGTCAAGCAGAGTTAGTGGAGTCTGTAGTGGAGCACCACACAGGCCAAGATGACCCAATCAATAGATTCAGTGCGGGAGTGTACGGGAGACCCAATTCGTTGGAGAACATTGATGTGAGCTGGCAAGCACGTGTCCATTGCGTGACTGATGGGGAAGCTTCACACAACATCCACTTAGCAAGATAGCCCTTGGTCGGATTCTGTTTGCGAATGGAAATATCAAATGCGTGCACACTGCGATTTCTAGATTCGGCTGAGAATAAAAATCTCACAATGGTATTTGGACAGGTAAAAAAACACCACATATGCAGGCACGTCAGACGGTAACACCCATTGAGCATTGAAAAATGTTGATGCTCCTGCTGATACTCGTGCTGTTATGGAGTGACTCATGCTGCCAGCTATGGTTGCAAAGTTTGGTAGTACATGTTACGTCTATCGTTTATTGTTCAATTTGAATCACAGTTCCTATTATCACTGTTTCATTGTTTTTATAGCTTTATTTTGGTGATTTCGAAAACGTATGGTTAAGCCATGTTTGTTGAAGTACGGAGTTAGCCTGATAACATTATCTAAATTGTCTTATGGTTGTTATTGTTAGACTTGAATCCCATTGGGATTTTTCCACACAGCGTTGATGTACGGTGCTTTTTTATGGAAGATTTTTACTGTTTTTTCCTGGATGTTTCTGTTGCGCGTCGTCACTTTAAGAGGTTCTTTGTTCGTGTTTATTGCGGTTGAGGTTGCACCCGAGTCAAGAGCCTCATTGCTGACAGGGTTTTACCTAATAAATGAAACTGAAAACGGAACGAAACAGCTCCTATCACAAGGATGGCCACAGTCTAAGACCGAAGGTATTGGCAGCAGTTATTTGGCAATGCAGGGAGGGAATGCATCGGGGTCCTAGCATGAAATGCACATCGTGAAATTTTGAATTATTGTAATGTTTAAGATTAAAAGAACAAAAACTTACATTATTCAACATGAAACCCGTGTTCAAAGTTATTGTAAAAAAATAAACAAGATTAACAGTATACAATGCCTAAATTTCAAAATGAAAACAGTGTAATTAAATCCTGTCACTGTTAGGACACTTGTACATAAAAGAAAATACGTAAGGTAACGATGCGATTTTGAAAGTATATACTGTTTATCGCCATATATTTTTAATAAGCAGATACAGTTCTCTTCTAGATTTGAAGCTTTCGTGACTGCAAGGATTCATATTCTTGGGTTTTTTCGGTAAAGTCACGTAGGTAAAAAAATTAAACTTTAATTAATAAAAGTAAAATAAAAATTAAATTAAATAAATGTACTTGATACAGCGAGCGTGCTGTGACGGTTCCACCTGAAGACGGAGGCTTGTGTTGCCTCCGAAACGTCGTGATTTTTATTTTATTTTTATTTTACTTTTATTAATTTAATTTTTTTACCTACGTGACTTTACCGAAAAAACCCAAGAATATACAGTTCTGTTGTTTAACAAGAACAGAACCATCTGGTCCCCACACAGCTAATAGGCCTCACTGGTCAATGTAAACTCGCAGCTTGGAGGCAGCAAACTCTGAACTTCTCTTCGTCTCACAACTGGGTCGCCTCCTCCACGCACAAAAGTGTATATCCTGGTAAATAAGTGTTTGGGACTGGAATCAAAGTACATCAAATTAAGGAAGTAAGAATATTGCGGAGGAGAGATATCCGAATATATTTACTCTGCATTATAAATGACGTGTGGGTGGCAAACAGGCCCTCATCAGCAGAATGTGGGTCGGTAAACAGCCGCTGATGGGGTACCTAGAGTCAGGGCCTTCCCAGAATGCCGTGAGAGCCCTTGCAATGCAGTACAGCAACATTGTAAATTTAGTATGCATTTTGTTTATTGTGGGTAACTATGTACCACTTGTAAAGAAATAAGATTGAGTTCGTTTACTACATCCCCCAATTTACCAAGACACTTCATAACACGTTTTGCACAATTTCCTTCTAAATCCTACTGTGAATTATATGGTGGCTAGTCTGTCAATCAATTCGCAGAGTAAATATCCAAGTGTATTAATTCCAGGTAAATTTGGCTTCCTAGTGACGATGTTTATACTGGTAGGAACCTCCTGGTTACACCAGCCCACAGGGATTATTGTGTCCGTCCGTCGTGCATCTAAATAGTGGGAGGGGTGGGGCTGGGTGGAGAGGGGAGGGTGGGGAGGGGCTGGGTGGGGAGGATGGGGAGGGGTTGGGTGGGGGGGAGCTGGTCACCCCGTGGTGCCCTTATAAAACTCAACGTTTAACCTACTCACGCCGGCTTGTGCCCGCCCTCACAGTCAGGCATATTTGCGGAATACACCACGCCGCCGTTGATCCTGGCCATTGACCGAGCAACCCAACGTTCCTACCAGCTCCCTCCGCAGGAATGTGTTACATCGCACAGGGCTCTCATTTGAGGCTGAGTAGATCTAAGGGAGGCTCAAGACTGGTTCGGATCATCGTCACTGGTGTTTGCTGTAAGCGGGAATTTAACTCGGGTCGCCGGGTTCGTAGTGCAGTGTGCTAACCGCGACAATACCACCCAAACACAAACGCACAGAAAAACAGACCTTCGTGTTAGCTAAGCTACTATATTTTGGTAAATACTGCTTGTACGCACCTATCATGCCCTTCCACATTTGTCTACCCATCTCTGTTCATTAGACAAGAGCTCAAAGTATGAACTATTATTTTAGGCCGAGCCAACCTCGTGAGGTTCACGTTCCAAATGCCATCGATATGCCCAGTAAGGAATTGAATGTGGATCATCGAGACTCCAGCTCAGTGTGCCATCATTTCATTGACCGGCCACAAACACACGGTCACACGCACACACCGACGCGCACACAAACTGTCAAAGCAAATCTTCTTGGTTCTTTCGGTAAAGTCACGTAGAATGGAAATAATAAAATAAAATAAAAATTTATGTTTTATTTTTATTATTTTATTATTTCCCTTCTACGTGACTTTACCGAAAGAACCAAGAAGATGAATCCCTGCAGTCACGAAAGCTTTAAATCGAAATGTCAAAGCAAACATCTCCCAATGGGGGAACAACTCGAGAAATAGCAAGCTGAGCACAACATTAAGATTGTATCTTGGTGCTGTGTCAGCATCCCTCGTTAGGAGCATCCCAAAGAACTGACGTCTCTGCTGGTGCTTTGAAACTATAGGAGGGGAAAAGGAAGGTTCCAACTAAAGCCTGCCATAGCATGATAGAGGCATATATTAACTATTTAAAATTTTACCAGGTAAAGCCCACTCCACGATATAGCTCTTTTTCAGACAAATGATAGCTCAACAAAGTGGCTTATCACGTGCAAATGTATAGCAGTAAAATACTCTCAACGCGCGTTTCTAAAATGTAGAGGGGAAAAGCAGAGGACTCAGAAGAAAAATCCACGTGGCCACGGGGAGAGAGACACATGCAAACTCCAAATATACAGGCATCAGGGTCGGGATCGAACCCATGACCTCCTGTATATACCAGGTAAGCTAGTTAACATCTCTCCACCATGGCGCTTACATGAAATCTCCGATGATTTCGGGGTTATGCGAGGAGAGAACCCTCATTGCCAAGAGAATTTCGTGCCCCGAGGGAGTTGCTCTCGCTGACAAGTTGAACTTTACAATTCACGCCGCACCACGCAAAACAAGCTTCTGTCAAATGTTTCCCATCTATCACCGCGGTCATAACAACAGTGCGCCTTTTGATCATTCCAAGGGCTGGTTAGCATTACGCACGATAAATAAACATTGATGTATATTTCAGGGCACCTGTGCCAACGGGAGAATCTGTGATGAAGTGTGGAAAGCAGAGCGCAGTGCAACCACCCAGGTGCACATTTCATCAGCACGGTAAAGGTGCAGCCCTGCAATGACATGCTCCCACCACGGCTAGCAGAAGGGGCCTTTGCTAGCGGGTATCTCTAGAGCTGTTCTACACGGTATTTTTGATCCTACTCTTCCACGCTGGAGGAGCCACATTTTACCCCCACTACACGTGACCTGGCACGTCAACAAGTGGTATACCCACCAATATACTTCTAGGTACACAGAGGCAGGGGCATTTGTGAAATGTGCTCATTGTTTCGACTTCCTCTGTATTGCAAATCCAGTGCGCGAAACCACAACACCGCAACAGTAGCACTGTGATGTTAAACGCAGAAGTTGGAAAGATTTGGTCACTTGACATATGGTATGACGATATACAAATTGGACACTGCAGGTCACAAGATAACTACACAAATTTGTAGTGGTAGCACCACACAAACCGAGATGACCCAATCAATACAGTCAGTGTGGGAGGTGCAGAGGAGACCCAATTCGTTGGAGAACGCGGTTCCACTGTGCGACTGATGAAGACGCTTCAAACAACATCCACTTCGTAAGAAAGCCCTTGGTTGGATTCTGTTTGTGAACGCAAAAAACCCAGAATGGAATTTGGACGGGTAAAACACAGATGCAGGCACGTCAGAGGGTAACATCCATTGAGCTTTAGAGCTGGGATTCTTGGTTCCACAAGCAAAAGCAAGTAGACTACATTTCCTTTTTGAAAACACATTTCAGGTAATTTACAACTTGTCGAAATGATTGCAGACAGTTTACAGGCAGCAGTTTGGAAAATGTACATTGTTCTTAATCCACCAACACATAGTGTACAATTAAAAACGCGTCTTTTAAGGGTGTACATATTTAAGGTGTAAAGCTTCCACCTGATTTTATTTTTTGGAAAACTCCACTCAAGCCAAGTGGAGAATGTAACCGATTGCATCATTCGAAATCAACAATGTACCCATACACTATTTGTAAATGTATAAATACCAAAAGGCTTCTGACATTAAGAGGCAGGTTACTTCATGGATTCAATCCCCTAAAATCCCCAAAAAACCTGTAATATGGACTCCAAGAAGTGTTTAATCGCTGTAGAAAATTGAAACACCTTCAGGGCCTTCCAGATCAATATTTCCCAGTGGTGTGTGTGTTTTTTTAACATTCACACAGCTACATTCAACACCCATCACATTACGTAAAATACAGTCATATTTTACTTGCAAGATACTTGGGTCATGTTGCTCGTGCGAATTTGGTTTACTGTATTTCCATTGCCGTACTCAAATGTGAAAATTTGGGTTTTTCATGAAAACATTTTATTTACAAGTTAGTTGTATTGGTGTCATATCGCATGAAACGAGGTGTCCATTTATATCTCTCGTAAGGTAGTGCATCACTCCGAGTTAGAGAATCGCTTGCCTAAGGCAACGTCACGAAACCACTTATGAGATTCCTTCAAGGGGTGCCACAGTGGTGAGATGTTAACTATCCTCGCCTGGTATGCAGTCGGTCGTGGGTTCGATCCCGACCCTGAGGCCTGTATATTTGGAGATTGCGTGTTCTCCCCATAGTCGCAGGGATTTTTCTCCGGTTCCTTCGTTTTTTTCCTCCACGTTTAAAAACATGCGATTTTCCTCTACATTTCCACAAGATAAGCCACATTGTTGAGCCATCATTTGTGGTCAGGTTGCTTCTGAAAAAAACGATATAGCTCAGTGGACTTTAATAGTTAGTTTAAATGCATCTCTACTGCAATAAGAAGCATTGCACATCCCAGCACACCCGGAGAAAGATAAACGTTTGTCGCTTTGGAATAAAACGAACAATTATTGTTTTTATCCTCAAGAGCTACAATTTTGCCCAATGATGCAAGAATAAAGTTGGATATTTGGATGATTTGTGCAGCCATTAACTATCCAAATCGCTACACTTGAGATTATGGATGGATCAGGGCTGGCTATGAACCAACATGTGAACCCAGAACCGCAGCAGTTCCAGCTCAGTGCTTTGACTTCTGAGCCACCCAGCCACCTTGAGATTATTGGAGTTTTTATCATTATAATTGGTTCAATATTTTCCACATAGGAAGCAAAAGGTAAGCAATATTCTAATTGCCTACGAACTTTGAAATGAAGGGTGTCCCACTGGTGGCAAAAAAACCAGAATAAATCACCTGCAAAAGCAATAATGGATGCAATTACACAGAGTGGCTTTCTTGCTCAACACCAAATACATGTATTTTTAAAACAATCTTCGGAGTTAACACTTAAGTACCAGTTCATGCATTAATTTGTTGAGATAGTTTTTAAGTCCATTGAATGTCATTACCAGTATTATCATGTATACACTTGTTTGTCCAGGAGGAGCCTTGCTAAGTCTCAACTCTTTTTCAAGAGGGTCTGGCCAAGTTTTTGGTGCAGGGGGATATTCTGATACATCAAATCCAAATGAGTAATGTGCAGGTCATTTTTCAGCATTGGGATATTTGGCCAATACCAGTTATATTGTGTGGTTTTGTAGCTATAAAGAGGAAACCAGAGTCAAACCATGCAGAACACGAATAGAACATACAGACTCCACAAAGAAAGATGACCGAGTCCGGATTCGAACCCAGGTCCTTCTTGTTGCGAGGCACAAGTGTTACCACTGAAATGTCACCATAGGAGGTGGTGAAATCATGTGGTTATGCCAACTCCCGTTTCAATCACGTGGATATGCGAAACGCAGATCCCTTTGGTCCACAATGCAGAATAAACAATTCGCATCTAAGCTGTGCTGAGCCGTAGAATTACGTGGAAAGAGTCGAGTGAATAGAATTGAAATTTTACTGGTAGGAACCTCCTGGTTACACCAGCCCACAAGGGATTATTGTGTCCGTCCGTCTGTCGTGCATCCAAAAATGGGAGGGGTGGGGCTGGGTGGAGAGGGGCTGGTCACCCCGTGGTGCCCTTATAAAACTCAACGTTTAACCTACTCACGCCAGTTTGTGCCCGCCTTCACAGTCGGGCATATTTGTGGAATACACGTTGGGTTGCTCGGTCAATGGCCAGGGTCAACGGCGGCGTGGTGTATTCCGCAAATATGTCCGACTGTGAGGGCGGGCACAAGCCGGCGTGAGTAGGTTAAACGTGAGTTTTATAAGGGCACCACGGGGTGACCAGCCCCCCACCCAGCCCCTCCCCTCCCCACCCAGTCCCACCCCTCCCAACCCCCACCCAGCCCCTCCCCACCCACCCCACCCAGCCCCTCCCCACGCTCTCCACCCAGCCCCTCCCCACCCTCCCCTCTCCACCCAGCCCCACCCTTCCCATTTTTGGATGCACGACGGACGGACGGACACAATAATCCCCTGTGGGCTGGTGAAACCAGGAGGTTCCTACCAGTCAAAGGGATTTGCATTTCTGACCGTACTGGGCCGTTCGTGTACAGACACAGGAGGCTGCAGCATGTAAAGGGTACACGCAAAACACCCCTACAAACAGGAATATTCCAATGCGGCAAGATATACGTGGCCTTATTAGCATGGGCATACAGAACTAACAGTTATAAATTCTGCCAGGCATGGCACATTGAGGGGGTGGTAGGGCTATCGGCATAGACTCTCATTTGCCCCGGTGCTGGTGACCAAGGCTGAAACCGAGACACGTCGCTTCCTTCTTTTACGATTTGTCACGATTCAGGGTCGTCGTATGATGGAATAAATAGATCGTTTTTGTTGTACGTTTTTTTAGTAAATGGTGGAGGCTATGCGGGTGACGTGATACTTTTACGTACAATATGTTTATGAATAAATTAACAACAATCGTTACACGCAATTCAACGCATTACGTTTTGTTGGCTTCATGATCTACTCTATTCAACGACTTAACGGCATTGCTACACCTCAAGTGACAATTTCGGCATATACGCATCATGTCCAATACTGGTATTCAGCTGACTTCACCTACCTGCCTAGGAGATATGAATTTCTACCCTCGTGTATTCGCGAGAAAGCGAGCTTGGGTTCATTGAATGCGAGTGCACTTCTCCCACCCTCGCACCACACAAGTGGCTCTGCGCTTTCATCCCCTAGAGCAACAACAGTATTTCGGCAGAGCACACGGTACATTCCACTGCGAATGCCATTAAGCCGTAAAGCACTGCAACTTTAATGTCAACGTACTAGGGGGCATAGCAGGGCAGAGGAGTCTCCATAGCCCCCTGATCCATCCCTGAAAGCAGCGGCATTCACAAATGTGTCAGCGCTGGCAATTCCTGCAGCCCCAAAATCGCTAATAGAAAGGGCAATGCGGAAATCTCCACCAGATCTGCAGTGGAGTTGTCCCTAAAGGTTAGCGAGTGCAAGGGCTTCTCAAACTCCATTTTCCGCACAGCGCACGATGGCGAAGCGGGTGTGTGCAATGAGAAACGACTGAATTTTGCACGTGCGGTGAATGGAAGATAAATTCGCAAATGCGCCATAGGTGGAAGGAAAGTAAAGAGCATGCGAGGAATACAATAAAAAGTTTCGATTTAAAGCTTTCGTGACTGCAGGGATTCATCTTCTTGGTTCTTTCGGTAAAGTCACGTAGAAGGGAAGTAATAAAATAATAAAAATAAAACATAATAAAATAAAATAATTCTCACGACGTTTCAGCTACAACGCAAGCAGCCGTCTTCAGGTGAAGAATGAGACACTGCCAAGCTAGGAGCTTATATATAAGCTCATTCTTTTGTTAAGGCGCTCCTCTTCCACCTCCTACCCAGCTTATATATAAGCTCCTAGCTTGGCAGTGTCTCATTCTTCACCTGAAGACGGCTGCTTGCGTTGTAGCTGAAACGTCGTGAGAATTATTTTATTTTATTATGTTTTATTTTTATTATTTTACTTCCCTTCTACGTGACTTTACCAAAAGAACCAAGAAGATACAATTAAAAGATTGTATTAGTCCTCAATAATAATAAATAATATTTTTCATCTCCATTGTAATCGTCTGGTATTCCCGGACTTGAAAATTAATAGATTAGTAAATCCCCCAATTGTTCAAAATAGTGGCATCCATGCAAAACCCTGCGTTAAGGGCCCATCTAATAATATGAAAATAGCCACTTAAATTATAATGTAAAAATTTCCACTTCAAGTTTATCAGATGACACACTTTTCACAAATGCGTACGTGTACATTTAAGGAGATACAATTATATTCCAAACAGAAAGATCTGAAACAGGTGCGCTAACCACGAGGCGAGATAATTGTGTGTGGGTGTCATTGTGCGAGAACCAGTGATGTGCAATTTGGGCACGTTATATTTCAAATCATTAGCTAACGGGTTACATTTAGGCTAGCGTAGCCAGTTGAGGTGGTTCAGGCACCCGGTCAGGATGCCCCCACCGGTAGATTCCCCTTGGGACTTTACCAGGCAGCAGCAGCAGCATGTCCCCCTGGGCGAAGACCCCGGGGCTGGCCCAGGACCACGCTGCTGCTGCTGCTGCTGGCGGGACGATGTTGCTGGGATGGCCTGGGAACGCCTGGGAATTCTCCAGGAAGAGCCAGCGTCTGTATAGTAGTGTAGTGTATAGTAGCGTAGTGTATAGTAGCGTAATGTATTTATAATCAACGTTTTTGGGTTTAGATCGCGTTATTTATAAATGTGTCGTAACCCTCCACCACCCGACACGGCCAATCAGTAAAAAAGTGTCACGTTGACAAAAGACAAATAGTTCACTGCTTTAGCCCACCGGTGTGTTGAAGCGTGAAACCACACATTTACAATTTTTGAGTACGACGTTTCGCTGGTAATTGCATCCAGCATCATCGGGCAATTCGCCAGAATGGTGAGGCTCTGCTCTGTCTCCCGTTCTTATATAGTGTAGTGTATATTAGTTTATAGTGTAGTAGACAATGAGACGTAAAATAAAAGTGTAGCAATGCAATAAATAGTAACAACGAGACAAAGAAAGAGAACAGATTTTGTTCAAAATCAAGTTGTGACTGAATCGTGACGATTGATTGTTGCTGGGGAGAGAGGCCGGAAATGAATCACAACCTTTCCACTCACCATGATCGCTCATCACACAAGAATTGAAAATAAAGACAAACTCATTAAAACTCCAAAACGATCAGATCTTCCAAGAGATGTGATGAAGGGCGGGTCTTTGTATACCAACGTTGAAAGGTGCAGTGCATTTTGCCGGATTGTTGAAATGTTTATCTCGTCGATGGATGTCATAGGTTCGTCGATGACGAATCGGGCACGGAGACGTTCGGGCACAATTGCCATACCCAGCCACTGTGCCAATTCAAGTGAAGAGACGGCACTCAAGCCAGGGTTAGCATTGCTCAGCCACGCGTGTGTGCACTGTTGCGTGCGAGTTGACGGTCACGCCCGGATTGCGGTTTCGCGAAAAGAAATGGACACACAAAAAAACCCCAGCTCCATATAGATAGGTATTTAAATCCGGTAACAATGTGAAAGATGACGCGTTTCATGCCGTCTCTGCTGTTGCAAAGGAGTTTCCATTCTTTATTTGCAAGACTGAACTGCCATTACGTTGAGGCATTCCTCTTAGGTAACAACAACAACAAAAATTTGTTTAGGTATAAAATAAACCATTGTTTTAATATAATACGAAATGCATGTAATGCTATTTGTGATCGTACTTGGCAACTTTGATGACTGAACTCGTCATAATGCGACACATCATTTCCCTGTAACAAAAATGCTTTGTTGCGATAACAACTAAGACCAAACAATGTTTAAAGGCCATATACATGACAGGTGAAAAATGCCTTTGAGTGTTGTTAATAATGCCATGGAACGTAAAGCATCGTGAGCGCCATTGTGATCCTCAATGATGTTGCACAAGAAGACATTTCATTCTCGACTTTTATTTAAATCAGGCTGTGGTCCACCAGATTTGTTTATAATAGGGGTTTTCCCCTTTTTTTCTGGCAACAAAACTGACACCCTTTGCAAGGAATCATGCTTACATTAACCACAATACCTGCAGTCAAATGCAAACAAAAAACAATATCAGAGTATTGTTTTTTGTTTGCATTTGACTGCAGGTATTGTGGTTAATGTAAGTATGATTCCTTGCAAAAGGTGTCAGTTTTGTTGCCAGAAAAAAGGGGAAAACCCCTATTAGTATATTTTGGTACTGGCAAAGGAGATTCCATGATGCAGATGTGTTTCATCGAGGGCACAAAATAACGTAACAAACGTCATTGCATTACAATTTGGGATACGTAAAAAAAAACATGAAACATATATCAGGCACCGACAGGATTCTGATTATCACGGTGAGTCAGCTGTGTGAAAAAATAATTCTCCAAAGTCCACCGGAGCGTGGCTTCTGGGATTTACTTGTTGACACCTCACCCCCGTATCAAAAGCAAGCCATTTGTCCCACAATCACAGGGTAAACGACGTCCCTGATTAATGTCGTCGTGCAGAGGGATCTCACCACCTGCAGCATTTGACCCCTCGCACCGCTCTGGGGCAATGCCAGAGCGGGCTGCAATTCAGAGGGCTTGCAGTGCCAATTAGCCCGTTTCTTAGTTATGTACCTCCCACGATTTCAACAATCCTCTTAAATATATTGTTGACGGCATGCAATGTGGCCTTTTATTCCAATGAGCACGGTTGGTTACATATGGTGCAAAGTAAAGTAAAAAATATGTACACCGATACTGTAATAACCCCCCCTTATTCCATTGGCACATCCACCTCGAGCCAGCGTGAACTCCCCACAGCACGGGGTGGTGTTTTTCACCGCTTCTTTCCCGAGTCAAGCCAGAACCAAACTGTGAGGCGTTGGCCTCACGAGATACCAGCTGACTCTGGTTCATGGCCAAGCAGAGGGGGAGCAGGAGGACCGAGCGGCCAGTGTCACCGACCGCTCTGCGTACGCCCTGACCGCGTGGCGACGTGCAGCCGCACGGTTCGGCTGCTGCGGTGAGTAAAAGAAAAAACTGCGTGATGCCTTCTGAGCTGCACCGGGGCATGGCTCGGCACGAACCGGAGAGGCTCGCTTCGTACGTTGGTGGTGGTGGCGGTAGCGTAGCGGTTAGCGCTACGCTGCGCTATGAACCCGGCGACCCGAGTTCGATTCCCGCTCACGGCCAACACCAGTGACGATTATCTGAACCGGTCCCGGGCCTCCCCTAGGTCGACTCAGCCTAAACTGAGTACCTAGTGCGATGTGTAAACATCGCCGCTAGGGAGACAAAGGCGGCCGGGCGTGGTGTTGGCCACCCACCCCCTCGTGTGCCGTGCCGGCCTTCATAGGTGCTCGCTAACAGCACTTGCCCCTACAGTCTGTTGAGGCTATACGGGGGATCTTTGTCTTTGCCCCACTGCCACAACAATCGGCACTAACCTCGCCCCCCTCTGCACCACCCAAAAGTAATAAAGGATAATTTTATCGCCCCCCCCGCCCCTAAAAAAATGGTGCCATTGTATGTAAAGTGCATAAGTAGAGTGAGTAAATTTGTGTTCGTGGTATACTGGTGGCTGGACTTTAAAAAAGTTTCTGTGAAGAATGGTCGTCTTGGAATCTTGGGTCTTCATGTATTTGCACACTCTCAACCGTAAACATTTAAGTGGGGGGCTGCCAATGTCTTTTTTTGTGTACCCTTTTACAGCACGCTAATTTTCAAAACAGAAAAAGATACACATGGCGGAGTTGTGACGAAGCAGGATATTTGGCTGCGGAAATCGGCCTGCGCTGAGAATAGAGTTTAAAAGTCGGCAGCCGACCGAGAAATTCCGTAGGGTTCACAAATCAGTATTTACGATACGTCCTTGATGCGTATCTAGCCGGGTGGCTCTGCGGTAGAGTGAGCGGCTCCCAATCGAAATGTTGCGAGCTCAAATCCTCGTTCGGGGGTTGACTCGGCCCAACAGCCCTCCAGGGTTATGAATTCCTTTAGGTCACGAAAGCTTTCAATCAGAATATAACAAGCACCACTTTGCGGGAGAGTTAAGTGGTTGTCCTATGGATGGACTTGCCACCCCGCCCATGCCTTCCCACACCCACACCATAGGAATGTGGAATTTCCACCACTGGCTCAGGGCTGTTCTCCGCCGCCTCAATGAACATTTGAGCAGGAAACCACTTTGCCTTGTCGGTGAATGCATGGGCAGCCCCATGAGGGGTGCAGACTCAGGGGCGGAATAATAAGACTACGGCTCTCTCGCCGAGTCTAACCGTGAAATGTACGCTCGCGCGATTAAACCACATGCCCTCTTTTCTGGGATTTATAAAACCAACATTTCATTCGAAAGGTAAAGCTCTGTAGATTACTCGGGTGTTAAAACAGGATTTTTGTGTGTGTGTGTGTAGGCCACGTGGTTAACAATAAGTAGAATATGATCAGAGTCAGACTCGAACGCTTGCGTTACACACGCTGCACAAAAGGTGCGCGGCGTGCAGCTCCTCCTCAAATAGAGAAGGACAGGAATACTCCGATTTACTTCGTTTCGCAAACACGTCGCCACTTTGTGAACACCACTTGTCGGATTTGCGCCGCCTCGACCCACACACGCCGCTGACGGCATCGTCCGCCCTTCCTCGTTATCCGTCACCTCTCAGCCTTCGCCAACATCTACGCCGCAAAGTCCCTTTGATTGACGTTCGTCGTCGTACGTTCGAGGAACGCATCCCCGATCGAAACCCGGGGCAATTGCCGATGAGACAAGACGCAACAGCGGTCCTGAAACAGGGCACTGTGGCCCCCCCTATTCTTTGGTGACCATCTAAATCCAATTGTGATCGACTTGACAGGCACCCGTGACCCTCAACGACTGCTACTCCACACAGACGGATGAGACAATTCTCTTTTTCTAAATCGGTAGATGTGTAAAGGAGAGCCGACACAAGATTGCAGGGGTTTCGTCTTTTAATCCTTTTCTCCCATCCACACCTGTCCCCAGCCGTCCCAATCTCGTTCCCGCCAAAGGCCACCTCTTCCCGCCCGTTCTCCCCTATATCTCCTCGATCACCCCTCCCACTAACCCTCCTATTGGTGGGAATCCTTCCCCTGACACCCCTTACAGATGTATTCGAGTCTGCTTTGAAAACCCATCTCTTTAAAGTGCCCTTCCCTCTTTAGTTTGGTCGGTTGCCCCTGGTTTTGCTTCTGTTTCCTGATTTTTAATGCATTGCGCATCGGGATCTTCGGATGGAATGCCGCGTGAAACATTTGCATTATTATCGTCATTGGGACAGGCACGCAAGCATCAGATAAGCTTTGAAGCCACCCATCTCGTGCCTCCCTCAACCCACAACGTTGAGCCTTTTAGCACCCCCGTCCCCCCACAGACACTTGTGAAATGGTGACTCCACCCTTGCGTGTCTGAATATAGTACAGTTATACGTGTGTGTGTGTGTTCATATCACCACGAGTTGCGAAATCGAAATGGGATGTCATTGGGAGCGGCTGCCTGCTATGAGGCATGTAAAACCAGTCGAGACTTGTCGCCAATAAAAATGTGACTATATGTAGAACTGGTTTAAACAATTCACGGAGCGTTCCAGTTGCAAATATATCTCTGTTAAACGCATTGTTTTTTTTACACTCCTTACCACAAGTTTAACTGTGCAGCCATCTAAAACATTGCACTGTACACGAATTCTTTGAAGTTAAGACTCGCAAAGATGGGGTAAAGTTTGGCTACTCTCACTTCTTTCAAATGAGGTCTTACCAGCGTGGAAGAGTAGGCCAAAATATACCCCTTCGCGGGGCTCTATGCAGTTCCCACAAGCGAAAGCCCTTCTGCCGGCAGTGGCGTGGCCAAGAAATTGCAGGACTGCAGCTTTTACTTTGTATACATCGGTTCAAGTACTTGTAACACATTCCTGCGGAGGGAGCTGGTAGGAACGTTGGGTTGCTCGGTCAATGGCCAGGGTCAACGGCGGCGTGGTGTATTCCGCAAATATGCCCGACTGTGAGGGCGGGCACAAGCCGGCGTGAGTAGGTTAAACGTTGCGTTTTATAAGGGCACCACGGGGTGACCAGCCCCTCCCCTCCCCACCCAGCCCCACCCCTCCCACCCAGCCCCACCCAGCCCCACCCAGCCCCTCCCCACCCTCCCCTCCCCACCCAGCCCCACCCTCCCCACCCACCCAGCCCCTCCCCTCCCAGCCCCTCCCTTCCCACCCAGCCCCTCCCTGCACGATGGACGGCCACAATAATCCCCTGTGGGCTGGTGAAACCAGTGGGTTCCTACCAGTATAAAATACATACATTGCTTGATATACTAAAGAAATGTATGGGCGTCCCATAACAGCTGGATATACTGTATGTGTATCTCAGGCGTTCGGTAACAATGAATGTGTTTGCGCAATACGTGTTGTGTTACCTGTGAGGAAGCAAATATGCAAATGGTTGGGTAAGGTATTGTAGCATTGAAGGAAACTCAAAACATGACTTAACTTTTGCCAATGTGCCAGTCTTAACGTGTGCAATTAAGCAGCTACCACAAGGAGTTTTACTATCAATTGCAGCATATAGCCAGAAGACTTATCAAGGTGAAAGGCAAATATAATTTGAGCAACTGCGAATCTTAAACGGTCTACATTTATTTGACATTTTCAAGACGCCGTATTCCAATAAAACACGTTTAAAGAGAGACTTGTATTCGTGAATTCCTGCATCAATTGCAATATTTGTTGTATTCGTGTGAACAATAACCAATGGAAAGTCTCTCGTGAACTGTCAACACATTAATCAAAATAGCACTTCCTGATAAATGATAAAAAGCATATAAAGATTACTTTCTCGAGCAACGATCATCATTCACAGCACGTAGAGAGAGGCCAGAGGTAGATTGTGTGATCATTTAAATGACACGTGTATTACATTCGCATACTAGTCTAAAATATGTGTGTATGCAATGATATGCATTTGACACGGGCTGGAGAAGAGTTGGACTGATGCGGTACGGGAGGATGTGGAGCTAAGTGGACTTGCCGAAGACTGGTTCCTGCGGTGTCACGATCGGACTATGGATGAGGCTCGTGAAGGACGCTGCTGCTGCTACTGGGCAGTTGGAGGCAGTCGCCCTCCAACAACAACTGAGGGCAGAGGAGTGACGCTCACAACAACGAGCGGAGAGCGTGGGGCGGCTAAAATCCAGCAAGTTGGCACAGGAGCGCGTACCACTGGTGTGCATATGCCAGTGATCTCAGTCAGCCAACCCATGGCACATGGGTGTTGTCTGTGACCTCCTGTCAGCGAGCCTTCGACACTTCACGTGGCCTCAAAGTGCACCTGGCCTGGCACAGACGCCGTGGTGACGTCACCATCACTTTCTGGTGATTGGTGGGTATTGGTATGCATTTTTTGATACAATGGACATTATCAATGATTGGTATATGCACCTGACTTGCACCTCTGCTACGAAAACGTAGCGGCAAATGAATGAATGCCCGGGGCAGTGTTGTAAACATGTAGTGAGGAAACAAGGTACGTGTTTGTACACGCACCGACGTTGCTGGCTTCATTAACCGACCGCTAATTTTGCTCGCTTTAAAAGTGTCCTATTTCGATTTAAAGCTTTCGTGACTGCAGGGATTCATCTTCTTGGTTCTTTCGGTAAAGTCACGTAGAATGGAAATAATAAAATAAAATAAATATAACATAATAAAATTATTCTCACGACGTTTCGGCCACAAAGCAGAGACTGTCTTCTCGACAGACCTGTTCTTCACCTGAGGATTATTATTTTATTATTTCCATTCTACGTGACTTTACCGAAAGAACCAAGAAGATAAAAGTGTCCGTTAAACGAAGTAAAAAAAAAGTGAGGTTCAAACAACTCAAATTTTAAATGAGGAGTGGACGCCGACACAGACCGCCGGACGTTGTGGTTACGAACCGCGTCGAAGCGTGCTTCATCTTCGCAGTTCTCGAACACCTTGGTGTCGTAGGGCGAGTCTGGAGAGGCAGAGGAGAGGAGGAGTCCGATTAAGAGTCAGGTAACAAAAAAAACCACGCAACGCGCGCACATCTCTGGCACATCCGACTTCAGCCGCATCAGTCACCTATGAATCAATGAGCTGCGATCAATGGAAGAAAAAAAACAACAACAACAGACCCCAGGCAGTCCAATTACGTTAGATTTTTTTTTACATACACACTTTAAAAATACACTTTATAAAATGTGGTTCGCCATTCCAGCGTCACCTGATTTACGTTCAACAAGATGACTACCGTATTTAAGTGTAGGGGAAGATAAAGTGACCGATAAACACAAGGTCATTTGTACACTCACAATGAACTACTGCAGTAGCGTGTGTGCAGCATATTTATGCGCAAGTGTGTATGTGTGGGGAGCAGTAGTGCAGCGGTTAGCGCGCTGCGCTATGAACCCGGCGACCCGGGTTCCATTCCCGCTCACGGCCAACACCAGTGACGATTATCTGAACTGGTCCTGGGCCTCCCCTAGGTCGACTCAGCCTCAAATTAGTACCTGATGCGTGGTATGTAAACATCGCCACTGAGGAGACAAAGGCGGTCGGGTGTGGTGCTGGCCACCCACCCCCTCGTGTACCGTTCCGGCTTTCATAGGTGCTCGCTAACAGCACTTGCCCCTACAGTCTGTTAAGGCTATACGGGGGAAATTTGTGTGTGTCTGGGCACAATCCAATACTGTAACAGCAATTTAGTTGACCCTTGAAAATAACTGCTGTTTACAAACACGTGAGAATGTTTACCAACAAAATGTGGTGTCACACCTTGGTGAACATCATGTTTAAAAAAACACACAAGAACGGCTCATAGCCACCGATGACCACCCCTGTCTGTAATCTACGATCACAATTCGACGCCTTTGACAACCTCAGCCAGGTGAGTGCATGAGACATCCGGGTACTACTAACAGCACATGGCAACATGCATAACAGGGTGGCTCAACGGGCTTCGTGGAAAATGTAGCAAATCAAAATACAGCACTGTATTACGAATCGTACATATAGCAAAATGTATATATATATATTATAATAAAATGTGTTGCACACGAAGCACACGAAGGTGTAAATAAAAAAATAAGAATCTAGAAAACGTTCCATGACTGGCCTCACTGATGGCCACCTCACATGTAGACGTTCATGCCATAAGGTAGCTTGGCCATCTCTCTCCCACTTCAGCAAAAAAAAACAATTCTTGCTGTGGTTTTCCCACCTGACGATGATTGCCTGCGTTGCGATATCTTTTATTTGATACCTACGTGACTTTACCGAAAGAACCAAAGAGTATAGCTTGGCAGTGTCTTTTTTCTCAATATTCGTACGTTGAACTTCTTTTGCACCGTAAAGTAGCCAACCGTGTTACATCGGCGTGAGTCTTTCGCGAACGCAAGCCAATTGCTTTTAGATGAGTGTGCGCTTCAATGTACTAAATACAGTTAACTCAGATTAGAATGCACCACAAGCACTCCAAACACGCGGACGGTGGACGAACACAAAACACCAACTTCCTTTGTGCTGCATTCAGTGCATTCCTGTGAGAGGAAAGATATTTACTGCCCCGAGGTATATACTTCATGTTTCCTTCCTTTAACACGAGAGCCAATATTTACACTTCATTGCACGCAGTATAACAAAGTTTGCTGGCGTGGGTCAAAGACCAGAATCCAGACGTGCAGTGTGCTGAACTACAACCATTCAAAATGACCTGGCATTTAATCAACAGCTTAGCGGCGCGGAGACAACACACCCATAATGACAGAAAATGACGGCTAGAAAGTAAATATCACTCAAAGTGTGTATGGTGTATACACTCAGGACAAATTAGGGATAGACCCTGCACCAACGATTCATGTTGCATTGCAATCCAGGGACGCCTTTTTATGTCATGTTTGTACACAGTCCTGGTTAAATGGTAAGTTGACTAAGCTAAAAAGGTTCATTTTAAGTCAATAGTTGTGATGTGGAGCAACTGGCTTTTGGTCGTAGGAATGTGGAATTTCCACCACAGGATCAGGTTCGCAAATGTAAACCGCCTCATTCTCGACTGAGCAGCGGATACACTTTTGACTTTGAACGATTCGCGTCCAAAAGAAATCAGGCCATCATATGCATCCATCGTTGGGGCATTAGCCTTGTCACGCAGCGACTCACCGACACAAGAGATAGATGAAATGCCCTTGCCTTGCATGGTATCATTCTTCACAATGCCAACACGCAGGAGCAGGGGTTACGACGTTTAGCATTTCAAGCACAGTCACAGGCTTCGTCTCAAAAGCCCACCTCGGACAAACACGTGTGGGATTTTCTTTTTGGCGGAGGTAAAATATGAGACGTCAGTCATGGAAGTGCGTACCGACACAGCAGGAGACTCGCAATGGGAACACTCTAGGATTAAACTCCACAAGGACCCATGCTGCTTGGGAGTTCCACAGAGATGTATTGGTGCAGGAAACTCCTCGGCCAATTCAGCGACTCAAACATGAAGACACGATGTGCATCACGATGTGCTCATGATCATCATTCGAACTCAAATATATTTTGGGAAGCGATTATATTATTAAAGATTATCAACTTTTGGACATTCGGCAACATCATGGCTCCATGCAGGATGCGTTTGTTTATGCTTTGAAAACAATGCCGGAGAACACCTTATCACTGAGAATTCACAATTTACAACATTATAAGCACAACTCCCAATGCATTTAGCTTTTTCTCTCATGTATTAGTTGACCATTGACTCTTGGACCTGAGATTGTAGCATAATTAAAGATCAGGAGGAACTGTGGCAGGTCATGGAAGGTGTATTTACTCTATGTTGAACTTCTTTCGCACTGTAAGTTGCCCACCGTGCGAATTGGAGGTGCGGGGGGAAGGACAACAAACTAAACACAAACAGTTTAACACGTAGGCTTTCGCGACCAATGTTATTCATAATCAACGATTTTTGGGTTTAGATCGCGTTTATTTATAAATGTGTCGTAACCCTCCACCACCCGACACGGCCAATCAGTAAAAATGTGTCACGTTGACAAAGACAAATAGTTCACTGCTTTAGCCCACCGGTGTGTTGAAGCAACAACATTTACAATTTGAGTACGACGTTTCGCTGGTAATTGCAATCAGCATCATCGGGCAATTCGCCAGAATGGTGAGGCTCTCCTGTGTCTCCCGTTCTTATATAGAGCAGCAGCAGGGTGACGTCATCATTAACTCATTAACTCATCAGGTGCAAAGATTCAAGGGGGGAGTGATTGTAATTATATACTAGATTAGTAATCAGGCTATTGTTACGATGCGAGTTGTAGATTAGTAATCATTTGGAATGTGTTTTATTGTGATTATGCTACATTAGTAATCAGTTAGTGGTTGTTTCCCTTATAAGTAATTGTAATGTATCTTATTTAATAATACGCTGGCAAAGACTAATTAGAGAATCGATTGAAATTGAGAGAAACAGAAATAACTTTAATCGCTCAGACAGCTATAGGCTTAGTGCGGCCTGGAAGCGTATTATTAAATAAGATACATTACAATTACTTATAAGGGAAACAACCACTAACTGATTACTAATGTAGCATAATCACAATAAAACACATTCCAAATGATTACTAATCTACAACTCGCATCGTAACAATAGCCTGATTACTAATCTAGTATATAATTACAATCACTCCCCCCTTGAATCTTTGCACCTGATGAGTTAATGAGTTAATGATGACGTCACCCTGCTGCTGCTCTATATAAGAACGGGAGACACAGGAGAGCCTCACCATTCTGGCGAATTGCCCGATGATGCTGATTGCAATTACCAGCGAAACGTCGTACTCAAATTGTAAATGTTGTTGCTTCAACACACCGGTGGGCTAAAGCAGTGAACTATTTGTCTTTGTCAACGTGACACATTTTTACTGATTGGCCGTGTCGGGTGGTGGAGGGTTACGACACATTTATAAATAAACGCGATCTAAACCCAAAAATCGTTGATTATGAATAAACACAAACAGCAACTTCTAAATCAATGGGTTTTTAATCTAAAGTGTAATGTACTCATCTTCTTGGTTCTTTCGGTAAAGTCACGTAGAATGGAAATAATAAAATAATAAAACAAAACATAATAAGATAATTCTCACGACGTTTCGGCCACAACGCAAGCAAGGACGGCTGCTTACGTTGTGGCCGAAACGTGGTGAGAATGATCTTATTATGTTTTATTTTATTATTTTATTATTTCCATTCTACGTGACTTTACCGAAAGAACCAAGAAGATCAATCCCTGCAGTCACGAAAGCTTTAAATCGAAATGTAATGTACTCATATACTCCGTAGTTCTTGGCCAAAGAGCACAAAGCAGGCCTCAAACAATATCCCAGTCAAGATAAAAAAAACTCATCCCCTGAATAATTCAGGAACGCGAGTGATCTCAACTCGACAAGGGCCATGTACATTCCATTGCATAGGCATACCCCAGTTCTCGCAAAACAAGGCGCTTCACGAGGATTATTTCACACAAGTGCACCGTGCTAGAATCTACATCTAGCTCGTAACACAACATCAACAATCAGACAATGCCACCTTTACATATCTATCCCTCCAAATATAATATATATTTTTTTCTTACACATACCATCAGCCACACAGTCTTCCAGGCGTGCATGAATAAGTTGTGGTGGTTGCCCTCAATCAGTGCATCAAACATCCATAATAGAGAGGGTTTTTTCGGTTAGATCGTGTAAATATATAAATGTGTCGTTAAACCCGCCACCACCCGACACAGACAACTAGTAAGCGTTGTCACGTAAACAGAACATGCCAATTCGTCACTAGTACAGCACACCGGTGTGTTGGAGAGCCAAGCCACCACATTTGCAATCTGAGTACGACGTTTCGCCAGTAATTACAACTAGCTTCATCAGGCGACAGCCAGATTTGTGGAGAAGTCCACCTGTTTTGTTCCTTATAAAGAGGCGTAGATGTGGTGATCAAACTTCTGCATTCTTGAGTCAACGTACATCATGCATGCGAATTATGCGGGCCCATTCATATTGTCCTTCCTGTCCATTGTGTGTATCAAACAAACAAACGTATAAACATCATCTCCGGTCGTGTCCAGGTCGTATACTCAACTTAAATGCAATATTTCAATCACGTGCACAACATCAGTTCCAGTTTCCCTCCAAGGTCTTTCGCCGCTACATCGCTGACCGAGTGTCAGGGTTTCTCCTGTGTTATTGCCAGTCACTGTTTTGCGGGAATGAAAGGGACACCGAAAGTCGGCGTTCAACGACTATTTACACAAAATATCGCAGGTGACTTCGTCACTGGCAAAGCAACTGCCTTCTCCCAATCCGGAGTGCGTGCGTTGGTCAGATTTGAAGCTTTCGTGACTGCAAGGATTCATACTCTTAGGTTTTTTTTCGGTAAAGTCACGTAGGTAAAAAATAAAATAAAATAAATTAATAAAAGTAATAATAGATTTTTATTATTTAAAATAAAATATAAAATTTTTATTTTATTTTATTTCGATTATTACTTTTATAAATAATTTTATTTTATTGGTCATTGTTCCCGAGCGATGCTTCCACAGCATTGCACGGAACCCTGCGATGGAGCTGTAGATTCAGCAGCTGTACTCCCCACTTGTGTACGGTTTGATGAGGTCCTCAAGGACTGGGTTCGAGACAAGAATTGCACCCACACATTCAGCGCTCCTCTGCCATAAATTACGCAGCTAATAGTCCAACCCCGGGCATTGCGAGCCCCGTTTTTAAATTATTTTCCCGAACCGCCGGACGAGCAGTGAGTCACTCGCGTTAGCGGAGATCTCCTGCCGAGCTGTAGGGGTGCAACAGGGAATCTACAACCTTTAATGGGACAAAAAAGAGGAACACTCCACCAATTTAAATGATTAAGCATTGGATATCCATGTCAAAGGTCCAGCCCCACCAGTTAAGCTAAAGTTTTGAAGAAAATATGCTTAGGCGGTAAATTGTAACCACTTTTATAATTGTAATAATATCATACATGTAACGGTGTGTGTATGCATTCATACTTAGTTTGCACATCATGGAAAAAGGGCAGTGGTTAAAACCGGCGGCTATATACATGCCGTGCAAAACGGTAGTCAATGTATGTATATAATTATCCACATGACGTATTTAAGTCACTTACACATTCATCAATTGTGGTGCATTGGTTTTATAGTGCATAATCTAAAACGTTAACGTTTGAAAGTTCAAAACCTGAATGGGCATCAATTCACATTTCTTCCTTTTCTAATCAATAGCCACTTTGTAGGAAGTCAACAGAGGTCTTACCATGCATAAACTCACCACCATTATAAAAATGTGGAATTTTCATCACCGATTCAAGACTATGAATGGGAAATAAGTTCAATAATCAGATTCCTTTACCATCCATCATCCCTTTCAGCGATGTGTCCTACCAAAGCCCACCTACTCCTCTGAACAGCCAAAGTTATGGACTTGACATGCATGTGTTCTCTATTCCATGTCTTAGTTTTTATGTCTCTCAGCAGAATTCCATCCGATTTGTCAGTGTCCATGTTTCCGATCCGCGTTCGAGCAGGTAATATGCATCGATTACATTGCTTTGCGTTTCGTTCACATTATCAAGTTCAGCTTTTCTCTATTGCTCCAACCAACTTTTTATCCACTTCCTTCATTTCAGAATTCTTATCTTGGTTCACCTTGCACGGCTGGCTACGTACGATGCGAAAAAAATCTTCTTGGTTCTTTCGGTAAAGTCACGTAGAATGGAAATAATTAAATAATAAAAATAAAACATCATAAAATAATTATCACGACGTTTCGGCCACAACGCAAGCAGCCGTCCTCAGGTGAAGAACAGGTCTGATTCAGACTCTGTCTTCTCGACAGACCTGTTCTTCACCTGAGGACGGCTGCTTGCGTTGTGGCCGAAACGTCGTGAGAATGATTTTATTATGTTTTATTTTTATTATTTTATTATTTCCATTCTACGTAACTTTACCGAAAGAACCAAGAAGATGAATCCCTGCAGTCACGAAAGCTTTAAATCGAAAAGATACGAAAGAAGTTCAACATAATACGTGCATGCCTTCAGCGGAACCTGGTACGTCATTAAAAGTGATATAGCAACGTGCCAAAAGGGGAGCTTTTGAATTCGCCTAAATAAATGTTTTGGCTTACCGAGTAAACCAAACGGTTAAATCTTCTTGGTTCTTTCGGTAAAGTCACGTAGAATGGAAATAATAAAATAATAAAAATAAAACATAATAAAATATGTTTTATGGAAATAATAAAATAAGAAAGATTTTACGTAATAAAATATTACGTTTTATGTTTATTATTTTATTATTTCCATTCTACGTGACTTTACCGAAAGAACCAAGAAGATGAATTCCTGCAGTCACGAAAGCTTTAAATCGAAATCAAACGGTTAAAACTAAACATGATGTGCAACGCGAAAGTTGACGGTGGTTTGGGGAGGCCTTCATCCAGCAGTGGACTGACTACGGCTGATGATGATAGTGTAACGTTACAGCTGGTAATTAGGTGTAATGGTTGGGGGGGTGGGATTGTAACTGTGGTCTCATGAGGACAAACAATAAGGCCGTCGAAATATCGTGTGGATGCCAATTCACCGTTCCTTGAGACAACGTTGGGTGTTTACATTTACTGCAACATTAATGTTCAGACTCTTGGGAGAGACAAAAGCCCTCCTTTGGACCGGCCCCGAGTGATAGTGCTGTAAAATAATCACGCTAAGGAGAGGCTCCTGCTTGACCGGGTGCTGTCAGTTTCTGCCGCTCAAGAAAAGTTGATGCGATTTCACGATGCCTCTGAGGCTCAGCAAATTTGTACGGTGTTAAACTGTTTTGTTATATATATAAAAATGTGCACCTTGTGATGGCTAAGCATTGCAATAAGAGGAAGCTGACATGGTTGGGGGCAAACATTAAACGAAGGCTGCTTTCACACTGGTTGGCAAAGTAAAAAAAAATGTGCAGAAGCTCACAATGTAAATTTGCATACACTGTACATTCTTGTCCATGTGCAGATGTGTGGATATTTTGCGTGCATTTTTAACACAACGAATGTGGCGTGGGCCTGTGATCCAGCACACCGTGGAGGCGAGGGCTTTTGGATCACACAAATCTTGTGAAACTCCCTTGCCGTGGATGGCGGGGATGTGATATAAACAGACTTTCCAGAAGATGGTAACAACAGTCCGTGTGAGATTGAGCGTTTTCCTCTCACGCGCGTAGGCTTTCTCTGGATGCTCCGGTTAGCTTCTCGTGTAAACGCCCTCAAATTGGCCGAAAACATCTTAACATATAGGGGACCGCAGAGCTTGGGAAATTCTTGGCGCCGGATCGCCGTCCGGCTGCCTTTCCTGCTCGTTTGTGGCTCCTCGCGCCTCCGAGTTGTTTTCTCTCTCTCTCTTTTCGAGAGAGTGCGTGAATATTGAGCGGCATGTTAGAGGTTCCAATTGTTATTCCACATTCACGTTTACCGAGGAAAACTCTCACCGAGTCTCGTGACACTTTTCAGGAGAGTCCTGCTTGGGGACGTTTGAACACTTGCTTTATCAGGTGCTAATACGTGAGATAAAGTGTGTATGGAGAAAACGTACGTGTAACGGAAGATAATAGCAAACATGTCAAAGGTGCAGCCCCTGCAATTGCTTGTTCATGCCACTGTTGGCTTAAGGGCTACCCACTCTTCTAGGACGCTCTAACATCTTGGAAGACGTGGGATTACCCACACGCAACCTGCCGCTCGAATGTCTGCGGTGAACACATTTACACCGCTGGATGGACAGATGCCCGTGGCGGGGGGGGGGTAGTTTAAGAAAATTGCTCTATTGTTTTAACTGCCACGCCAGGAGGTCAAAGTGAACCGGTGACCTTTGGATTGAAATTCCAGCCTTCTGACCATTATACACCGTATAGCAGCAGCCCGATCGGCAGATAACACTTCAAAACCTACATAATCGTGAGCAACCTACTTGCTGAAACCGTACATCCTCATACAGGCCACATCATTGCGACGCAAGTGGGTGCCCTCGAGGTCCACGATGTATCTCGATGCGATCCGCTAACTCCCACCTCCAACAGCACCGTGTCACACTATTGGGCGCGTTACCATGACCCAGAAACCGTGAACACGTCGTGTGTGTGTGTGCACGCGCTTGTCTGCTGCTGCTGCTGCAACGTTGAGACTCGTTGAGACGTTGCAAAAGCGGTGCAGTGCTGCAAGTGTTCCAGTTCTGTTCGGACACTTTTATCGGCGTGCACAGCGCACACACACACACACACACCACACACACACCACACACACCACACACACACACCACACACACCACACACACCACACACACCACACACACCACACACACCACACACACCACACACACCACACACACCACACACACCACACACACCACACAAACACCACACACACACACCACACACACAAACGAGAGGCATGCCCGTTGGCATATAAGGGCGGCGCCACCGCAAAATTCTTCCCATGCCATCCTTTTAGCTCCGTCAAACAATCTTTGCGAGTTAGGGAATTGCGAAAGGAATATGAACGTGTCCGAGAGACGGGAGTTCTGCGGGTTTTAGAGGGTGTCTCAATCGGGTGTTGCGAGGTGCCAGTCTCAATTGGCGGCCCTGAGCGAGTGGTGACAATTGCACATTCCTTTGGCTGGAGCTAATTCTTTCTCGAGGGCAAAAACTTTCACGCCCCCCAAAAAAACGGTGTTCATTTTTGCCCGTACGAGGATGATGGTCTGACGGCGACTTTGCATTGAAATTAGAACCTTCCAATTATTCCCACCTCGATTGAGTAAGTACATCGTAATATTTGTTTTACCTCGATTGCGTATTGCTACTAAGCTTACGTAAAGGGCAAAGATGTTTCACACTGCAGGCTGCACTGTAGCATAATAAATCAATTCAGCTGATGAACTATCCCTGAAGGGTCAAAGTAACAACATCGAAGGGCTGTTTTGTGGGCGCGGTTTTCTCTGAATTGATAACAAAAAAACACATTTCAAATCTCAGCCTCTTTATCGCTTCTCCGTGACGCAGCTTTTGTGAAACAAGACACCGAAAACATGTTTTACTACCACAAGAACAGCCCGGTTTGAGATGCGAATGGCCGCAGCACTGTACAAGACACAATTCAGTCAAAAGTCCATTTTCTCCATGAGAACTTCCTCCAACGCAGACCACAATTACGTCTGTTCTCTAAAACGGCTCTTTATGAAAGCAATTGAAAAAGAAACCCACGCGATTTGCAGGAAGCAATAACTGCGCACTGCAAACATTTTTTTTTAAATACCCATCTGGAGCCAACGCTCGCAGTGTCGCCTTCAAACGAAGATACAACATTCATTCGCAGATTTGTCAAAGCAGAAAGTAGCCTCGTACAAGCTCATTCAATTACGGTTAAATGCATGTATAGCATGTTTTTATTCAATTTTATGCACAAAGGATTAATTAGGTTTCGATTGAAGTGTTTTACACCAATAGACTCATACTATCGTATTCAATGTTCCGTATCAGTATCATTCTATAATATACAATATACAATGAGAGAGGTGAATGATGCCGTTTAAAAGGTGGTACGATTCGCCTACGTACGTCTGCTATTTGTTTCTACAAAGAAGCGAAGCTAATGCATTTTTTTTTGCTTTAAATAAAATAAAACAATATAAACATTACCCGTACGCGCATAATACGCACGCACGCGTGCGTATCTAGACTGCACACGATGCACATACACGCTCTTCGGAACAAATAAGACACAGGGACAGATATTAAAACTGATCTGCTGGTTCAATGCAGAGGCTCATTTAGTGGATGCACCCTGACCTGTAATAATGTCAATGGACAGGAAGCTGGGGAAATTATTCCAAAGAACAAATGGACAACGCACGGAGCGCTCTCTTCAAAGCCGCAACAACCGTGTGTTGTATGTAACTCAGGGTTGCGATGTCGTGGTGAGCGTGGCGAGCTGTAGTGTAGCGGTCAGCGCGCTGCGCTGCGAAACCGGCGTTCCTGAGTTCGATTCCCGTTCACGGCCAGCACCAGTGGCGATTATCTGAACCTGTCACGAGCCTCCCCTAGGTCGACTTAGCCTTAATTGAGGTACCCGGTGAGGTGTGTAAACATCGCCACTTGGGAGACAAAGGCGGTCGGGCGTGGGTGCTGGCCCACCCACCCCCCTTCGTGTGCTCGCTAACAGCTTTTGATGAAGGTCGCGTCTATCAGCTGTGGACGAAGCGGCATGGGTGTTGATGCACCCAAACAGATCAAGCCACCGAGTGGTCATTGAGACACCCCTCCAAGAGGAAGCTGCGAGAACGAAGGTGGAATATGCAGTTTGTAACAGCAAAAATACAAGAAATATATATTTTTTACAGTATAGAGGAAAGACATAAACCGCAAACTTAATTATATGAAACTTAATTACATGAAATATTAAAGTAAATCACTATGATGATATTATCATGTCCAATTAACATGACACTGATAAACGCATTAACAACACACACACATATGTTGGTCGTAGTCTGTGTGGGTTGAGAGAGAGAGTATTGCGATCTCCCACACAGCGTGCGCGTACCTCGAAACGTCACCCGGGCAATCCGGTCCGCTTTGCCCCGAAGCTTCTCCACCCGCTTCAGATGAACCACGAGAGCCATCGCGTACCACCGTCTTCAGCCTTTGACGGCCGCGTGCACTCGAGACTTGAAGCGAACCACACAGCGCAAGCTGCCACCCCCCCACCCCAAGCTCTCCGCACACGCAGAGAGGCTGACCGGCGCTCAGCTGACTGCGGGCATTCTCATTGCACCGAGCGATGATTTTTTTTTTGCCAGTGACACTCCACACGGAGCCACACGGAGTACGAACGAGAACCCTTTTTGCGTGCACGACGCCTGGCCGCTATAAAAAAAAAAATAATAACACCGTGATGTTATTATTATTATTTTTTGGGGGTGGTAAAACAAATGAATAATCAATTGCCCGCGCGAAGCGTTTATTTGACGGCGATGCTGCTTAGCTGGATGACTGTTACGGTGAACTGCTGCTGCTGGAATGTGTGAGCGGCACACATGGAAATGGTGGTGTGTGTGTGTGTGCTTTTATGGCTGAGTGCACGCTCCCCTTAGCGTGCGCGTGTGTGTGGGGTGGGGGGACTGTGTGTGTGTGGGATGTGGGTGGAGGAGACACAAGCCCAGCCCATACAGGTGTAACCAGTCAGGCAGCTCAGTACCGCAGTGTGGGACAAACCAGACTGCAAACACCGGACAATAAATACAGCGTGAATGAAGCAACCCCTCCCACCTCCCCCCCGTTGCCTTGCTGGCATGAGCATCCCTCAATTGACTGTTTCCCCGAATGCGGTCCGCGAATGATTGACACGACAAATGCACCAGTGTACGGAGCATTAATATAGCACACGTTCGTAAACATATGATTGATTGATGCCCTTATTGAACACGACATAACCCCCCCTTTGAGAGTGGTTCATTCTGAGACAAATCGCACCAAATAATGGAATTAAATGGGATGACTGTTAGAGAGGCAATGTATGTGTAGTGACATAGAATGGGTCACTACGGCGTGTAGCGCTGGTTACTGGTAGAGAGCGGGATCACGGATGTAATAGCCCGGTCCACCAGCAGGGCAGGTGAAGTGTGCCACTGGAGCCAGCAGTGAAGGCATTTGAGGATACAGCGGCCGGTCTGCCAGTAGGGCACGTGTTAGGCACGGGTGAAGGGTAAAGGTGACAGAGGGGACACGTGGGGCAGAGCCCAGAACCTTCTGGTAGGTTCCAAAAGCGGGCGTGGTCGAGGTCCACGCTGGGGAGGATAAAAGGGAGGCCCCGACGCTGGGGCAGGGCTGCTGCTTTTTGGGAATGGAACCTGTCGTCTTCACAAGTCTTCGTTCCCGTTTTCACCTCCTCGTCGGTGTTGGGTCAGGCAGCGTGCCGGCTGTCCTGACCCATATATAGTTATCCGCTATATTGTGGAAAGTGTATAATGAACGTGTATGAATCCTACTATTAGTGTCTCTGAAGTTACTCACTACATATGTATAGGGCAGGATGGAGTACTTCTGTCCAATTAAATTTGATAATGAAAAGCAACATAAAGATTCCAGCTGGGCAGTATTCATGACTTCTCGCCTGGGATTGTGATTCCAATCTTAAAATGTCATATTTGATTCCTGGAGGGAGCAGAATTGTGAAATTGTGGGGCGGTCAGACTGGGGAAATCAAGATGTGACATTCAGGTAAGAAGGGGTGGGGAGGGGTGTCCATGCAGGCCTGGTCAGCCTTGTGGAATCGCTATTGCAATGTACGGCTGATGCTTTTGTGATTTGTTTCTATGGTGATTCTAGCTGATACCGGCCGGCTGGTATGGACCCTAATACAGCCGGTTAAATGGCCACTCGTGTATGTTTTAACGTAGGAATTGCCCACCGACTAGAATTTTAATTCGTGCAAAAATCGTCTGGGGTGGAATTGTAGGAATCCACAGGGGTTTTTTTTCTATAGCAAGAACTACTTTTAATCAGAGCATATTATCTGCCATGCCATTTGGATCAGAAACATGAATTAAAAACCCTAAAAAGTGTTCACATAAGCTTAAATAGGTGCAAGTTTGGAATTAGACTGAGATTCTAGCCCCTCCAAAAAAAAATCAGTTCCAAATAATTGATACGAGAGATACAATTAAGAAAAGCAAATGGGCTTGGGTAGACCCATGATGGAGGTTTTTTGGGTTAGATCGCGTAATAAATAAATAAACGTCTCGTTAAACCCGCCACCACCCGACACAGCCAACTAGTAAAGGTTTTGTCACGTAAACAGAACGTGGTCAATTCGTCACTAGTGCAGCACACCGGTTGTGTTGGGAGAGCAAAGCCACGACATTTACAATCTGAGTACGACGTTTCGCCAGTAATTACAATTAGCTTCATCAGGCGACAGACATATTCGTGGAGACATCCTCCTGGGCTTGGGTAGCCTCACATTGCTAAAAGGGACAATAGTTAGGCAAACGAGGAAACGCGCCTGGGGGGGCGGGGGGGGGTGACCTCTGTGGAGGTTGAGTGGCGATGGCTCATGAGACGACGGATTGTGATATTGCAGGCGAATGGCTATGACATGTGGAGGCCGTAATCGAGCAGTGAATAGACCATGGCTGATTATGCCGTCATTTGAAGATTGCTATCTACATCCACGTGAATATAGTAAATTGATGGCCACTGTATCTACGTAAATATGTACTGTATAATGCTGAAGATAATATCCAGTTCTCAGTGCTGATTAATAATCCTTTTAACCCATTCACCGAGTGGAAAAGGTCTTCATCCAGCAGCGGATTGACAAAGGGTTGTCCAACATCATCATCATCATTTATGAATGGGGTGAAAATAAATCAAATCTGCGTGTTGCATGTTACAGAGACACATGCACTGAACATCTGTAATCATATGCATCTGTAGTATAGAAAGTGCCTTAATGAGCTGCATTACAGCCTCATTCATTATGCATACAAGAGTTCGCCAGAGTGCTGAGTACATTTCTAGACACATGCATGTAAAAAGAAATCCCCATTTACCCCTGCAGACTGTTGGAGCCAGTGCTTTTAGTTGAACCCCGTACCGAGTCTAGTGCTGCACTTTAGGGCGTGATTGGTCTACCAATTGCTCATATTGCCTGCTGTACCAGATCGTAATTGTAGGCTGAATCAACCGAGGGGAGGACGGGGTACAGGGCCAGATACAAATCCACAGTAGCCAGGAAGCAAACGTGAGTTTGCGGAACTCACAACGGAGCACGGGTCTACGTTGCCTATATGTAGAAGCTATTTGGTGATCCCAAGTGATTCGACGAGACACTGCACCACTTAGTATTGATGGCCAAATGTGCAGTGTTTGTGAATGGGAAGTGGCGATGAGGCAAACACAATGCCAGGGTAGCTCGTCACTGAATCGTAGATGAGATAGGGGGAATTTAGACCAAGATGCACTACAAATATTTGACAGTATGTTTAAGTAATCTAGATTTGAAGTTGGTTTAACTATTCTTTGGGTCTTTCGGTAAAGTCACGTAGATAAGTAAAAATAAAATAACAAAAAAACAAAAAAATATGTTTCGATCACAACACAAGCGGTCGTAATCAGGAGGAAAGAGGAGGAAAGCTGCTCAATGTATGTTGAACTAACACTGTGGCAGTGTGCTACAGAGCCTATAAAATGCACTTGTGTTCATGGTAAAATGTCACCACATGAACGGGCATGTGCAACGCACATATACAGGAATGTCCCCGTTAAATTGTCTATTTTATAGGCAATCAAGTCCAGAACCTTGCGTGCTCATGTCATCACGATGCAATTAAAAGAAATGCGTGTTCATGTTAACAGTTCTAATTCCCCCACAGTGGGATGTTGCGAAAACGTGACTCGACACAATAAAAAATAACGTGCTTCATGTAAGTGCTTTGCTGCACTCCTAAGTATCCCTGTGCAATCATTTCTGGTACATAAAGTCAGGAACAGACTCAGAGACAGTGGTGGCACTAGGCACAAGCAAAACTAAGCCAATATTCAGGACACTAGGCAGCTCAAGCAGCATCTAATTAATGAAACAAAAATGTGGATGAACCCAATATCAGCTCAAAATCCAAATGTCAACAAAAGAAGCTCATGGCCATAACAAGAATCTCTCTCATCTTTTTCTTATCCATATCTCTCTTTCATCCAAGGCCACAATGTGTCTATTGTCTACATCTCAAAATTTTCTACATAGTTGCCTCATCTGTGTCTCAATTCTCTCATCTCACTCCATCCGTATCTCTTGTCCAAATCCCTCATTTCACGACATCGCTCTCTCGTCTCTGATTCTCTTCTCAAATGTCACTTCATCTTTAAAATGTGTCCAAAATGCTCTCCTCTAGCGACACCTCCATCTCGTGTCTGTATCACTGCTGTCATCTCACTCGGAGCCATCTCACTAAAGAAGGGGGCCCCTTAAAAAGAATGTCTGTGTGGGCCCCCAGTGGGTCAGCACAAACTCTGCTGACTGAGAGAGAGAGAGGGGGCACGACATTTCTTTATTTTTCCCACATCCAGGTGGAACGGTACTGGCTCATGTCTTCCACCCGGATGAGCCCAACGCAGCCCTGTTGGACTGGAATGATCAATGGGGACTTGTGATTAAAATCCCCCGTGGCCCCCTTCATGACCCGTGCCGCCTGCTTAAGAGCTGGGCCAACTCTGGAACCGATCGTCAAAGGTTCCACATGGGTGCAAGGTGCACATGCTACAACGTCACCCACTTAGTCCCAACGTCTTGGCTGTGGTCCTATTAAATCACGTGGTGTACATTTGACGAAGATCAACGATTATAACTAAACGCAATCTCACCTCAATGTAAAATAAAGTGTGTTTAATGTTCAATTCCCGACTCGTGGCTGTGCTAGGATATGGATGTACGTTGAACTTATTTCGCACCGTACGTAGCCAAACCCCATGCTTATCGGAGGTGCGGGGTAGAAGGTGATGCAGGGAGTGTGCCGAGCCCACTGAGCATCATATGACTCATGGAATAATGGAACACGAACCCAGGCTCCAGTGTTCATAGCTATGAGGCAACGATGCCCTCACCTGCACGCTGTGTAACAACCTCGTGTACGAGCAACAGTATTTTCGTTTGGTTATGAAATAAAATACTTTCTCTTAACTTGTTTCGTGTTGTCACATGCAAAGACAAAGATCCCCCAGTATAGGTATAATAGACTGTTCGCGAGCTCCTATGAAGGCCGGCACGTCACACGAGGGGGTGGGTGGCCAACACCACACGCGGCCGCCTTTGTCTCCCCAGTGGCGATGTTTACACACCGCATCAGGTACTCATTTGAGGCTGAGTCGACCTAGGAGACTTCCAGGACCGGTTCAGATAATCGTCACTGGTGGTGGCCGTGAGCGGGAATCGAACTCGGGTCGCCGGGTTCGTAGCGCAGCGTAGCGCTAACCGCTCCACCACTACTCCCCACTACACCTATTGTCACAGACACTTTTGGTTCCTCCATTTTATAATAAATATAATAAAGAAAACAACTACAAATGATGTTCTTTTGTCTTCTACTTCAAAAATATTAAACGTCTTCTCTCTCAATCCATCAAGGGGGGGGGGGGGGAGGGGGACACTCATCTCCCCAGATAAATAATTACAGGAATAAAAAATAATTGAAGTCAACGTCCCCTACTCTTTGGTTCGTTCGGTAAAGTCACGGTAGATAGAAACTTAATAGATCACGACGTTTCGATCGCAACACAAGCAACCGTCACCAGGTGAGACAAACACAGCAGGAGAACTGATGACGTCACCCGAAGGATAAGCAGTAGAGCGAGCGGAGCGCAATCAGAAGGTCGTGAGTTCGAATCCTAGTTCGGGGGTTCACTTTGCTCATCATCCATCTGAGGGAAGTCAACAATGGTTGCTCGCACTCTTAGTTTTTTCGGTAAAGTCACGTAGGTGAAAAATGAAATTAAAATGAATAAAAATAAAAATAAAGCACGACGTTTCGGAGGCAACACAAGTCTCCGTCATCAGGTGGGACCGTCACAGCCAGATTTGCTGTATCAAGTGTGCTATATCAAGTGTGATACAGCAAATCTGGCTGTGACGGTCCCACCTGATGACAGAGACTTGTGTTGCCTCCGAAACGTCGTGATTTATTATTATTTTATTTTTTATTAATTTTTATTCAATTTTTTACCTACGTGACTTTACCGAAAAAACTAAGAGTATATGAATCCTTGCAGTCACGAAAGCTTCAAATCTAGAATTAATGTTTGTTCGCCCTTCGCGATACAATTTCGGAATTTCCACCACTGGCTCAGGGCTGTAAACGTGAGATAATCCCTGCCTCGACACTCGATTGAGCCCCGAAATCACTTGGAATTGCCCGGCTCCCATTGTTAATCATTTATTTGCAACCCTCATTCTGGCTGATCTATTGAAGAAGACCACACACTTGATAATTGGTTCTTTACCCTTCTATCTGGCAACAAAACTGACACCTTTTTGCATGCAGTTTTGTTGCCAGATAGAAGGGTAAAGAACCAATTATCATATTTTTACTGGCAAATGAGGTCCCCATAGTGTAGACCACACACTTGTTTAAGTGTATTGAGAACGAGACTATGTGGCCTGAATTTGGATAGAGACGCTGGGTAGACATTGTAAGCTGGGCTGTGGCGAAACTCTCCGCTTCATATTATAATTTTTTGTCATATTTATATCAGTTTCCCTAACAAGTGTGGCACAGAACTAATTTCCTGCGAATTGTTCTAAGTCAGTGGTGGATATTTCACATTTCTCTGGTCGGGGGGAAGTCATTCCTTTGTACAACCACTCATCGCTTTCCACAAATCAGTAGTTATTTTATCCACTGCCCAAGAGGACGGGCTGATTTGACTCCTGACAGTTTAAAACTAAACTATCACCGAATCACTCAGGATTCTCCTGTTCTCATCAGACCTCGAAAGCTAAACGGGGGCTCTCGTTTTGATGGCAAACAGCTTGCGAGTAACAGACGCTGTAGGCTAATGTTGCAAGGTGGCCAGGAAATGACACAGTTGATTGTTCAATCTGTCCGTGGAGCGAGTCTAATTGTGGAGAAAAGAGGAGCGGGGTTGCTGAATGATTTTGTGTTACAACAACCGGCTAATGTCTGCCACCTAGTGAATACTCCCCATAGTGAAGAAACTAATAATAGTGGTGACTATCCATAACACATATTTTCTTTTGGGTTAGATCGCGTAAATATACTGTAAATGTGTAGTTAAACCCGCCACCACCCGACACAGCCAACTAGTAAGGGTTGTCACGTCAACAAAACGTGCCAATTCATTACTAGTACAACGCACCGGTTTGTTGGAGAGAAAACCCACAACATTTACAATTCGAGTACGACGTTTCGCCTGTAATTACAACTAGCGTTATCAGGTGACAGACGGAGTTGTGGGATAGATGTTATTTGTTTCCTGCCCCTTTCTCACAGAAAAGCTGTCGGTAAATACACCACTTTTGGAGCTCACCCTTACATAAGACCTGAACCACTCAAAATTGTGAAAAACCGTGAGTCGTACTTATTTACCGGCTCCACTTTTGAGCGGAAAACAACAACGCGTTAGATTGACGTGCATTGGCGTGCCATGCTTTTTTTTAGCCTGCCATTGAAAAGGAGTTGAAAGAACTCGGAGAAAATGCACCACACTGCAAACATGATGAAAGCAACCCGCGTTGCGAGCGTGATGCCTTAGTGCGATCGCTTGCCTGCCGTTCAGCAATTATGTTACAAACATGGTTTGACAATTCATCGTCGCAGAAGGAACCTGTGCATTTATAGAGATAACACGAATGTATCATTCATGAAATTCATTTTTTTGTTTGCATCGAAATAGGACCAATTTATTACAGAAAGGATTCTTGCCTGTAAGCATGGGACAGGTCACCAGCATTGTATCAAGCAAAGCCTGGCTGCTGATGAGACACTACATGTCGACATCAGTTCAGAATGTGCTTGCGTCGAACGAATGCTGCTCATAAGATGCACTACCATAAGGCCGTGCAGCCGACGCATTTTGTATTATTTTTTCATATTTTATGTAAAAAGACAAATATGGGAAGAAAGCATTAATTAATTGATAAGGATACCGCTTCTTATAATTGTGTTTGATGGTATATTTCATAGAGAACATTGAGCATAAATGTAATTAATTATAGTAATTATTTCACCAACATGTTGACGAATGTATCTAAGCTGTTATTTGTAAGTATATGCAACGGTGACTAAAATCGATTTTTTTTATCTCAATTGCTTTTTTCCCTTGGGAAAGCAGTGGTGCAGTAGTCCGCAAACTGTGCCGTGAACCCGGTGATCCGAGTTCAATTCCCGACCAAGGCGAACATCTGTGGCGGGTGACACCAGTCTTGATCAGCTCCCCATCACCAACCCACACGCGGGTGAAGTTTGATCAGGGCTTCATTTGTCACTCAATATTTTTTACTGAACGACGCTAAAGCTGGCTCGAAGTAGGGATTATCAGCGCAAGACACTCACTGCCCCATATAGTACAAGGTACACAAATCCACATTAATACTACAAAATTCTACCCGAAATCCCTGTAATCCAATTAACAGGTTTAAAACCAAAATAATATTAAAAACAACTTCCAAAATAATTTCCCGAATGGCATTCTGGGTTGTTCCAACTGAAATTATGTACTACGGACAAGAAATCCTAAATTCGATTAAGCACAGTTGGCTACGTATGGTGAGAAATAGTTTCAACATACCTACATACATTAGGAGGCCTTCATCCAGCAGTGGATTAACAAAGGCCTGAAAATAATTATTACTTTATTGGTGTACTCTTCTATCATAGGATGAACACCACCTTGGCACAAACACATGGAACACTTCTTCTTGGTTCTTTCGGTAAAGTCACGTAGAAGGGAAGTAATAAAATAATAAAAATAAAACATAATAAAATAATTCTCACGACGTTTCGGCTACAACGCAAGCACCTGAAGACGGCTGCTTGCGTTGTAGCCGAAACGTCGTGAGAATGATTTTATTATGTTTTATTTTTATTATTTTATTACTTCCCTTCTACGTGACTTTACCGAAAGAACCAAGAAGACGAATCCCTGCAGTCACGAAAGCTTTAAATCGAAACATGAAACACTGTCTATAAAACTGCCTGTGGCTGTAGTAACATGCATTAGCTTTTTGAGAGCCCTGCTTAGCCACATCACCATGAATTATGAACACGACTGTGAAAATAAATTGCTGGGAAAAGTACTGTGTTACAACACATTGAATGCAACGCCTATATTATTCCTGCTCTGTTTTGAGTGATGATTTTGGCTTCTGAATTATTTTCTGGAAGCCCTTTGTAAAGAGAGACCGATTTCCATCTTGGCGCAAGCGATACGCAGCCACGTTAGAGTAACCGCCCAATGAATTCCAGTATTTGACCCCCATGTTCGAATATTTAATTCATACATTAAAGCAGCGTGTACAGACACCATGAGGTGCGTCGCCTGAGTACGTGAATTCAGATTTTGATCCTGAATTGAAGTCGGAGGTGTTTGCTGCATCAGCTTGTCAAAAAACGCATGAGATACTGCCCAGACACCGATTTTCAATGCTAAAGTTATATTGTTGGTTCTTTCGGTAAAGTCACGTAGAAGGTGATGATTGCTTGTGTTGCAGTCGAAACGTCGTGATAATTTTATTGTTTTATATTCTTATTATTTTGTTGTTTCCCTTTTACGTGACTTTACCGAAAGAACCAAGAATATGCATCATTGCAGTCACGAAACCTTTAAATCAAAATGCTAAAGTTGTTTGACCACATATTCAATATGAAACTCAATATTCTGCAGAATCCATATTCTTGTGCCCTGAAAATAGCCTGGTTTAATATTAACTATACTTATATTCCAACCTTGCCATTGCAACTGCTAGCAGATGAATAATCATCATCATGAACAACATCAGCTGCGCTCTATCCACTGTTGGATGAACGCCTCCCCAAGTTGTCACCATCACTCATGGTCTTGTCGTGCAAAAAAATGTATTTTGCTCTTGCAAGTGTGTTTATAGAATTGCTCCGAATTCCTCAGTGGCCTCCTTCTCAAGGAGGTGGCCTCCTTTGGCTGCCACTCCGTCTTGACCATTGACCGTGATCCCTCTGCTGCGATGTGTCCTACCCAGGTAGACTTACTTCTCTTAACAATCAATATGATGTCTCTAATTTGAATTAGATTTCAGATGTCTTTTCTTTTTTTTGGTCTTAGTGTAGTTCTAAGGGATCATTTATTTTTCCTGGTCTGTTATCAATAATTGTCCCCGTGGTAATCACTCTGGTGTGTTTTCCACTCCAACAAATATATTGCATTGTTTAGCAAACTTGTTGTCTGTGACATTTCTTAGGTCCATTATAGTTGCACTTTATATCATGGAGTATTGTAATAACATAACTGTGTTACTAAAATGGACCAAAGTAAAAAAAAACTATATTTAAGCAGAACATTATTTCAGTCTCTCAAGACTATTTAAAATGAGGGTGCTCTTTTGGATATTTGACCAATTCCCTGCAGAGTTTTTGTTCGTGACTGTCAAATAAATGTATAACCATCCCTGCATAATGGATATAGCACAAGAATAAATAGCATAGGTCTCTTAGGACTGACACAATCCATCTGACAATCGCAAGCAACTGAAAGTTGCCTGAAATGTCCATGATACTATTCATAATCCAATGCAGATTAATCGCAATGAATAGATGTAAAATCATCGTCCTGTGATTTTTATTTATTTATCAAGAAAGTGTCGCTCTCATTCCCGATCAAAAAAATCATAATTGATGTCCATAAGAACGATAAAAATGTGCGTGGCCACGCGTCAGAGATCAATTTGCTCTGCTCTACATAAATAATGCATTACTGACTGCACTAAAAGGGTTCTTGTGAAGGCATGGAAAGGCTGTTAACACTGCTGCACTCCTGAGTGGGTGTGCTCGCAAAATTTTACAGGATGTTAACAGTGTAATAAATGCATGGGCGAGAGAGTGGATTGACGGATGGATATGTAGATGGGTAAACGGGTGAGTCAGTGGACCGATGGATGAATTTTAAAAAATACTCAAACCCTTTCATTCAGACTCATGGCTTTATTGAGTTGTTCCTTACAATGATTTGTTATAACCAGTACACGGTAATGCAGATAAATGAATTACACATTACGCCTGGGTTAAGACATTTTTTTTTATGAAAGGCGGGTGCCAAGATGTCCTTTTTTTTCACAACCACTGCAGAGAGGTATGGCCTAGGATTAGATCAAGGAGTGCAGCTCCGAACGAACGAGGTAAAAATAACCAACACTCGTCTAAAACATTGTGCTTGCAAGACAGTGCATGCACGCACACGTGAAACACGTCCGTGCGGGTGCCTGCTCGCAAGAAGAAATTCATTGCCGAGCCAAATACAGCATTATTGCCCCCATTGCTCTACCGGTGTGGCTGTGAATGATGCTCTGATTGCCCTTTGTGGCTAACACGATAAAAATCCCACAAAAAGGGGGTCCTTTCTGAAATGCACGCATGTCCTCATATCCCATCGTAGAGTGTCAGAAAATTCTGCAGCGCTTTATAATTTACAATCGTCTCTGTTTTTATTATTACTACTGTACGCGTGCACAAGATTTGAGCTGCCCGTGTGGTAAGTCTGCCCAATATTCTATTTAAAACACAACCCATACTAAGTTCAGCGGCGCTCACAGTGCAGAACACGGCTTTGTTCTCTTATCGAAATGTATTTTCAGGACACACTATTATTAAATTCCGATATTAGTTACACTTATTATGCGTAGCACATGAGTAATGTTATTGGAGCTCAATGTCCATTGCATCTTTTACAGGAGTGGCTACGAGTGAGTGAACCGAGAACCCTAATGCACTTCATTTGCCAATATTCATCCTGACTATCCAAGGTCACGTTTCAATCTTTTAATATTTTGATTAATGTAGTCACCCCTAGCGGATCTTGTGACATACTTACATGACGTAACAAAAAAAACACGCGATTCTTACACACATGATCTTATAATCGATAGTGATCAATCCATGTACAGCTACATGCATTGCTCCCTGGAAACGAGTAATAGATAAATACATAAATCTGACGGGATATTTTCTTCAAAGCAGAATTGCATCTCACTGACAGTGGACCTGTCTCGACAATTTCTAAAATTAAGCTCTTCAACCTTGGCTGACAGATTTACATATCATCTAGGCCATATGCTAGTTAAACTGCCAAATCTATAGAGTGGAAAAGACGATGATTTACGGGAGTATTCGTGATATGTAGAGACACCCATCGACGTGAATATAACTAGCCACTTTGTTGGTTCTGTTTTCAGAAAATGATCCCAGCTGTTTCATGCATGCGTGGTCATTACTTATCGATGTCACTTGCAATTTCCTCCGAGTCAGGGCAGGTAAACAGTGAGAACCTGTAATACTCTTTGGTTCTTTCGGTAACGTTACGTAGTTAGAAATAAAATAAAACAACTCACGACGTTTCGATCGCAACACAAGCGTTGTTTTATTTTATTTCTAAACTACGTGACTTTCTTGGTTCTTTCGGTAAAGTCACGTAGAAGGGAAGTAATAAAATAATAAAAATAAAACATAATAAAATAATTCTCACGACGTTTCGGCCACAACGCAAGCAGCCGTCCTCAGGTGAAAACCAGGTCTGTCGAGGCGACAGCGTCTGAATGAAACAGCGCACGTGCTTGGAGCATATATATAAGCTGGATTGGAAGGGGGGGAAAGGGCGCCTTGACAAAATAATATGCATATCAAGAGGAATTTAGCATATTTATGGGAAATGCAGGTATGTGATTAGTACTACTTATGCCCGTGCATTATGCAGGATTAGCAGCATCAAAGGGAGGGGATATGGGAAATGCAGGTATGTGGTTAGTACTACTTATACCCGTGCATTATACAGGATTAGCAGCATCAAAGGGAGGGGATATGGGAAATGCAGGTATGTGATTAGTACTACTTATGCCCGTGCATTATGCAGGATTAGCAGCATCAAAGGGAGGGGATAGGGGTAGCATTAATAAAGGGAAGGAGTGTTAATAGTATGTAGCTGCAGTAACTAAAGCCACCACGTAAACAACTAAAGTATAAACTACATAGTATCATCAGTATAATAAATGTACTCTACAATAAGCTAAGTTACTAACAGTAAGTAATACATTACAATTCTACGTCTTAAAACATATAATATGCTTCCATCTAAACTTTACCGAAAGAACCAAAGAGTATGGATTTCTGCAACCTATAATACTTCAACTCCTCGTGCTGTTAGGGGCCGTCCATAAATGACGTCACGCACCTAGGGGGGGGGGGGTCAGACATTTGTGACGATGTGTGACGAGGGGGGGGGGGTTTGAGAGATGTGACGTCACATCAAAATGCGCAACTTTAAATAAATATTGACAACACGTTCTACTTAATTAAATAGACTTTTAAATACAATTTTCTCCTACAACATCAAAGTGCAGCGCCACATTAAATACGCACTACAATGACAATAGTTTAAAGCGATTTGAAGCATGTTTTATATATTTTTTTTGGGGGGGGGGGGCGGACAGACCTTTGTGACGTCATATTTGAAGGGGGGTCTGACTTTTTGTGACGCCGTATGACGAGGGGAGGGGGGGTCAAAAATCGTCCAAAATCGCATGACGTCATTTATGGACGGCCCCTTATTCACTTGTGTCTTGGAAGCTATTACCACGAGAATATTTCACTCTTTAATATGCAAACAATGGATGGCTCATAGAGCCTGGAATACAGCTTCCCTGGTCAGCACGCGTCCTCTGCTCGTGAGATCCCTGATGTGCAACTTGCGTTGAAAGCAGTTAGCTACTGCTGGCATAGACCAGTGTGATAATAGGGTTTCCCCATTTTCTTCTGGCAACAAAACAGGTGTTAGGATGTTAAAACACCAAACTGAAACCTGATACAAGGAATCATGTCTGCATTGACCACAATGCTTGTGGTCAGAATGCAAAAAAAACTTGCTCTGTGCTGTAGGCCTTCGGCGTCCTCTGGTCTAACACCGTTTGAGACGAGGCTCAAAAGAAAGCTGTGACGGTTCCACCTGAAGACAGAGGCTTGTGTTGCCTCCGAAACGTCGTGATTTTTATTTTATTTTTATTTTATTTTACTTTTATAAATTTTAATTTTTTTACCTACGTGACTTTACCGAAAAAACTAAGAATATGAATCCTTGCAGTCACGAAAGCTTCATATCTAGAAAACTGAAATCTTTTACAAGGAATCATGTCTGCATTAACCACAATGATTGTGGTCAGAATGCAAACAAAAAACATACTCTAATAATATATGCATTGTCTTTGAAACTGATTGGTCCACACCAGAGACAGCTTTCGTTTGAGCCTCGTCTCAAACGGTGTTAGACCAGTGGACGCCAAAAGGCGTACAGCACAGAGTATGTTTTTTTTTGCATTCTGACCACAAGCATTGTGGTTAATGCAGACATGATTCCTTGTAAAAAGTTTCAGTTTGGTGTTTTAACATCTCAACACCTGTTTTGTTGCCAGATCAAAGGGAAAACCATATTATCATATTCTGGTACTGGCAGAGGAGGTCCCATGATACAGCCCATTGTGTTTATCAAATGCTTCGGATAAGTGCAAGCAGTCAAATACACCAGTGCACAGAACTACACGAGCTGGGATTAACGGTACGAAAAAAAACCCAATAAAAGCCGCGGCCAGCTAAGTGTCACGAGGCACAATAATCCCAACCAGCAACGTGTCATCGTCGTACGGCACACGTGACCGCTGTCTTCCATAGATTTCGGCTCGCGAAAATTATTGCCTTTCACGACGGCCCCTCTAGGAGAGGCTGAGACACACGAGGGACGCCCCACGGATGGCCGTGCCAATGTGTGCGACATCGTGCAAGGCGTAGCCCACCCACGGGGGCTCGGCAAACCTGTGGCTCCCGGAGCCGCATGCTGGCTCTGGCTCCCCCCCCCCCCCTCTTGTGACTCGATGACTCCCCCCCCCCCCTTGTGACTCTTTGCTCCCCCCCCTGGGGCTCTTTGCCCCCCCCCCCCCGTGACTCTTTGGCTGCCCCCTCCGGGTTTTTTTGTCATTAAAAAAAATCGAAATCTTGAAACGTAATTTAACGTCAAGATAATTGTATTAAATATGAGGGGGAAATGGGCTACTATGGAATGTCTTAGTGACGACAAAATGTACAGCAGTCAAACTTTATTGTTAAAGATTAACGAAGGCGGGGGCGAAGAACGAAATAGACGCAGTTTATTCCATCACTTACTTTATGTATTTGAGTGAGAATATTTGAGTCGTATGCTGTATCCCTGCTGCTGCTGTGTGTGTGTACAAGTAGCTCTGCGTGTTACGCGGCTCTCAAACTATTTTGGTCAAAGACAAAAAAAAACGTCTCCTCCTCTTCGTTTTCTTTGAAAGGTTGCCGATATCTCACGGAGCCGGATCGCTGTGTGGGAAGGCCTTTAACCCACATGGGACACTGCGTGTGTGTTGTGTCTGTACGTTTTTCTACCCGTTCATTGATCTATCCAGGTAATGATATGTATACATGAGTTGTCTTAATTTCACCTACCCACAAAGCGATGTATCTACTTACCTATCCAGCCACTTACCCATATACCTACTTGCCTACCTGGCAAACTTGTCTGTTTACCGAATATGTGTGTAAATGTTTACATACAGTTCGATATGACATTTTCATGTTAGAGTATTTTTTCTTCTTCTATGTTTAAGTAAAGGCGCTTATATTTTATTGGCTGTTTTCTGCCTTTACCATATGGTTGTTATTGCTTGGGAGCTGTCCAACCCACGTGGACTTGTCACGCACGGACCACACCACCAGCTGTCACAATTCAGCACCCCCCCCCACCCCCAAGGTCCGCTCGGGCTCACGTCTGTCCCGACTGAATGAGGATGAGAAGAAGCTGCAGCAGGAGCGGTCGCCAATCTCGTCGGGCGGAGGTTCTCCGAGTGTGGTCCCTGGTTACCACCGGGCGGTCCTCCAGCAGAGGTCGCAACCGGGTACCCGATACCCGTACCCTACCCGATACCCGACTACCCGTACCGGTACCCGTTTGCGACCCTGGTGCGGCCGGGTACCGGTACGGGTAGACCGTGAGTCACTGGTGAGTAACTGTTTGTCACTCATTTCCCAACGTCTTGTCTCTTCTCACAATTCAAGTTCCTAGAATCAACCCACCCGCGCCTGCAACATGGCTTCATCCCAGAGGTCGCAATCAAGTACCCGATACCCGTACCCTACCTGATACCCGGCTACCCGTACCCGGCCGGGTATGGGTACCCGTTTGCGACCCTGGTGCGGCCGGGTACCGGTACGGGTAGACCGTGAGTCACTGGTGAGTAACCGTTTGTCACTCATTTCCCAACGTCTTGTCTCTTCTCACAATTCAAGTTCCTAGAATCAACCCACCCACGCATGTAACATGGCTTCATCCCAGAGGTCGCAATCAGGTACCCGATACCCGTACTCTACCCGTACCCGGCCGGGTAACGGGTAGGGTACGGGTACGGCCGAGTACGGTTACGGGTACCCGTTTGCGACCCTGGTGCGGCCGGGTACGGGTACGGGTACGGCCGGGTACGGGTACCCGTTTGCGACGGGTACGGGTAAGGAATCAAAACCCGTTTGCGACCTCTGTCCTCCAGGTTGTCCATGCCGAGCTTGTGATGCAAATGCGCAGGTTGATGACACCTTTTGCTTTCTTCACGTTAATATTGTTGCACTCGCCACGTACACCACGTGTGTTGAACTTATTTCGCATCGTACGTAGCTAACCGTGCTAAATCAAACAAATGAAGTTAGGTAAACTAAGTTCGGTAAACTACCTTAATAAAACGACCCGAAGATCAAAATGCACCCCCCCCCCCCCGCAATTAAAAACCTTATAGCTGCACTTAAAAAAAATATAATCTTGTTCCAGTAATATGGATAATTTTTCGTACGAGTGATATTAGGAGAGAAGTGAATGCGTTTTGTCACCAGGGGTGGGAGCTGGCTGGAATGGTTCAGCGGAAATGTTTGCATCGGCTGAGTGGCCCCCCGTGGGTCAGAAAACTTTGAGAGACACCCAGAGCCGGCCCAGCCACTAAGCGACCCTTGCAATTGCAAAGGGCCCCGTGGCCAGCAGAGGGCCCCCTAGAGTCACTGCTAGCGAGTGGGTGAAAACAATCATACATCAAAGGGGCCTCCAACCAAATTTTGCTTAGGGCCCCCAAAGGTCTAGGGCCGGTTCTGGAGACACCGACGTAGTCGATTTCTACTCGGCTCAATACCCGAACGGCATTTACATGAATAAACAAACAAACACAAAAATCGCCTGACCGTAATGTAAGTGACATGCACGGGCATTGTAGGTAATGTTTGACATCACCACCGCCAGCAGCAGCAGCAGCAGCGATGTAACACAACGATGTAACACAGCGATGTAACAGAGCGATGTAACAGAGCGATGTAACAGAGCGATGTAACACAACGATGTAACACAGCGATGTAACAGAGCGATGTAACAGAGCGATGTAACACAACGATGTAACAGAGCGATGTAACACAACGATGTAACACAGCGATGTAACACAACGATGTAACAGAGCGATGTAACACAACGATGTAACACAGCGATGTAACAGAGCGATGTAACAGAGCGATGTAACACAACGATGTAACAGAGCGATGTAACAGAGCGATGTAACACAACGATGTAACAGAGCGATGTAACACAACGATGTAACAGAGCGATGTAACACAACGATTGCAGCGTGTCACGTGCCAGGTGACCACGTGCATCGAATGGGGGTGGGGGGTGCTTGATTGAGAAGTCTGATGCGAAGGTGACCGTTGACGATGTCTGCGACACGTTGCGCAGCGGAATTGCGTAGGGGGCCGTCCATAAATGACGTCACGCTCCTAGGGGGGGGGGGGGTCAGACATTTGTGACGATGTGTGACGAGGTTGGGGGGGGGGGTTGAGAAATGTGACATCACATAAAAATGCGCAACTTTAAATAAATATAGACAACACGTTCTACTTAATTAAATATACTTTTTAATAAATGTTTTCTCCTACAACATCATAGTGCAGCGGCACATTAAATACGCATTACAATGACAATAGTTTAAAGCGATTTGAAGCATGTTTTATTTTTAACATGGAAATGTTTTTTTTGGGGGGAGGGAGCAGAGCTTTGTGACGTCATATTGAGGGGGGTCTGACTTTTTGTGACGCCGTGTGACGAGGGGGGGGGGTCAAAAATCGTCCAAAATTGCGTGACGTCATTTATGGACGGCCCCTAAGCAACGATGTCGTGCAGGCACGATTTTAGTTCGCACCGTCACATTTGAATGTACACGTGCGATGATATAAAAAAAGGTCTACGATACGAAGTTTATAACTATATTAAGCACGTGCTCCTGATTTTCAGATTAGTCTGCAAAATACGATATGCAGGCCTAGATGCGAAATTCTGGACGCTCCAAAAATATTTGCTGTGGATTGATCAGAAGGGGAAAGTGGGTTTGGCAACACACATATCACGCGGTGTCCAGTAACATCACTTGTGGGCCTGGAGACACATACATATGCCGCAATCTTCTTGGTTCTTTCGGTAAAGTCACGTAGAAGGATAATAATAAAATAATACAAAAATAAAACATAATAAAATAATTCTCACGACGTTTCGGCCACAATGCAAGCAGCCGTCTTCTGAAATTTCAGAGTCTGAAATTTCAGACTCTGCCTTCTCGACAGACCTGTTCTCCACCTGAAGACGGCTGCTTGCGTTGTGGCCAAAACGTCGTGAGAATTATTTTATTACGTTTTATTTTTTATTATTTTATTAGTCTCCTTCTACGTGACTTTACCGAAAGAACCAAGAAGATGAATCCCTGCAGTCACGAAAGCTTTAAATCGAAATATGCCGCAATGTCAATGATGAGAACATATTGAAAATCCGACGCAGATCCTTAGAAATTTGAAAATACCAAATACGATTTTACGCAAAAAAACACTCATGCCCAATATAATCACATACAGCATGTGCACATACAGGTTATATTTATTTTAAGCGATGATCGGTGGAGGTTGCCATTCAACTGTATTTTGCCACGGATCATTACTCACGCTTTGGGCATTTTACTGTGCGCCTTTAAGGAAGGATGCCTGTGATTATGTTGTGCATGGCGTTACCCTTAATATGTACGATGCCAATGTAATTAATTTGAAAGAGATCAACAGGTAAAATTACGGCCTGAATTTGCATCAAATGCATATACAGTCGACTCTGGATTATCCGCGCGAATGATGGGGAGGATGGCGCACGGATTATTCAAAATCACGGATAACACAAAAAATATCCAATTTTCGCGGATATCTGTGCCAAAAACTAACGATCCGTGCGCGTGCTCAGTTATAACACTTTCAAGCACCCGCACAGAAGACTCGGCCCACTAAGTGGGTGATAGCAGAGCCACGCCAATCAACATCAATCAAACTCCGCCCACTGTGGTAAAGATATGCAACTACTGTACTGTAGAGGCGATCATGTGGATTTCGGATTAACCGAAGCAACATATTTGTTCGGTTTAAGCGCGTGACTTGTAATAAACATTTCCAAGAATAACAATGCATAACTGTTTTTAGATGATTAATTTGGGCTTAAGGGAAATTCCATGAGTTATTCATTTATGTCAAAACCTCATGCGCGTGGTTAATCCGCTCATCGGAAAAATCGCACGCGCATAATCGAGCCTACTGTATACAATATATATGTACGTAACAATATGTGGCCCACGTACGAATATCGTGCATGTGAAAGGGAAGTCACAGGGACCAGAGCCTTCCCTAGGGTACGGAGAATCGGGGCGTCTGCCCCGGGCCCCGCACTTTGGGGGGGGGGGGGTTTCCGCAATAGTTCCGGTTTAGTTTGAAGGTGTTTGGGGGGCCCACGCAGTGGGATTTGTCCCGGGCCCCTCACACTCCGACGCACATGCACTCGTCGGAAGCCTTCTCTCCATACCCTGCCCAGACGTTCCTCTAACCTCCTCAGGTCCACCAACGCTGCCCCTTCGTCTCTGCCTCTCACTCTCCCCTCTCCTTCCTTTTTCTTTCCCGCCAAATATCTCTCTCTTTGCAAGTCCTCAGCCAGTTCTCTCTGCTTTCTTCTCCCAGCTGTCGTTCATGAATTAATTGTTTACGGTATCCTGACGTGACCCTTACAACCACCCCAAACGTGTGCTCGCTCGGGTTCATTAAAAAAAAACTCGGCCAAGCGGTTCACCCAGCGTGATCATTCCCCCTGGGACTTATAACGTGAGCACCAGTTTGTGTGCGAAGGGATTTGGAATTCCCACCACTGGCTAGGAGTTATGGGCAGGAGACAATGGTGGACTCACACTCAAAAAACACTTTAATTATATGCATGCAATTTTTGACTGGTAGACAAGGCACATGGGCTGTGTTTCGGCTCGCCATGACTGCAATTGTGAGCTCTAAATTACAAATTAATAAGAAACTCATATATTGTAATTTTGATTTTAAGCTTTCGTGACTGCAGGGATTCATATTCTTGGTTATTTCGGTAAAGTCACGTAGAAGGGAAATAATAAAATAATAAAAATAAAACATAATAACATATTTTATTATGTTTTATTTTTATTATTTTATTATAATAAAATATTTTGTTTTTATTATAATAAAATATTTTATTATGTTTTATTATTATTATTTTATTATTTCCCTTCTACGTAACTTTACCAAAAGAACCAAGAAGATGAATCCCTGCAGTCACAAAAGCTTTAAATCGAAATTTACATCTGAAACAGTCACGGGCATCTCTTTTACCAATCAGCTTGGTGAAGGATGGTCATCCACCACTGCTATTGACAAGTGGCTGTAAATTACTATTAGTATAGAATCGCTTGGTTACTGGAGTCCTCAGCAAGATAAGTAGAGTTTACTCTAGATTTGAAGCTTTAGTGACTGCAAGAATTCATACTCTTTGGGTTTTTTCGGTAAAGTCACATAGATAAAAAAAATTATTAAATAAATGAAAACAACTAAATTAAATCACAACGTTTCGGGCGCAACACAAGCGTCCTTCTTCAGGTGGAAACAACGTAGCGAAAGCACAACCGCTTAAGTGTGTCCCCCGTGACTATATAATTCCTCGTCACAGCCATCTCTTAGTGTTGCGCCCGAAACGTCGTGATTTCATTTAGTTGTTTTCATTTATTTAATTTAAAATTTTACCGACGTGACTTTACCGAAAGAACCAAAGAGTATACTCTATACTCCTTGGTGTTTTCGTGAAAGTCACGTAGATAGAAAATTATGAATAGATCACGATGTTTCGATCGCAACACAAACGACCGTCTTCATCCTGCACCCCAGCCAGTCTCGTCCTGTTTGATTAAAGACAGAGTCTTGACCCAGAGGTCGCAAACGGGTTTTGATTCCTTACCCGTACCCGGCCGCACCAGGGTCGCAAATGGGTACCCGTACCCTACCCGAAATGAGTGACAAACGGTTACTCACCAGTGACTCACGGCCTACCCGTACCCGTACCTGGCCACACCAGGGTCGCAAACGGCTACCGGGTATCGGGTAGGGTACGGGTATTGGGTACCCAGTTGCGACCTCTGCCTTGACCTGAAGATGGTCGCTTGTGTTGCGATCGAAACGTCGTGATCTATTAATAATTTTCTATCTCAGTGACTCTACCGAAAGAACCAAAGAGTATGGATTCCTGCAGTCACGAAAGCTTCCAATCAAGTAGAGTATAATTTCACCGTTATCTGAAATTCTTCCTAATAGCCTTGGAAATTACCAATGCATTTACGTTAAAAGCATCATTATACGAGTCAGCTTCTGTTTGCGTACCGTGTAGGGCACTGTCGTGATTAATGCAAACAGCGCGGCATTGCAGTATTGGCATGGGCTTACTTAAGCTTCTATCTGTTGTCAAATTGCAATGCGTCTCCACTTAATTTCCTCAAGGACAACACATATTTGTACATTTCCCATGCGTTGCGCTCTCATCCTGTTTACGTTCATGGGGCTGAGGTGCAAATGCCACGGTTGAGCTGAGCACATCCGCTCAGCCTCGCAAAACCAGACGTGACAATGATGATGATGATGAGATCTGAATAGCAACTCGGATTTGTTTTTATTGTAGGTAATAAATCCGAAGCTGGGGAACAGCCAACAAGCTTTAGCGGATCGAGCAACAGAGCCTGTGTGCCCTATTGGTCATTGCTGTAAGTGGACAATTCTTCAGCTGCAGCTTTCTCTAAAAATGCTTTTAAACAGGGCCTGATGCATTTCCTAAACCCATTAAACTGCGAGACGATGAAAGTGCTTGCTAAGATGCAAGGTTTGCACGTTTGCTAAATGGCTTCAGTGCTAATGCTATGGCTGCACCAGTATCGCCGGGATCCTTAATTTTAACTTGAAACCCGAAGGTCTCAGGAGTAACGCTATTTGTGGCTTTAGCCGAGTCATCAATAACTGCACCGAATATATGCATTATTTGGTTTTACTATGAAACGTATCCCAGTCTAGGCTTGACAGCAAAGCGGACCGCTTGTTTGCACAATTGTAAGGAGCATATTCACGGGGGTCTTAAAGACAGAGCCTTGACGAATATTAAAAAAAATATATCACACAATGTGCCTTTGCACTCTCGCAATAATGACTGGAGACTTATATTACCTTAGGATAGTGGATATATTAAAATGCCTCACTCTCTCTCCATGTGCTCATAGGAACGCACGGATGTAAACACGCAGGAATACGCACGAAATCATCATCACATTCACCGCTGTCATCATCATCATCACTCTGTAATTGTCCAGCGTTAAAAACCAAATAAATCAAGCACAATCCCAGTTCCAGCAGCAGTAACATTAAAAATTTTATTTTTTATTTTATTTTTTATTTTATTTTACCAGGTGGAGCTCTATTTCGGAAGTGACCTGCCCACAAAATGATAGCTCAACGAAGTGGCCTATCACGTGTAGATGTATAGCATTGGTATACACGCATGTTGATTAAAAATGTGGAGGGGAAAAACCGGAGGACCCGGAGAAAAATCCACTTGACCAAGGGGAGAGAGATCATGCAAACTCCAAATATACAGCAGCAGCAGGCGTCAGGTACAAGAGCGAACCCACGACCTCCTGTACACCAGGCGAGGTAGTTAACATCTCCTAGCCACCGTGATGATGATGAGAGACACGCAAACTCCAAATATACAGCAGCAGGCGTCAGGTACAGGAGCGAACTCACGACCTCCTGTACACCAGGCGAGGTAGTTAACATCTCCTAGCCACCGTGATGATGATGAGAGACACGCAAACTCCAAATATACAGCAGCAGGCGTCAGGTACAGGAGCGAACCCACGACCTCCTGTACACCAGGCGAGGTAGTTACCATCTCCTAGCCACCGTGATGATGATGAGAGACACGCAAACTCCAAATATACATCAGCAGGCGTCAGGTACAGGAGCGAACCTACGACCTCCTGTACACCAGGCGAGGTAGATAACATCTCCTAGCCACCGTGATGATGATGAGAGACACGCAAACTCCAAATATACAGCAGCAGGCGTCAGGTACAGGAGCGAACCCACGACCTCCTGTATACCAGGCGAGGTAGTTAACATCTCCTAGCCACCGTAGGCGCCCCCGAGGCAAAAGCAAACGAAGCAAATGATTAGTGCCCTATGTAGCTCAAGGAGACCAGGATTTATGAAAACAAATTGAGGTGCATTAGAAAATGTGGTGAAAAAGAAATCCTAATGAAGCATAATAAGCTAATTAACAAACACAAAAGGCCCTTCATCTTTCTATTATCTATCTAACTACATCTTTGTCTGCATTTTCCTTCGCTCGCTACAAGTCCACCTGTCGTCTGTATCCCATCTGCCATCTCACTTAGCTCTTCGTACATTGAAAGGCCTCACCCACGCAAAAAATCAAATTTCTGCTCAGAGCCGCCTATGGGCTTATAACAACGCCCATGACCAGTTTTTTTATTTTGCAGAACCAACCGCATGCCCAATACTGACACCTGGCGACGCCTTAACACGAGGCCACCCAGTTTTCGAAGCTCCGAACGTTTCCAAGACAGCAAGGCAGCAAACAGCACCGTTCTCATCAATACAGGAGTGCAGTGTGCGCTTCCCGCTGAGCAGCCTCATCGATTACGTAAAAGAAGCTTCAATACAAATACGACATTCAAAACAAAGGCTGGGTTATAGCGACCCCACGGCAATGATCATAACTAAGCCGCCATACGAATAACAGAATAGAAGCGGACATTGTCTTCTTCATACGTCTCTCCACACATATACAAATAATAGTATTTTTTATATATATATGGACATGAAGCATACGTTGTTTGCTTATCTATTGTGTCAGTTATATATTCTCCACAATGACGGGAACAGTTAGTTAGTGTTGTGTCATGTGAAGATGCCATTACAGCTCAAAAGAAACTAATCCCTATCAGGTCCTCATTTTCCATTGATTCTAATTAGTAAAAAAATGAATAGAATGGATAATATTTATATTAAATTTCCGAAAATTCATCCTACTCACATACAAGATAACGTTTTTGAGTCCTTTATATTTTCTCAAATACACGCATTTAGTTCGCAGCGAATAAGGTTTGGGTAGAAGTCATGCTCTTCGTGATGAAATCCATCCAAACAATGTATGTAGGATGATTCCGGCGACCTGAGTTTGATTCCAGGCCATGGCTAACATCGGTGGCAAGTGATATCGGAACAGGTTCTAAACCCTAGTTCGCCAACCATATAATTGTTTCAACTCACGAAACACGCATGTACAAATTAAATATTTACGATGTATGTAATGCATATGCTTAGAGAGTACTACCTACCTTTAGAATAATGGACCAAATGAGAAGAAACGGGACTAGGCGTGCAAAACAAATGTTACACTTCGTGACAACCAGACGATACAGAACATATTTTTTAAATTAAATAGTCATAATGTATCGAATCGCCAGGTGTTAATCATTACATGTCTTGCAAATACAGAGCGCCGCCATTACTGAGATCATGGGTCCAAATCTGAGTTTCAGCTGCCCATGTTTGAACGAACTGCTCAAGTTGAGTGAGTTAACAGTGCATTCTTAGCCCGCTCACGAATGACTGCATAAAAAATACTCTTAGGTTTTTTTTTCCGGTAAAGTCACGTAGGTAAAAAATAAATGAAAATAAATAATAAAAATAACAGAAATAATAATAAATAATAGAAACAAAAATAAAAGAAATAAAATAATAAAATAATAGTGGTGATATTATTTTCCTACCATTGTTATTAATTTATTTTTATTTCCTTTTTACCTACGTGACTTTACCGAAAAAAACCTAAGAGTATGAATCCTTGCAGTCACGAAAGCTTCAAATCTAGAATGCATAAAAAATATATTTTAAAAAAATGTTTTGCTCTCTCCCCCCGCTGCCACGCACCGCATACACAGCCCCTTCGACGATGACACATCATCAACCCCCTCACTGATGTCCAAATCGATATGCAGCACTGACACCTCTCCCCCATCCACCTCCTCTCGGCACAACACTCTTGGTTAAACTCACGCACCGCTAACTCATGGAGCTGTAAGTCCCCTGGGCATGACTGCTCACCCCGTCTCCAACATTCTCAACAGTGCCTACTTAAGCCCAATGCGACGTTGGGGCATTTTAAGATTGATTGAAACGACTATCACCTGGTTTTATTTAAAGCTTTCGTGACTGCAGGGATTCATCGTCTTGTTCTTTCGGTAAAGTCACGTAGAATGGAAATAATAAAATAATAAAAATAAAACATTATAAAATAATTCTCACGACGTTTCGGCCACAACGCAAGCAGCCGTCCTCAGGTGGAGAACAAGGTCTGTCGAGAAGACAGAGTCTGAATGACACACCCCAGGCTTGGAGCGACTATTTAAGCTGGGATGGAGGGGGGAAGAGCGCCTTGACAAATGAATTTGCATATCACCTTGCTACAGACGCGTATCACGGTTGGCTACGTACGGCGTGACAGAAGTTCAACGTACACACGTACAACTGGTGTAAGAAGACCAGTGTTTTTTGGCAGGAATATGCATTCCCGAATTCCAATAAATGTCCTGTGTGGCTATTGTGGACCAGTTTTCGGCCACCCTGCTCTGTATTGGGGTTGTGCTTCTTGCTTCAGCCCTGTAACAACACTCAGCCTCAATGGCTCTTGATATGGGATTGCCACCTTATCCACAGACCAATCCCGGATGTGGTTATCAAACTAGAGTCTATCAAACTGTGCAGTGCACACTAAAGTTCAGAACAGCAATGCTAGAACCAGATCTGGGTACAAATCAATTCCTGCCACCCCAAACATAGATATATGCCAATTCCCAGACTGTCAGAGTTAACTCTTCTAAATTAAATCGGGTTCAACCCGTACAGGTGGCAACCACACTGAAGAGGCAGGCCAGTTTGTTTGTGTAATGTTGCTAATTTTCAAAAGCTTGGGCAGCACTGCGTGGAGGTTGTTTTCTTAGGAAATGAAAGCGAAGCAGTCTGATGAGGCGCCTAACAAAAACACGCGCTGCTATAAAACAGCATCGGCAACGGCCGACGATAAAGCAACACCATCGGAATGCATTCTGTGAACGTCCATTTCCAACATCATCACCATCATCATCATCACGTAAGTCCTGCGGATGGACAGCACCACACTGCAGTGTGTCGTAACATCCCATGGGAGTCTCTCTTGTGCTTGACCGTGTTTCAATATATTTTTTAAAAAGTTGAACAGCATTGAACAAAGTTTTTTTTTATGTCTCGGAAGTTTTACGGCTGAGCATTGACAACGCAGTGGTGAGCGTGCACCGTGCATTAAACACAGCCACCCAAATTTCATTTATGGTCACGGCCACCATCAGTGGCGAGTCACTCTCGTCACATTGGGGAGGTGCTTGACACAGTCGTTGATTGTCAAATGTCTGTCAATTTTACACTTGACACGTATAAAAACAAACTTATTGCACTACACGATAACAATGCAGATGAGCATTTATTTTTTAATTTAAGATGAAGCCTCTGCTATTATCTATAATTGCAGTGCTTTATCCGAAATAAAAAAAATAAATGACGAATATGGCATTGCAAATGACTTTGCAGATACATTCAGGTGAATTATATTCGCTTATGTATACATTCGCAGGACGAGAAAGGTTCGATATATTTCGGGGAAAACATTGCTAAATAAAATATGAACACACTGTTTTTCTTCATGATGCAGATATGCTTTGTGCAGTCATATTTAATTTGTAGCAAGATGTCTTGAATATAAATATAGCATACATTTAAGCGTATGTAATGTATACTTTATCGGCACTGTGTGATTGTTAGTATAAATTTAGTGACAAAAATCAAACTTGATTTGCATAAACAGGAATTCATCTAGATCTCAGTTTATATTTTAAAAAAACTTAAGTAATTTCCCTGTGCTGAGTTGAAACACATCCAGTGTAATTATAATGAGCTGGTTAGAAGTAAGATTAAAATAGCGCAGATGCACATTGTGAGACGCATGAGGGCCTTTAATATGACAGTCAAAACGCCGGAGTGATTGTTCTGCCCTAACGAGCATTGACGCATTGCTCATCTCCTGTTTGCAGCCCCCAAGCCAATGGAGGAAATTCAACAATCCCATTGCAGGTGTGAGCATCCACAGTACAAACCACTGTTGACCTCCAAATAATATCCTTACCCACTTTATCGACCCCGAAGGAATGATGGGCTGAGACTACCCCCGACCAAGACAACCAAGATTAGAACTGGCAACCTTGCGATTGTGTTTGTATTTATATACCACATATTATACAAAAACAAACATTTACATTGTTAAATTAACGCTAATATCTTCAAATACAAACGTGAGGTTTGTTGTAGTTTTTTACTGATTGTTGGTGCATGTTAGCCAGGTGCTATTGTGGTTATAACGTGTATCTTATGGTCAGATTTGGGCAAGTTCAATACCCGGATGAGGACCATATCCACTCTTAATCCCTCCAGGATGGATGAAATTGATACTCGTGGGAAGGCAACACTGGTCGCTCCTACGGACTAACGGACACATGCCATGAGAATGTGGAATTCCAACCACTGGCTCAAGGCAGTAAATTGATATGAGCACTACTACGGCTCTCCAGTGTGTTTTCGTGTTGTTTCGCATCATGTCCAACGTTCTGCTACACATGTTGGGAGCTTCTTCGTGCATTCAATTCCACAAATAACCTCCGAGCATGTAGAAGCAAACGGCAGACACCATGCCGCAGGAAAACACGCGGTACAGGAAAGCACTTTGATTGTGGGACCTTTTTTTCAGCCAGTATCAAAGTGTGTAAACTCTGAATATGTTTGACCCTTTCTGGCACTGAAACAAGTGTTATGATGTTCTAACATCAAATAGAGAGACAGCCCTCTTCATCGCCGGGTGTAGCCCAATCAGTTTCAAAGACAATGCATTTACTATCAGAGCATGTTTGTTTGCATGTTCACTACAAGTACGTGTGGCTAATGCGGACCTTATTCCTTTCAAAATGTTTCTATTTGGTGTTTGAACATCTTAACACTTCCTGTTGTATTGCCATAATGGGTAAAATCTATTCTTATTTATCATACTTTGATTGTAATTACGCTCGTAGATTGACACGTAGGCTTTCGCGACCAAGAATTTCCACAATATAGTTTTTTTTGGGTGAGATCGCGTAAATATATAAATGTGTCGTTAAAACCCACCACCACCCGACAAAGCCAACTAGTAAGGGTTGTCACGTAAACAGAACGTGCCAATTCGTCACTAGTACAGCACACCGGTGTGTTGGAGAGCCAAGCCACAACATTTACAATCTGAGTACGACTTCTAGATTTGAAGCTTTCGTGACTGCAAGGATTCATACTCTTAGTTCTTTCGGTAAAGTCACGTAGGTAAAAAATGAAATTAAAATTAATAAAAACAATATTTTATTTTTTATTAATTTTAATTGCATACGTGACTTTACCGAAAGGACTAAGAGTCTGAGTACGACGTTTCACCGGTAATTACAACTAGCTTCATCAGGCGACAGCCAGATTTGTGGAAAAAGTCCACCGGTTGCGTTCCTTATATCGAGGCGTAGATGTGAAGGCACCGGCGTTCGCTGGGTGTCGTCTCACTGTTCGTGTTCCACCGCAGTCAAAAAAGAAAAAGAGAAAAATGAGCGGAGAGCTTCCTGACAGCTTGCGCACAGCGGCGCTCATCGCCAGGGGAATGCCACCGTGTTCACACGATCTGTCACTCACGCTCGCTCGCTCGCTCTGCAGATTGCACAAAGATGTCGTAACGATAATAGATTGAAATGATGGAGGCACTGTCAAGAGCACTTGACGTAACAAAAACATGAAAATAAAAACACGAACATAATTTGATTGAAATTAACATAAAGCAATATATAAAAACGTGCGGCTCATTGCAGTTGTAGACACTGTGTGCAGTTTCTACCGCCGATACATTCACACATTTAATTTGGCTGTTTTGACGGACTGGGGGTTGTCGTATAAAATGAGATAATCCCATCAGGTATGGGTGTGAGCACTGGCACTACTCCACCATATTCCATCAAGGTAAACCATTGCTTTGGATGAGAATGAAATTCAATCATATTATATGTTGTAAAAAAATTCGAATTATAGTTTCACATTTGTGATGCAGCAAGGTAGCTGGGAACCCGTGTCAACCGTTGCCCAAGCTCTTGGGGGCCTTACATTGGGACGTTTGATCAACTCATCGACGAGTGATTATATACCATGTAGGAGGAAAGCAGAGCGTCCAGAGAATACCCACGTGTGCGAGGTGGGGGATGGGGCAACGTTCAATTCCCATACAGATTGAAACATATGGGGCGCCGTGGTGGCGAGATGTTAACTCCCTCGCCTGGTATACACGCACATATGAACACAATCACAAAAGTAGGGAGTCACTCACGCGATAGGGATGGGCTACACGGTCCACGCCAACTCCATGTACGGCTTGCCCTGGTACAGAAGATGTTAACTACTTCGTCTGGTATACACGCAGTGGGTTTGATCCCGACCCTGACGCCTACGGTATATTTGTAGTTTGCGTGTTCTCCGTTTTTTTTCCACTCAATATTAAGACACATGCGTTCAGAGTATTGTACTGCTAGACATTTCCACGTGATAAGCCGCTTCGTTGAGCTATCCTTTATGGCCAGGTCGTTTCTGGAAATCGCTAAATTTCTCAATGGCCCATGCCTGGTAAAATAAAATACAAATTAGTTTAGTTTTATTTTAATCCACTTGTGCTGGATTAGAGGCTTGTGTCACCACCCCCGGCTGTGGACCTGATGTTTTGTCATTAAGCATGGTTTGTTTTGAAAATAAAACACATGTTCATACATATACCGAGTATGGTTCAGAATATGAACTGTGCAAGATTGGGTACTGTTTTGATCAGTTAATTGATCGTGTTTTTTGTGTAAAATTTAAGTTAATTACAATCTTGAGACATCTCTATTATTTCAGCAGTAATGCCTGCATTTATTTTCTTGTCGTTAATGTATTTATATTAACGTGTATATTTTTCATTTTAAGACGCCGTTTTAATAATTGTATAATATGAAACATAATTAAATATTACACAATAATTGAATTATAATACTCACCAGCCACTGGATGAGATTCTTCTCGCAGGATACAATTCCTAGAACGGCGTTCTGGACTGTTCTGACTGAAACTAAGAACATAGCAGCAGTCACCAACCTTTTTGGTCACCAGGGACGGGTTTCGTGGAAGACAATTTTTTCACGGACCGGGGGGGGGGAGGGTGTTCATCAATGGGTCTTTCCCCCTTTTCAAAGAAGCTCTCCAGCGACGTTTGTATTTATTACTCATTGTGGCTACTAGGGGTTAGAGCTTGTGGGCTTACCAACACAGTGAGTGAGACAAGTGCGCAGTGGGGGAAAGAGGCGCGGATGGAAGTGGTGAATAATAAAATAATTGGCGGGCCACGTGCGGACTCGTCACTCTCACCTCCTGCTGCTGTGCGGCCCGGTTCCTAACAGGACACGGGCCGTTACCGGTCCGCGGCCCGGGGGTTGGGGACCCCTGGTGTAAAGTATACACCACTACATTTGGATGTGTTATTTTAGTCATCATATTCTTAGGTTTTTTTGGTAAAGTCGCGTAGGTAAAAAATGTAAATTAATAAAAGTAAAATAAAAATAAAATAAAAATCACGACGTTTCGGAGGCAACACAAGCTTCCGTCTTCAGGTGGAACCGTCACAGCACGATAGCTGTATCAAGTGAGAGCTTTTATTAATAATTTTTTTTTTTACCTACTTGACTTTACCGAAAAAAACCTAAGAATATGAATCCTTGCAGTCACGAAAGCTTCAAATCTAGAATTTTAGTCATCATTACATGGAGCGTGTATGTTCAACTTCGTTTGCACCGTACCTAGTCAACCGTGAGAATCGAAGGTGTGGGGGGAAGGGCAACGAATTAAAAACAAAAATTAGTTCTAAAGAAAATAAATTTTCAATCTAGGCAGCAAATGTGCAGGTAATGGTTTGTAGAGTTAAGGCATATCCTCAAACAACACCCAAACATCCAAATAATGTAAAATTATCAGAGTTAACTGACACTTGCAAGGAAATGTGTGACGTGTTTTAGCTGTGTTTGAAGCATAGTATGACATTTCATCATAACTTGGAAAGGAATTGTTTATCATCTTACATCCTATCTCCATGTGCGACTTTATGTACCGTTGAACAAACTGCAACCAACGTTGGCCCAACATTAGTCGACTGTTACTAAACTTTACTTTTTTTTAAAGCTATGAGATAAAACTGCATTTCTTGTCCAGTACAGCAGTAATAGTAATCTGAAGACTTGACTTAAAGCTTTCGTGACTGCAGGAGTTCATATTGTTCGGGTCTTTCGGTAAAATCACGTAGATAGTCAAAGAAAATTACAAAAACTACAACGTCTCGATCGCAACACAAGCGGTCATCATTCAGGAAAAAATTAACCCGTAAAAACAAAGTTTTTCACTATAAATCCTTTATATGCGTGGCGGCCAGAGTCCTCTCGTCCTCTGGCTTGAGATGGCTGCCACTTATGGGTCAGATGATTGCCTGCCACCATTAAGCAATTGGTAATTAAATATCTTTTTTTTTTACCTAAAAAGTGTAACATTTTGGAGAAAAAAAAATCACGGAAATAAATTGTCACGCACAACGAGTCTGTGTGCAAAATGTCAGCTCGATTGGATCACGGGAAGTGGGTTAAAAAAACGACCGAAAGATTTGCACGGTCGTAAGCGCGCAAGCAAGCAAGCGCGCAAGCAAGTGAACTTAATATAAAGGATTTAAAAAGGGGTTAACTTCTAAAGGCAAACTGTGTATAAAGGTTTGAAATGGGTGTAGCCCAAGTGTCAGCAGCATGGGCGGGGCAGCTGATATTAATGTGAGTGGTGGGCAACGACGGCGCTGGTGGTGGGTTTCCACCAATGGAAGGGCTGCCAGGTAATCATTGCACCTCGCTTGACACACTCACACTGTTGACGGTGGAGGTTGCTGCTCAAGGTGATGGTATTCATATAGGGCCACGACGGCACTGGTGGTGAGCTTCCACTAATGATACCGAAAGACCCAAAGAAAATACTAATCTTAAGCCCAGGTGGCTGACTAAAGAGAAATGAAGACAGTAGCAGAAGATAAATAAGTACCTCTCGTATATAATATAAGGGAGGATAGCAGGGATTTTATTGCAATTCGTGTTCAGTCAGACAATGAAAACATTCTTTAAACACCCGTTGACACAGGAAACTTTCACCCACTCTCAAGATTAATTCAAAAGCGTTCTGAATCGGACAGTATTCATATTCTTGGTTCTTTCGGTAAAGTCACGTAGAATGGAAATAATAAAAATTAAACATAATATAAAATTATCACGACGTTTCGGCCACAACGCAAGCAGCCGTCCTCAGGTGAAGAAACATGATGGCTGCTTGCGTTGTGGCCCAAACGTCGTGAGAATTTATGTTTTATTTTTATTATTTTATTATTTCCCTTCTACATGACTTTACCGAAAGAACCAAGAATATGAATCCCTGCAGTCACGAAAGCTTTAAATCGATATCGGACAGTATTCTTTTCACTCAAGGAGTAGTAACCAGCAACAAATTGCCTAAAGGCAACATGCAAATACGGGAAAAAACATGCCTGCCTAACCCTGATCAGTGCTTCTGCTTATTAACAGACCAATTCAGACCTTATTGGTCACCCTTGCCCTTATACATCTCAACGTGCATCCTACAAAGTCCCATCATAAGGGAGAAACACAAATAAATAGCTAAAAATTCAGATATTTTTTGCCCGTATTAAAACGGCTGTACGTCGTATGGACCTGGAAACGCAATTTCCCTGTATTAGAATACGGGTAAACTGTATGGGTTGACAGGTATTTAAAACACTCAGATGCTATTTTACAGACTAGTTCACACACCTATTTTCTGTACTGCATGGCCACTTCAAAGCTCATTAGAATAGGGTGTCTCACAAATCTGCGTGAATCACCATCCCTTACCCCCAAACGGCACTACACAGGTGCTTACGATGCCACTTCTCTTGTGGATTCAGTGTTGGTGCAAGTTCACGTGCCAACTTCAGCGCACGCTTAGAATGCTTGTGGTTCGGTGTGAATTACTCACGCCGAGAGGCTCTGAAGAAAATACTATGATATTTGTTTGTGTCACTGCTAACTTAGTAGATACGTATTCATACATTCTGTTGCCCAATGCTCACGGCCACGGGATGTCTATCGTGCACGTGAACACAGCTCAGTTCTCCTCTGCAGGAGTCGGACTCATCTGGTGGGTGCTCTTCTTTGGCTGCCAGTCCATGGCCAGTTTCGCCCATCAACCACCACCCGGTATAGCGACGTGCCCTGCCCAGAACCCACGTAACTCTTCTCGAACAAGGCATTGCAATCCCTCCGATTGTTGGGTTTGTTCCCCGTGTCCTCCTCCTCCTTCTCGTCGTGTTTCTCAGTGCACTTCCGAGCAACGCATCCTCACCATGCTTCTCTGTGACCACAGCGTTGTGTGTAAAGGCGAAGCAGAGGAATGGTTTTAGCTTTGGAATAGAATGCTCTGTGCGGGCGTGAGGATGGACGCGTGGACCGAAGTGATGTTAGCTGGACGCAGCGTCATCGACGGTGTCAAGCCATGGGAATGAAATCGCAACACAGCACAAAGTTATTCAGGGTGTGAGTATTAATCTCGCCAGTCACGCAAGTGTCACCGACGGCAATGATGTTTTGGTGGCCCCTCCCTAATGCACATGCACAACAGCGTGACGCACGCGCTCAGCCCGCATACCACAAACAGACATAAATGCACACCCATGTGCGTTGTGCCCGCTGACACGTTCCAGAGGCTGCAGGCACACAGAGTCATCCATCGACGCAGCGGCACCGCTTCAAAGTAATTGCTCAGCACTGCCAGTAATTGTTACTCCCGAGACGCGCTCGGTGTGGAGCTCGCATACGACGCATTCGGTGGGGTGGTCAATCAATGTGCAGACGTGTGAGTGTCACCGCAGAGCTCCGAGCGCAATGAGAATGTCCGCAATCAGCTGAGCGCCGGGCAGCCTCTCTGCGTGTTAAGAGAAGGGGGGGGGGGCAGCAGCGCTGTGTGGTTCGCTTCAAGTCTCGAGTGCACGTGGCCGTCAAAGGCTGAAGACGGTGGTACGCGATGGCTCTCGTGGTTCATCTGAAGCGGGTGGAGAAGCTTCGGGGCAAAGCGGACCGGATTGCCCGAGTGAAGTTTCGAGGTACGCACGCTGGCCCCACACTCGCATGCATTCACGACACATACGCACATTGCGCTGTGACACATGATCACCAACAGGTATGCCTCTGTAGATATATATATACAAAAAAGTTAACATGT